>NC_135753.1:11983863-12289772 GCF_041903045.1 Epinephelus lanceolatus | reverse complement strand
CACCACTGCTGCAGCTCCAACTGCTGAATGAGTTGGTTACCGGGCCAAACTTGCTTTGTCTGTGAATGCTGCGAGGTATCATGAAGTCAATTTGTCTACTTGTAATTGAAATAGTCAGAATTAAGCCATGTTTAATGTGTGTTTTGAATCAACTCAACTTTATGGCACTTCACAGAAACCCCACCGCCAACTAGTGTTTTGGAGGTGTAACTGCAGAGTGACACAGACACACCACCGCACAAAATGCTCACAACGGTGTAGGCCACGGCGTAGCTCTGCTTAGAGCTGACGCACAACTACAAATTCACCTTAAGTGTAGTTCATATAGGTCAAAGTTACACCAGAAATGTTTTTATGATGTGTTTATAATGACCCGTTTAGATAACAACTTTATTGTTCACTTACAAAAAAGGTGCTCAGGTAGTATGTAAGGATAACCAACAGGAATGATGGACAAAGCTGCGAAACCAAATGTTGAGCAAATGAAATATCCTTTGAGGATTTCTTCACTCAAATGGTTTATTCTCCTTCTTATTAAAGCACTAATGAGATTCTTTGTGAACACGCCATGATAATGATGAGTTCCAGTTTCATTCTCCCTCAATCTACTAATAACCGCCTTTGATCACTGCATGTCAGTCCTTGCGTGGTTCATTTCAAAACACGAAATTTGCTTCACTGAGTGTACTTCTGAGATGTGAGGTGTGTATTGCACTTCATTGTGTATTCACAACACAAACACACCCAGCAAGAGCAGCACAAGATGTGGACATCAAAAACTGATGAATACCTCCCAATTCTGCTGTTATGCATTCATTAGGCATTGTTGCACAGATTTGAAGGTTCTACAGCGCGGTAATCAGTGTAGATTATAAGATTTAGCCACAGCACTGTTAATATTTAATGAGCACCAAAGAACACATTGGTTTTATGCTGATCTAAAATTGTTTGACCCGTTGTGGTGTACTGCCACACTAAGACTTAAATCTCCTCTCTGTATGCATGATCAGGCTAACTTACAAGAGAGACCTTTTATGTTGTAATCAAATATTTATGTTATAATGGTTTAGATGACAAAGCCTCTTTCTTTCTGCAGTGCTAATGGCACATTCTGTTCAACGGCCTCTGTTGTATGAAAATTAGACAAGCTGTAGAAAGTTATAGAGCATATTGTTGGACAGGAGGAGCAACACTCCAAAGTATCTGGTTTACAACATGGTGCTTTAATGGGAACAACATTATGAAAGGGACTTCAGCTGAGCCTGGTAAACAACACTGCCTGTCCTGATCTCTACAAAACCACAAAGTGTTTGGTGTAGATGGCTGTGGTTTTGAATCCTCTGACTCCCTGTGTCCATGTCAAAGCTCTGTCATCAAATGTCAGCGTCCTCTGGAGAGGAGTGGGTGTTTGGCACAGATCGAAGCTCTGTAGGGGTTTGTTTTGGACTAATTTGGGCTCACTCTGAGAGGTACTTGTGAGTGCATCAGCCTCTGACTGAAAATTTGCGTGCATGTGTTTTAATGTGGCTGCATAAATAGGAATCAGAATTCTTTTCTTTATTATGCCCAGTTGACTTGAAAAGCTTGTACCTTGCTCCTGTAACTGCGGTTGTTTTGGATTTACACAGTATTTGTTGTGGAAAAATAAGCATAATGGGACATACTAAACGTAAAGTAGTTAGTATACAGTGCTGCGGACGTTGTTGAAGAAGTTTCCTCAGACGTTTTAACACTTTTTGACATCATTTTTAACCAAGACTCAGTTGACAGATGTATCCATTTTAAAGGATAACTTTGATATTTTTCAACTTGGAACCTATTTTCCCATGTTTTGTGTCTAAGTGACTGATGGGAACAACATTTTCTGAAATTGTTCTAGTATCGAGCGAAAGGGCTGCAACTGTCTGCTGCAAAATGGGCTGTAAAGTAACCACTCAGGGCATGTTCTCCACCCTCAATTTATATTCCACTTAAAGTACTTGTTTTCATCATGGACAGGTTCTGAATGTTATTTCAAGTGTCTGACGGCATTGTGGAAAGGATCCCCACAGAGAAAGACCTTTTTGTTAAAGAGTAAGAACCTCTTTATTTGACCAGAAACTTCCCTGAATTTGGCATTACCAAGTACACCAGACTCCATGTAAATAAACAGTAATTTTTGTCAAATTAAAATATGCTTATACAAAGTCAGCATAAACAGTGTAAAGCTCACAGAAGCCATCTTGGTTTGTCTTTCCACTGCTTCAATACTCACCTACTCTGGTTAGGTCGAAATAAACTCTTAATTCACCTAGTTAGATGTGTGAATATGCTGGCTCTATACATGCTAAAATTGATGTCTATTTAAATGCAATCTGGTGGGTTTGATAATGGCTATTCCAGGGCTTTTTCTGGTTATTCAAGGATCTTACTCTGTAACAAAAAGGTCTATATCAGTAGGGATCCTTTCCATAATATTGCCAGAAACTTAAAATAACAATCTGAGCCTGTCAGTGGCAAAAACAAGCAAGTTTAGTGGACACACATTGACGGTGCACAATTGCCCCAAGTTATTACATTGCAGCCTGTTTTGCGGCTGCCAGCTACATCCCTTTCTCTTAATACCGGCCTAATTTTAAAAAAATGTTGTTCCTGTTAGTCACTAGACACAAAATCATGAGAAAATAGGGTCCAGGTTGAAAAAATGCTGAAGGTACCCTTTAAGTGATGTGAATCAAAGCTGCCAGCAACTGATGGAATTTTTTTTTGTGTGTGGGTTTTAGATGAAGATACCCTTGCTCATTCACAGTATTGTGTGCGTATTTTAATAATCAAAGAGAAAATATAGGAATACCTCTGTAGTATTCCCAGGTGTAGAAAACCCCCAACAACTTTAATCAGATTTTAATTCATCACCTCTTTCCAACTTCCCCACCCACTTCAAAACAGGAAGAAGAGCACTGACAAACACACCAACAGAACCCATCACCTGAAATAAGCAGGTTCTTCACTATCTTTGCAATACCATAAAAAGGTTTGTGATAAAACCCTTTAATAGGAAACCATTTGAAAAAGCAAACATCTGAACAGCTAATAACTGATTTTCATGACTGTTTAAACGTCACTGAGGTCTGAGGAACACCTCCATCACCCCCCATTTATCTATTTCATAAAAGCCCTCATATGTTGGCAAACTGCTATAGCGATGTAACCCCCCAGCGTGAACATGTGTGTTCATGCGTGTACTAAACGTGTTGGGTCTTGGCTGCTGACGGTGCTGCAGCAGATAACAGCAGAATTAGTGAAGGCCGACAGCTGTAAAGGCCTGCTGATGAAACTGGTGAGGGGTGATAAGGCGGTGACCTCAGATGAGCCGACTCAAACAGATAGAATCCAGAGGGAGGGCTGCCGATCCTGAGCGCTCCCCCGATGATAACGGGATGCGGTGATTTATTGTTGAATGCCTTTTGCAGTAAATGGAAAGATGAGACAAATCTGACAGATTTGATGCTCTCTTTCATGTCGATCACACTGTCTCAGCTGAAATGATGGAAAGATTTCTTGTAAGATTTCTTTTGACTTTATCTCTTGCTTTACTCCTAAACCATATGTTGTTGCATTATTGCTCAGGCAGTAAGGAGGCTATTTTTGCCTCCTCTCTATACTGAGAACTGTGAACACAAAGCATCAGTTGTCATCTGGGAGCTAATCCACTACCTCTGTTTACTCGAGAAATCTATTTCCCCTCTGATCCTCTAGCGCAGCTGCAGCCGGAGCGTCTAGGGTATAATATGTACAATTGGCCCAAAGCCTCCCAACAACGCCGTAATGCACTCTGTCTTTGGCACCAGTGGCTACTAATTATTGCTCTCCCGCTGTAGCCTTGCATCCATTTGATGGAAAGGGTTAGAGAGGGAGTGGGAGGTGGACTTCCTGTCTTGGCGATGTCACTGAATCAACCCGCAAAGCCGAGCAGATTATTCATCCCCAAACCTACACTTGGACTTCAGTTGCAAAGAAGTTTTTCTTGTCTTGATTACAGTATCACAGCTGCCTAATGGCATTTTCATGATTACATAAATGATAAGTTGCCGTTGTCAGAGCAATCAAGGAAGAAGTCTTACCAGCCAGAGAGAGTAGTTTGTCTGCCTCGTGTGTCAGATCATAAAAGTACTTTCTTCTCTTCTTCTGATATAAATGGATGCCATATTTCAATGGTTGGATTATGGGACAGTGGGCCCCTGGGAACAGACATATAAAAGGGCCCCATGTCTCCTACACAGGAGCATAGACTGAAAGATTGAAAGAGACACAAAATTTGCTTGTAGTCAGTTTTTTCTCTTTCATTAACATTTTGGATGTGATCTAAAACTCTCTCAGAGACTCAAAGATTCATTTTTGTTTCTCTTTGCAGTTGTTTTACATCTATTTATGGTCATTTTGTGCCTCTTTTAAGCGGTTTTGCATCTCTCTTTGGTCATTTTGTGTCGTGTAATAGTTGTTTTACAATGTCTTTGTTGTTTTTTTTTGTTCAGTAGTGTGACAAAAAATGTCACCGATCTTAGTCTGTTTCGAGGACTGAGTGTGAAAACACCCTTAGTGTCTCCTTTTAAGTTGTTTTACATCTATTTGTGGTCATTTTCTGTCATGTCATTGTTATTGTTCACTTCTCTTTCTGGTTGTTTTGTGTCTTTGTAGTTGTTTTACATCTAATTGTGGTCATTTTGCCCCTTTGTAGTAGTGTCATATCTCTTTGTGGTCATTGTGTGTCTCTTTACAGTTGTTTTACATCTCTTGGTGATTGTATTGTGTTGATCTGTATTTGTTTTATATCTTATTCTGGTTGTTTTGTGTCTTTTTGCAGTTATTTCTTCATCAGTTAGTAGTCATTTTGTGCTGTGTTTTAGTTTTCCTCCTTTTGTGGTCATTTTTTGTCTCTTTGTAACTGTTTTGTAACATCTGTCAGATTCTGTTACCCAGTACCAGACTCCAGACTCCCTAAAGAGTCTGTCTGAGTTTTGTATTTGTTAAGTGCTTAAGGTTAGGGGCCTCTTTTATAGGCATTTTGCATCTTTTTGTGTTTGTTTTACGACCATTTGTAGTCGTTTGCATTTCCTTGTAGTTTTTTTTAGCCTCTTTGGAGTTTCTAATTCTTGTGGTTTAATCATATTGAGTCTTGGTGTTCATTCTGAGTCTCTTTGTGGTGATAATCTGCCTCTTTCTTGTCCTTCGATTGACGATCTGAAAAGAAATATCAACTGTCCCCTCAGACAGTTGCTTTCGCCCAGGGGCCTCCTGATCCCTTGTTCCCCTGGGCCTGTGCCCCTGGTAGGCGTATTCATAAATCCATCCATGCATATGTCATTACCTCAGACCAGGTGCTCCTTTTAGGTCATGCCTCTTCATTGCACAAAATCAGCTTATCTCCCTCTAGTTGCTCTCTCGTTGGATTTGCAAGATGGGGCATCAGGTGAGGCATTAAATCAGGATTTATTTGAATATTATTATTTTATTCCGCTGCAGAAACTGATGCTACATACGGATACTCACAATGGTTTATAGTTCACTCCTTGTTTGCAGACAAATCATTTTGCTGAAGAGAGAGAATGCAATAGCTAAACAGTGTGTGAGTACAATTTAATGAAAGCGCAGCAGCAGCAAATCTGAACCCTTCGTGTGATAAATAATACACAAGAACAGCCTAATCTTTTCCATCTCCTCCCCAGCCATTATTCTGTATTGTAGGTGGAATGCATTTATCTAAAGGCCTCTCTGTCCTCCCCAGATGCTTGCGTCTTCACTCCAACAGCTTGTATTTCTGCTCAACAGGAAGCGCTGGAGTCTCACAGGTCCTCATTGACACTCTGATCAACAGACCATGCTCTGTTTTGATTTCCCTTTGATTTGACAGTCTGAGTGCACCGTTTCCCCCTCCCCACCCCAGAAGTGCACCTTGCTCACTGACACGAGTCGTGCATTGGTATTTCCACACTGTCATTCTCAGCAGATGGCTGGCAGAGCTGTCCAAATGTAGCTGTAGTTGTCATTTCACTTTCAAATACTACTTTCTGATTTATGACCATCATTTTTTCCTCTTCTGAAAGCTCAGACCTGCCAGACTGTGATGTGTGAACCACACTGTGTCATTCTGTCAACAACCCAGAGACACACAGCGAGAACTGACAGAAAAAATGCTTCAAACTAATTGTTGTTCTCTGGTGCTAATTTACCCAGGGGCGGATTTTTACCCCTCAGTACCATTATTTACCTAAACAAAAAAAATATATATTCACCTGACACTGCTCCAGTGAATAGAGGAACTGCAACAAAGGCACCCAGGTTATTTAACTTCTATTTCATTGGCAAGAACACCAATGTGAACTCAGTATTTAGAGAATCAGCTATAAAGATATAATGATTAAGAGTATAATCTGTCATTGATTTGCCATGGATGCAGCATTTGCTGTTGATTTCCCTCCGGTTCTCATTAGATCTGGTTCCAGTTGCACAAAGTGGTGATTTCTGAGCTGTGTCTCGTATTTCAGAAGTGAGAAGAGAATATTTAACCTTCACTTTTACCTTTGGGAGGGTTATCTCTGCTTGCAATGCTTGTGCTTTGTGAGTTTTCATTTGGCTTTCTAGTTCTTGTTTTTGCCTCTTTGGTTTGCTTCATTTCTTGCTGTTTCTGTACTTCATAATATGTTCCATATTCCATATTACAGTCAACAACTATATACACAAGTAAAATACATGGATTTGTCCACGTTTTTGATGTGGGGCTGTTTTTAGAGTCTTGTCAGGGCCTCTTACAGTAGTTCAAATTAAAGAAAACTTAAAGCTGCCGGCGTACAATGATATTTAAGACAAATACTGTTCTTCAAACATTGTGGCATCAGTTTTGGAAAGCATTGTCCTTGTGCACAAAGTGTGGTCCATAAAGATTTTAATTTTTTTTTTCGGTCTGGTGTAGGGATGTCACAAGAACCAGTGCTTTGGTACCAAGTCAATGCCAAAAGTCTGAAAATGTGACACTACTTGTTTTCTCCAGTATCATAGGAACCGTAGGCAGGATGCAGTTCTTTCAGACCTGCAGTTAAATGCCAAAGGAAGCAAAAGAATGTCTACAGTACCAGCATGGAAGAACAACATCAAAGCAAAAAGCGAAAGCGTTTTTCCTGAAGCCGGTGAATTTTGTGAATTCTTTCGAGTGGGAGTGCTGCTAATTTTTGTTATGCTACAAACATCAGTAGCATGGTGAGGCACTGAGCGTCCACCCTGCTCATAGTGCTACACACTGCTTTTTTTTTTTTTTTCCCCCTCGTCATCAAAAGTTGAAAAATGTTCGTACTCGTACTTGTACTCGTCGTCCTCCGCTTTTCCGGGTCCGGGTCGCGGGGCAGCAGCCTCAGCCAAGAATCCCAGACAGTCTTCTCCCCAGCCACTTCCGTCAGCTCTTCTGCGGGAACCCCCGAGGCGTTCCCAGGCCAGCCGGGCGATGTAGACCCTCCAGCGTGTCCTGGGGCAGCCTGAGGTCTCCTCCCGGTTGGACATGCCTGAAACACCTCCCAAGGGAGATATCCAGAAGGCATTCTTACTAGATGCCCGAACCACCTCAACTGGCTCCTCTCGATGTGGAGGAGCAGCGGCTCTACTCCGAGTACCTCCCGGATGTCCGAGCTCCTCACCCTATTCCTAAGGCTAAGCCCAGCCACCCTGCGGAGGAAACTCACTTGTACTCGCGATCTTGTTCTTTCAGTCACTACCCAGAGCTCGTGACCATAAGTGAGGGTTGGAACGTAGATCGACCGGTAAATCGAGAGCTTTGATTATGTTGAAAAATTTTAAATTTTTCACTATTTACCCAGCCATCCAATCACAGTAGAGGAGGGGCAGGACAAATAGCCAACCACAGATATTAGGACTGTACCCTACTCTCAACTTTACCCAACTAAAATTGCTTATTTGAAACACATATTTGACTATTTGTTCTCTTTTCCATACAGAGTTTGAGAGTTTGAACAGGGTTTGGCAGGATGTTGAAAGTGACAGTGCGATGTTCATGTATTATAGTAAACAAGCCAAGTTAGCCTTCTAAGCTAATGCAGGCTTAGTACACCAATAGCAGATAGCAGCCAGAGACTGTTTCATATTTACTTGCTGTGAGCTGTAAATTCACTACTTCTAAGCAGAAGCAGAAGATAATGTCTTGGAGCCTGAGCAAGCAAAGCCTCTCCTTCCTCAGGCAGCTGCCTCCATCTCACTCACACTCACCTTGGGTCTGTGTTGGCAGCTGCCTGTACCAGAGAGCAGCATGGAAGCAAGGAGTGCTCACTCTGCTGCTAAATTGAGGGGCAGCAATGTCCCCAGAAGTACACTACACACTGACTGACTAACTGACAAAAAAAAAAAAAACAACTGCTTGACTGATGATAAGAATTTTTGACTTTCAGGCGGCAGCCCCAACAAAGACAGACCTTCACACAAGTGCTGAAAACAACGGAGGAAAAATCTACTAACAGAGATTGGTAGTTTGTGTTGGAGGCAGATCTTCAGGGATTGATAATATAATTTAAATTAAATTAAATTAAAGAAATTAATTAAATTGAATAAAGGAGTGTATGTCTAAGTATGGGATTTATTTATTTATTTATTTTTTCTTTATCCTGGTAGCGAAATGAGTCTCAAGATTCATGAACTTGCCCAGACATTAGTATCCACCACAAAATTTCTTGTATTGTGACATGCCTAGTTTAGTGTGGGAGAACTTGACTGGTCTCCACAAAAACCTGACCTCAACCCCATCCAGCACCTTTGTGATGACAGACTGAGAGACAGGCCTTGTTGCTCGACATCAATGGCCGGCTTCACTAAATGCTCTTTTGGCATATTACTGCAGCCAGGTGCCAAAATCTTGTGCAGAACCAGAAGTGTGGGAGGCTGCTCAAGTAGACTACAAATGCCAATAGCTTTGGCTGAGATCTCCAACAGTCACATATGTGTGTAATGGTGGAGAGTCTACATACTTTTAGCCATGTTGTGTTTTCTTCCTTGTGTTGTTTATAGTTGTTTGTCTTACATAACTCATAATTCCCAGTGGCTCAAAAAGATGGAGAAGTCCACTGTAGTTTGGAAAACAAAAGCATTGCTTCATCTTTCTCATTTATGTCTTTATGAGCCTTATAAGAGACTGTAAACTACCTTTATCCTAAATGAAAAGTCTGCCCATGAATTCCCTGCATTTGTCATGACTGTATAATACCCTGATAACAGCACATTTGCTACAGTAAGCTTCCTCTCTCTTCTCCTCTTGTTATCTGTCTTTCATTCTTTCTTCTGCCTCCTGATGTCACACTTTGTTCCCGTCCTTAACAGGCTCACCCTTCGCTCTGCAGAGCCCTGCCTGCCAGGCCTGATATTTGTCGCAGAATACATTTGCTCACGAATCCGTTTCAAGTAAATTAGTTAGGCAGGCTTTGCCCCGGCCAATCGGAAATCCTCCTGCAGCCCGTGTCCCTTGCTGGGGAACAGTGGAAGGTCAAGTCATCTACCCCAGGCAATCGAGCAGCTGGCCTGTTGCTTGATAAGAGGACGACTACTGCCAGAGAGAGAGAGGCAGACAACTGGCTCCTGGCAGTCAGAGTTCCTCTCTCCTTTACCACCTCCCCTGTGTTCTCTCCTGCTGCAAACAAAGCAGGTCATTGTGTTCAATTATATTGGGCAACTATAGAACAATTAATCATCAGAGCGAACGTGACTTCACACAGATCTTATCCAGCAGGCTGTAGCACCAGCTAAATGTGTGTTAAGTTGTGTGCCTGGGTGTAAAGCAACATTGAATGTAATGTTGAAACAGTTTGAAGCTGAAGTTTTGTTTGATAATGCAGATAATATCGGAGCTCATTTTCATCTCTTCAGACAAGCCACCCAGTTTTGTTCAGGGTAAAACCATTTTCATAGAGGAGGATGAACTTTTCCAGACATGCTGTCATTGCATAAATTTTTTATCACATAACTGGCAAATTGTTTTGGTACCTTGAGGTTTGTATAACCTCTACAAAAATGCTTTAAATCTTAACACAGATTTTAAGGAGCGGACCTGTAGTTGAACATACTATAGCCACCAACACGTTCTCAATCCAAACTCATCAAATACAGCATCGTGGTCAGTGGCCCCACACTTAAAACTATGATGATCTAGGTACAGCGAGTTCTCATTCCCGAGACGTCAAATACGGCAGTTTTGTCATGTTGTGTTCACACCAAATGCAATCCGAATTTTTGTGCAGCATTACTCACGCGAGTTTGAACGCTAGAATATTTTGTGTTGACTCGCTTCATACACACAAATGACTCGTGTCTTATGCGCCTGATATCGCTAAATCGATGAATAAACTTCTGCTGGTATGTCCTCAGCCTCGTACGTCCCCGGAGGATCTCAATGCTGATTGGATATCGCAACACCAATCATTTGCTGAAGTTCACATTTTTCAACTGAACAAGCATATGATGCAAAATCGTACTACTTGCGTCATTCACGCCACTTAATTCACATCATTCGCATCACGTCCATCGCATTGTCCACTGGGAATTTGCATCCAATCGTGTCTTTTCATTGACGTTACATGTAATTCATTGCACAAATTGTTTTATTTATTATTAGCCCCTTTTCCACTGCAGGAACTTTCCTCATGTACCCGGGATTTTGAAAAACCTCTGCATGTTTCCACCGAAATTACTCGGGTAAAAAACTTTCCCTCAACTCCAAATTTACCCTGGAAAAAGTATCTAGTAGGGGGGTAGGACTTTTCAGATTACGCGGAATTCTTGAGGGGCGGGGAGGTGTGCCGAAGAACGCTGATCGGTGGAGCACTTCCTGGTACGGGCAGCCGCTGCACACTTTTTTTTAACTTCTACAAGCTTCACTTTGTTTGTGTTTTGATTAAGGATGGGTACCGAAACCCGGTACTAAATTAGCCCCGGGCTAAATTATTAAAGACTGTAGTATTGATCAGTGCTAACGGTATCGGTTCTTTTGTGCCTGCGCTGATCTCCTCCACACACACACACACACACACACACACACACACACACACACATACATTGACGCAACACAGTAACCGGTGAACAGCCGAGCGGCCGCGGTGTAACGAAGTGAAGATAACTTATTATATTATATTATATTATTATATTTATTTATTATATTATAGGAATTATTTTACCCAGGTAAATAAATTCCTGGTAATAAAAGTTCCTGGAAATGTTGGTGGAAAAGGGGCTATTGTGAACACAACATCAGTGATTCTGGCGTCAGACACCGACGCATAGAGGCTGCCGGGAAATGTGCAGCAGTGTGTGTTGCCGCCAGATGGCGTCAGTTTAAAACGCTTCACTAACAAGGTAATAAAAGGAGCTGGAAAGTTCCTATAGGGCAGGAGGGCATGTGGATGGGTCCAAAAACCCCCGAACTATTCTTAAGTATTCTTTTCAGTTTGTGTGTTGATTTAGATACTTCATGAAGAGACATATCTGGTTCTTATGTGCGACAAATTCTCCATATGCAGGTGTATTGGTGTGTATAAGAACAGCCCAATGCATCCTCTCTTTTTTTGATTAAATTTTGGTATTTTTTTAGACCTCCATACACTCCATAAAAAATTAATTCAAGGCAATAGGAAATTAGTGAGACACAAAACGCTCATATACTGATATGTCATTCTTAATGTTTGAGTATAAGGTCATCAAGATTAGTTCATTTATTCATTTTTATTTCTTTACTGAACCTGAAATTGGTTTTGGTCAGTCATTCTGTTTTGGTGCATTGGTCTTTTACTTCAGGGTCAGTATATTGGAAGGCTTTTCAGTTTTCAGTGCTTAACATCTACAGCACAGAGTGTTTTCATAGAAAATGTCATTTTAAGTATGTCTGCGCACACAAATTCTTTACCATATACGCTTTTTAATAAACTCCATCCAGGCACAAATCCTCGTTATTGAAATCCACGTCATTACTGATATGCAGAAGGCTTTGACATTGAATCAGAAAAGCTCCATAAAAAGAATGGTTTTGATAACGAATCACCGCCGTCGAGGTTATTTGGTTTGTCTTTGTCAGAATCCGCCCTCCTTACCCGGTTGCTTATCTCCTGTCTTAGGAGACGAGAAGTTTTAATGAGTTATTTTATTGCCTGCTTCGAGGTAGTATCCCCCTGCTTGCAATCTCACCTTTAATATTTCAAATCATCCTCACCCTCATCCTAACACAAAAGGATACTCTGCGGGTATTCGCTGCATATCTGGAATACTTATACTTCTGTAATTACTGCTTAAATCAGCTTGCGATCAAGGCTGACTTGTTGTATCTTCAAAGCTCCAGATAAAGTCATTGACTTTTAAATTTAAAGGTACAGCTCTGTTTAGACTCTTGCCTCTGGGATGCAGACAGAAACCGTGGTGCCAGCTTTACTTTCAGATCCTCACTCCCCTTCTGATGCTTTGTTGCTCTGCAGCATTATTTTGAAGTAAAATAACGAGACACACGCAGTATATCATGGTGAGGGTGGCTTTTGTTAGTTGCTCCACTCGGAGGGATGTGTCAAGTAGAATATGGGCACCAGCGCCTATAAAAGAAGATCCAATTACAGTGTTTCCCTCCCTGGGCATCACCAAGTCCCCCTCATCTTCAAGATCCATTGTAGTGCACTTTTTATTCGTGTCTCTACAGTGCTGGCGTACACTATACAAACGTCAAACACCACTTCAGTGTGGCGTATGTCCGTAAAGTCTGCGTATTCAAATTTCCCCTGTGGCACCAGTGTCCCCCCTGTCTGAAACCTGGCCGTGTGACCGCCTATTCTTTTTCTGGCTGGGTTAGAGAGCGCCCCCACCGAGCTCCACTTCTATCTCGGCGCCACCATGCACCGCTGGCCCTATTAGAAACCCAAGGGCATGGCTAACACAGCATAGAAGCTCGGGCAGTGACAAATTCACAACAAAGCTTTTCTGTGAGGAATGAAACTACCATGGAGGTTGAAGGAATGAGGGGAGAGTGGGGGACCAAGCGAGGGGGGAAGAGAGAGGGACCTGGTGCGATGAAAGGACATGTGGCCCACTGTGACAAATGTTCTCCCGACTTGTGATTTATCACGGTGTAGAGACTGAGAGAGCAACACGCACGGCAGCTCCAGCTCAACCACTGCAGTTGTGGATAATTCAGATGGGAGGAAAAAAGTGTTGTTTTTTTGTTTTTACATTTGCTGTTTCTATGTGTTCATATTTCTTTGAGCTACAGCTTCACACACTGTACTTTAAAGGGACAGTTCACCCCAAAATCAAAAATGCACATTTTCCCTTTTACCTGGAGTGCTGTTTATGCATCTAAATTGTTTTGGTGGTGAGTTGCAGAGTGTTGGAGCTGTAGAGATGTCTGCCTTCTCTCACATACGGAACTAGATGGTGCTCACCTTGTGGTGCTCAAAACACCAAAAAAATAGCTGTCTGTTAGTCACTCAATCTACAGCAGGAAAAGGCACTTCAAAATGAAAGCTCTGTCCGGAAAATTCACTGTACTTGAAAATAAAGTGGGTTTTTTAGGGCTGGGACTTTAACGCGTTAATTTCAATTAATTACATACAGAAAAAATAACGCGTTAAAAAAAATAACGCATTTAACTGCACCTTTCTCAGTTCCCTAATTTCTGGCACCATGGTAACACTGATGCACTCACTCCAGCCTGGTTGGTGGTGGTAATGCACCTAAAGTTTGTTTGCCAGCTGTGAAGAAGATGCACAGGATACACTGAGTGACATCAGCGCACAAGAAAGTTTGGTGAACAGTGATAGAAGACAACATTGCTTGGCTTGTTGGGCAGAAATTTTTTTTTAACTTTCCGATGGCAGCTTGCTTAACAGCATGGTTGTGTCCAAATTGTGCAACAAAGAGTTTTCTTATCACCACAGCACTTGAAGCCGACGGTATCGCCTCAGTGCAAAACATGTTGCTGCGAGCACAGACACCAGAGTTAACGTTAGCTACAACAGTCCTGGTACAGGCAAATGGTGTAGCCAGCCCAAAATAGACCAGATGATGGTGTTTGGAGCCAAAAAGTCTTAAAATGTTGAATATAATAGCTATAATTGCACTTTGAGTTTGCACTAATCTGTGAATGTGTTAGACAGATGAAAAATGCACAGATAAATATTGATGAAAAAATTGATGTTGTTTAAGTTCACGTATATGTCAATTCATTGATACAGTCGTCAACCAAGATTTATTTGAACTGGAAAGCTTTACTTATTGTGTCAAATATTGCTGTTTGCTAAAAATGCGATTAATCAAAATTAACTTATTTCAGAGCCTCTAATTAATTAGATTGATTTTCTTTAATCGCGTCTCACCACCAGTTTTTTTTTACAAACTTGAGAAGTCTGAGAGTCACTTGTTGTCCATTCAGAATGGTCTTGGACCGTGACCCACCAGTTGGGAACCACTGGCTTAGAGGGAGAAAATATCGCTTAGACCAGTGCTTCCCAATCTATTTGGTTTGTGACCCCTTAAAGTGAAGCAATGTATACTTGTGACCTCTCGCCACTGGTTGCATATCTCTGTGTGTGATGACTAGTTAAACCAAAAATTGATTTGGTTGTGTTTTCAAATCTTTTAGAGGTAGAACCATCCAACCATTTTTTTTTTTTTTTGCAAACAGTATTGGCCAAAACCAAATTTATTTTCTGCTCTGTTTCTGAGTCTTCCGTCCATTCTTCCTTCTGTGTGGTGATACAGGTATGTTTTTTGGTAGAAAGAAAATAGTTCCTACATGAAACTGCTCACAACAATGTCTGTGGATTATCTTGAGTAACCTGGTCATGATTTCTGGAAAGAGACATTGCTGTTGAGTTTTCAAATGTGTTTCTTTGGCCTTTGAGCACCACAAGCTGAGTGCCATCTAGTTCCATTACACTGGAGAGAAGGCAGACATCTGTACAGCTGATATCTCCAACACTCTGTAACTCACACTACAACAACCCACATTGATAAAAGTAATACAGGTGAGAGTAGAAAATATGCATTTTTGATTTCAGGGTGAAGTGTCCCTTTAAGGCATAAGGAGGCAGAACATGATTGCAGTGTAACATGGGTCGCTCTTAAGCATTGAGCCCATGAGTCATTTTAGAGAAACTGGGTATTATCTTAATGCCCCTGTGGAATAAAGAGATGCTTACACTATTTGGAGTCACAGCTCTATTTCTCATTCAGACAGAGAAAGCAAAACTGCTGAAGCGCACACTTTGGTGGGTTACTGTTTATTGAATAAGCTTTAATAGAGCGTGCTGCCACAACGCCAGACCAGTTGCATATAATTATGAGGCAGGTTGTTTTCTTTTTCTTTTTTTTTTTTTTGTTTATGTTTCTCTGAACCCCATAATGTAATGTTAGAATACTTTTTTTTAATCTTTATAGCCTAGATACAGACCAGTGGTAACCATCCAGTTTGGCTTGGGACCCCTTAAAAGAAGTAATGTTTATTTCAGAACTTGTGTCAGCGGTTTCATATCCGTGAGTTATGACATTTAGTGGCATCTAGTACTGACTTTGCAGAGCTGAATCTCTTTCTGTGTGCCACGTAGATGAAGTAAAGTTTGATTTGTCCATTTTGGGCTACTGTAGAAACAACAGCAACAGCAAGAAGCAGAGCCAGAGATATGTTTTTTCTGCTCCCCTATCTGTTTAATCATCCTCTGACCCCTTAGATTAGTCTCACAACCTCTTGTGAGGGCACCATCCCCCCGGTTGTGAAACCCCTGCATTGGACAGTGAATGTCAGACCATAACCTGTTTTGGTAGGATTAAAGGTGCCCATTACCCACAAAAATGTCTGTAATACCTCCATTTGAGACAATTAGGGGTGCCTGCTCTGTAACAATACAATGATCCTGGCCCTGCGTATCGACACAGCTGTTTGCAGTAGGGGTTGGCAATATGGCCCTATAGTAATATCTCAATATATCAGGGTATTTGCGATAACAGTATTCTTGACAATATGACATATTAGTAGTAACAATTTTGTTATTACTTTGAAAAATGTAACTGCAACAAAATAGGTTTTATAGCTTTACATGTCAACCTAACAGTTTGCCTTCAAATAGACGAGGGAGAGACACTATGCTGCTGCCGAAGGAGCCGCTGACAGAATTCCCTCTGAGGGGTAACTCGTTAAAAGAGTCTGAGAAGTCTGGAGCTGTTCATAAACATTCCGGACGCCACAGTTCATTCCACACTACTGAGGCTGCTCCTGTTTTTTGGAACCACTGCGGAGTCTGTAATAATTTTGCTTTTAGCCGTGCTTGTTGTTGCCATGGGTAACAGTATGACATCACATGCCAACAAGTTGAAATATTGCAAGTATCACAATTTGAATTTTTCATATCATATTAAAAATTATACCGGTATTGTCGGGAACAAGATGATATGACAAACCCCTAGTTTGCAGTTGTTGTGGCTGTGGCAAAGTTATGAAAGGATTTAAACAAGGTCACAAAACTCCAGGTGCTCCTGAGAATAATAAAGCTGGAGTAAACTCTTCCTGCAACAAAACTAACCGCAGTCAGAGAGAGGGCCGTTAAAGATCTTAAATGATGTCTTTTGGGAATTTGTAATTAAACAGTGTGAAAGGGGCTGTTCTGCATAATTAATATCTCAGCTTTTGTTTCTCAAAATACATTTTACTGATAATTCTAATGTATAAAAATACTTGTCCCACAACCGATAGGTTACTTTGACAGTTTTCTGCTGCTCTTTGGATCCCATTTAAAAATCTCTCACTTTTGGAGACACCTTCACCAAGGCCATAATCCATTATTTACATGTAAAGCCAAGTCAACCTTCTGTACAAAAAAAAAAAAAACCTTTTAAATTTTGTACATTAGGAGTTGAAGTTCCCACAGTGTTGAAGCCTTCTGTCTTTGTTCTGTATTTTATCTTTTTAGTGAAACAGCTATAGCAGCACACATTTTATTTTCCTACTCATGTCACTGAAGCTAAAAAGATGTTAACACCATCATGTTACCTGGAGATACATGAATAATAGAGACATGACTAACACAGACTAAACAATGGACCTTGTTACCTTCTTGCAAATCTAGTAAAGGGGTCCAAGCAGCAAGGCTTAGTACTGGAGCCCTGTTGTTTTTGTCCCCATTATTCCTCTTTCTTATTATTCTTGGATGTTAAAAAGTGTTCTTGCAGCAAAAAGACCAAAATTCACCACTATTGGCAGGAGGGTTGCAAATTCCACCCATGACTCAGGCATGTAAAATGACACTTAATGGGGCGCCCACTAGCTCACCTAGTAGAGCGGACACCCTATGTACAAAGGCTTTGTCCTTGTTGCAGTGGCCACGTGTTTGATTCCATCCCGTGGCCCTTTGCTTCATTTTTTAACAGGTTTTTAAAATCCTATTTTCAACATTTCTTTAGAAACCGCTGGGCCAGGTTGCCAAAACCTAGTCAGGATCACCTACACATTTGATGAAGTCATGGCAAAGATTAATTAATTTAATGAAATCAAGAGTTTTTGCTTCTTGACAGTAAAATAAGAAACAAGCATCCAAATTCTCACAATCTGCTTGGACCCTGCTTATTGCCACTTGTGGCTTTATTTATCAAGTCCCTTTCCTACTGCACAATAAACCCACCAACACCTGCTAACTTCTAGCTTTATTATTAAATGGGAAAGATTACAATCAGCATTCACACCTGGGTCAAATGACACTAGTGGCACTAGTCACGGGTATTTATTGGCTCCAGCTCCGATCGGCAGCGATGGAAACAAAACACCTAGGTGAACGTGCTAATTCTAGCCCCTTTAGATGAGATGCAACCCAAACAGTGCTCAAACACCGATCCAAATTAGTCTGCACTGAGTTTGAGAGAAATACTGAATAAGGAAGAGAATAAGAAGTAGCCACTGTAACATTATCACTGGCCTCCATGCTGCTTTCTACTGTCTACTAACTCTTTTTTTGGCCTTTTTTTGGCAAATGTGACACACCAGTAAGACAGTTAAAAAGGTTTGCTTATCTGCTG
The DNA here is from genome assembly GCF_041903045.1 of Epinephelus lanceolatus. NCBI lineage: Eukaryota > Metazoa > Chordata > Actinopteri > Perciformes > Serranidae > Epinephelus > Epinephelus lanceolatus. Next base: position 12,271,712 of record NC_135753.1, on the reverse strand, counting down.
CAGAGCCTGGTACTCAGCTCTAGTCGACTGGCAGTTGAAAAGGATTCTATCGCCTATTTTTAGCAGATTTTCCCATGTTTAAAATAACTTCATGCACACATTTTGGTGGAAACGGGGTATTGTCTTTTGTTTATTAATTGGCTCTGACTTCCCAGTGTTTTCCAGTGTGGATTACATCAGAATAAAAGCGTCCTGCACTGTACTCTGCTCTGTGTTAGCTTTACTTTATAGCCACAAATGTTTTGCCGCTGAGTTCTGATGTGTCATCATCAGCAAATATTCAGTCTGAGGCTTGTTGCCTGCAATAAAAGCCGGTGATGTGATGTAAATTAGCATTAGTAAAGACACATTAAGGCAAGGTGAAAGGCATATTTTTACTGTAATAGCTACCTTATTCACCTTTGGTAAAACTGTCATCCAGTAGAATACTAAACAGCACTCCAACTCGGCAATTAAGAATAATGATGTGTTATTATTAACAGCTGTCATGCAAGAATGAATCCCTTCCAGCCATATCAATTTATAATAATGATAGGACCCTAATGGTATGTGATGCCTATTCAAGATAATTTCCTCATGGCTCCTGCACTCACCATCTTCTGCAAAGAGGGAAAAAGAAGCCCATTGTGCTGGTATTTTTCTCTCCATGTCCCCTCTCCTTGGTGAAAGGACTACTGGATGTGACGGTGAAATGCACGGTTGGAGCTGTCCGTTGAGTGGTGCTGAAATCTATTTCAGCACTGTGAAGCTTTTGATGGCGTCTGGATCAGTATTGGGAGCTGTCCTTTCACCTCGGTGCTGAAATGTGTTATAGTAGCCTACGCTGGCCTTTTAGTGGCGCCCTAAATGTGTTAACAGGTGCTGTTTTGGAGGCGTGCTATTATCCTGGGTGTAGCAGGGAGCGTTGGTGCTTGAAGGGGTGATACAGTGTCAAATCAGCCACTTGTCATCTTCTCAGAGAGCAAGTTAGATAGTCTTATTTGTCACGCTTACTTTTGATTGCTTCACCTTTTTTTTTTTAAATATCTCTTTGGGTTTGGAGATGTGCTGCATATTTGGTCTTTTATCTATCCCATCAGTGAAATTTTCAGATTTTTTTTTTCCCAAGAAAAGGCTAGAAGATTATTTTAAAAAAGCTATTCACAGTCAGCTGAGTTTTTTTAATATTATTATGCAGTGCAAAAACACAAAGCACTGACTTCAAGCCATCCTGGAAAAAAAAAAAACATTTAATGCATGAAGCCACCGCTGTTGTCATGACAACGGAGCCTTTCAAAAACAAGATGATGTCCATGTAACACCTGTTGAGAATATGTCATTAGCATGCATTAGCTTCAGAGAGAAAAATAACACTGTGAAACTTAAATAACACACTTCAGGCTTGCCACTGTGCTTGTACACTTGAGATTGTACTTACCAGGAAGTACCACAAAAACATGTACTGTAAGAATTTTGGAAGACCTGACGGTCCTCTGTCTCTGTTTTTGAGGTTCAGTCTTCGGAGGGCATACTGTACACAGAGTGTATGCTAATAAGGATGAAAACTCATTCACCACCACAGACGTTATGGGCACGGTTGTGGAATCTGGCTCTGTTGACATTTCACGGCTGAGTGGTGTGAAGGCTGGTGAATCACACCTGGCATAAAGAGCTGTACGCTGGCAGGAGGAGAAACTGCATCCTGATGCATCCCCTCTCTGTCAAGACGATGGGTCCGAGCTGTGTTTACGTAAGGACCTCACATCGAGTGTTCGCATGGAGAGGGAGCAGGAGGAGAGATGGAAAAGCAATTACTTTTTTTCCCCAATATCCCAATGCTTGCCGTCATGTGTCAGACAAGCGGGAGCGGAAAAATTGAGGCGCGCGGTCCTACGATGCACCACCTGCTAGGAAGCAGAGTCTCAGAGTATGAATCCCAGACCTTTGGTCCTGCTCTGTGTCGACGCCAGAGTAATCACTTATCAGCCCTCACCCTCTCTCTGGGGCCGATACTGGTCTTGTACTGTGAGCAGACTTCTTCCATCATATACTTTACACGATTTATCCGCACGGAAATTTACGTTCCAAGAAATAACACTGCAGTCCAGGAGGGAATGGATACCTCCTTAAAGTATTTAATCAAAACAAGTCATGGGGTGTTATAGCACTGAACAACTTTTGTTTTTGAAACATCCCATTACACTTGTTCCCCTGGCTATATATGCACTGGGGGCTTGCTGCATTGAAGAGTTTGATATAGGAATTAATGTAACACTGATGGATGGCTTTGGCCATGCACAATGACAGAATATGTTCTGGGAGAGTGGTGCTGGCTATAAATTTGGAAAATACATTTTTTTAGATTCCATTTTCTCCACAAATGGGTGTGTTGGGACACATTTTATGGATGTGGATGTGTGCATGCATAAGCTTAAGACCAAACGGGGACTGCATTTTATGCATATGGGGGCTGACACTGAAAAAAACACAATATACTTGGTTTAAATAATCATTTCTTTAATATGGGGGTGGGAGGGGCAGGTTTTCAATATTTGTAGTATTTTTTTTTTGTTGTTGTTGTATGTTTTTAGTTTGTAAAGCGCTTTGGGGTTGCATTTTTGATGTATGAAAGGCGCTATATAAATAAAGTTTGATTGATTGATTGATTGATTGATAATATGTCAACGTTTTTTCTCAGAACATACTGCACTGTTCCACTCTGCCTGGCTGCGATTTCTTACTTCCTAGAGTTTCGACAAGAGACTTCATCAAAAACACACCAGATTTCCATGTAATGTGCATGATCCCTCTCGTACCCAGTGGTGTTAACAGGGATTTAACGCTTTAGTCCTCCAAATATCTCAATTAAAAAGCTGTACAGCCGGAGCACTCGAGGAAACAACTGTTTGCTTTACGCAAACTAAAAGATTTGGACAGACTTTGCTGTGGTTTGTGCTCCTCAAATTAAATCAAGGAAAGAAAACAGAAATTGAGTTCAATCTGTGCAACATTTGTTTAGTGGCTTTCAGACCAGCGGTCGTTCACTTTTCACCTCACCCTCTCAATTTGAATAATCAGAGTGTCAGTTCATTTTTCAGAGCTTACACGTGATTGACTTTTTGATTCCTATCCATTTTCTCTCTCTTTTCAGTCTACAGAGGCTCCTTTAAATAAATATCAGAGACCTTTTTAAATCAGTACACCTCTTGGCTGCATTGAAGCAATCTAAATATAAATGCCAGGCGCAAAATGTGCAGGGTTAATTGGCGATGCCTCCTTAACAATAGCAATTACTTCTTATCTACATAATCATCACCCAGTAGCCATGATGATTTTTTTTCCTGTAATTACAGAACTATAATCAGTGCCAAAATAATGCATCAGTGTACAGTGCTTTCAGCTTATGGCATGTATTGATTATGTTGAAGTTTTAATTGGGCAAAAGTGCTTCCAGGAAGTTCATTATGTCGGCTGCTAGCTTGGCATTAGCAGTGGGATGATGAGGCAGAAGCGAGTGGACGGCTCCATTTGTTTAGGCCGGTTGGCACAATCAGTCAGTTAATTCCTGACTTTCCAGGAACGTGTATTTAAACAGAGCCAGCCCCGGGAGCATTCATCACTGCCGCCTCTCGTCCATTTGTCAACATCAGAGACATGAGCTTTGTACGCTCACTCTGTAACACAGCCACAATAAGGTGGTTATTGTGTTCTCGGCTGCTGCGGTCCGACCACATAGCATCTGTCATCAGCCAATAGGGCTTTGGCCTAGAGTGGCCGTCATTAGTTTGGAGCTGATTGATTGGCTGTTGAGAAGTCGTCTCAGTTTCATATATCATCGTCTTGATGGTAAACACAGGCTGAGTTGTTGGAGAAGGCTGCTAATGTAGTTTTGAGCCACAAGTGAATGGTGCTGTGAGCTCTGGGTGGGCTTTCATTCTTTTTCATATGTCAAAAATGACAAGGTAGCCATCAGGCTCTGTGGCTTTTTTTGGCAAGAAGCAAAATGCAAAGATGTCTGTGATTACAAAATTTGCATTTTTTACACTTTGAAGAATCAGGGGAACCAGTTTCTTCAAAAAACATTACCCACAAGGCAGCCCAGATTTTCATTATTGCAGATTGTCAATAAAATAGCTTGTGATAATACAAGATCCTTAATGGGTTTTCAGCCTCTGTAGCTGTGTGGCTCAATGAATGTTGGTCCTTTCTCTGGTTGGTTGATTGGTTGCTTAGTCCACCATGTTGATCCATACTGAAATATCTCAACAACTATTTAATTTGGTGATCCGTTAAAGGTTTTGTATGTGACATTCAAAGCATTAATATAGCAACAAACCACTATACGCAATGTAAAGATATAGTGGAGTAATGGCGTCCTGAGCAGACAATGAAATCCTGCTACATCTGTGTGTGTTGTTATCCAAGCTCCTCTGCTTTTTGTTGTGGTAGACAGTCTGTCTGTGTGTGCATATTTGTGCACGTGAGTCACTGTGAGTGTGTCCCGCTGGCTAACTAATTGCTGCTGCTCGGCACTGAGCTCATACAGCGGTTACTGCTGTTATTGAGATAGAGTCCTCGCAGAAACATAGCACCCATCCTCCAGTTTCCCCCTGGTTAACACCGTAAGCTCTGTCAGCACTCTTGCCATTGTTAGCGCTGTTTATTGAGTTAGCACTGTTAGCTGCTAGCTGTTGTTCTGCCACTTCCATGTTAAGAACCGTGTGCAGACAAAACAGCCTTGGACACTGAAGTATAAATACCTTCTGAATGTTGTACACATCTCCTTTAACCTTTGATCCAGTGCTGTTGTCAGGTTAAAAGTTCACTCTATCCAATACTTGTGTTTTGTACGAATTAGCAGAATTCTTAGCCAGCATTTGTATGTGGGGCCCATGTGGGTAGTAAATGGGTTGGAAAATGGGGTCCATATCGGCTCCATGCCAATTGCCCACATTAATGCAGGGTTTCTCGTGGTCCCTAAAGTCTCCAAAAGTAGATCAGGAGCCAGAGCCTTCAGCTATCAGGCTCCTCTCCTGTGGAATCATCTTCCTGTTGCGGTCCGACTAGACTAGACTAGACTTGAGACTTTCCTTTTTGATAAAGCTTATAGTTAGGGCTGGCTCAGGCTTGTCCTGTACCAGCCCCTAGTTAGGCTGACTTAGGCCTAGTCTGCTGGAGGACCTCCTATAATACACCGGGCACCTTCTCTCCTTCTCTCTCTCGCTCTCTCTCTCTCATGTCCTGTTACCGCATCTTGCTAACTCGGCCGTACTGCATGTCACTAATTCAGCTTCTTCTCCGGAGCCTTTGTGCTCCACTGTCTCTCAGGTTAACTTATATTGCAGCGGTGCCTGGATAGTGTGACGTGTGTGGTTGTGCTGCTGCAGTGGTCCTGCCAGATGCCTCCTGCTGCTGCTGTTATCATTAGTCATACTTCTATTGTTATTATACACATATGATTATTGTCACATACATATACTATCAGATATTAATATTTACTTTCAACATAATGTACCATGTTGTTGTAAGCTACTGTCATTACCGTCTGTCCTGCATCTCTCTCTGTCTCTCTCTCTCTCTCTGTCTCTCTCTCTCTCTTTCTGTCTCATTGTGTCATACGGATTACTGTTAATTTATTATGTTGATCTGTTCTGTACGACATCTATTGCACGTCTGGCCGTCCTGGAAGAGGGATCCCTCCTCAGTTGCTCTTCCTGAGGTTTCTACCGTTTTTTTTCCCCGTTAAAGGGGTTTTTGGGGAGTTTTTCCTTATCCGCTGCGAGGGTCATAAGGACAGAGGGATGTTGTATGCTGTAAAGCCCTGTGAGGCAAATTGTGATTTGTGATATTGGGCTTTATAAATAAAATTGATTGATTGATAGATTGATGGCTTGACCCATGCAGGCCCCACATAGTTATGCTGGGGCTACCTGAGCACCAAGTGGGTATAGGCCCAAAATGGGTATCTTATCTGGGGCCCACATGTGTACCCCAATTAGCATGGGGCCAATGTATAAGCCATGAACAATCCCATATAGGGCCCGTTTTTCCAGCCCGTTTACTGCCCACATGGGCCCCACATACGCATGTTAACTTGGTTATAGCATGCTAACATGCTAAAATATGATAATGCATGTGGTAAACATATATCTGCTAAATCATTAATGTAATTTATTTGATAAATTCAAATACAGTGCACAAATGTGAATACAGTACAAAAATTCATCAGGATATTGCAGTGAATTCACAACTTATTACCATAACAGTCCCGAGGTCGAGGCTAAGAGTAAGGCAGGATAAGGGAATGACATATATATGCTACAAATATCCTATTTTTGCACAAGTACACCTAATAAAGAAGTCATAAAAACAATGTTACACAGTCATAAAAGACAATAAAACACACTCAAAATCAGAAACCAGACCAGAAACTTGGAACTCCCATGGAAAGGATGTTTCACTTTTCTAGCTTAGCTTAATCAGCACCCATTTTGTAGCTGTTAAAACTGCTAAACATCAGCTTATTAACATTGTGAGGATGTTGATGTTAGCAGCATTTAGCTAAAAACACCACAGTGCCTGTGTTCATCCCCACAGGGCTGCTGGCACGACTGCAGATTCTTGGTCTTGTTGACTTAGCAGACACGGAAGACGTAGGTGTTGCTCTAATTCAGCTCTCACTTTATTTAAGTAGAGAGACTGTTTGTATTGATATAATGCACCTACACTTTTAGAGCTCAGAGAAAGCCTTTCTGTGGGGACTGTCAAACATGGTGCATTCAAATATAAAGAAGCCACTAGCAAAACTGAAACTCATGAAAGTAAATTACAAAATAAAATCTCATAAGGGCGTCCAACAGTGAGTTTTATCCTTTGAGACTACCTTTTTGAAGGACGAGGCCTTTTCTGCCCGTTGCGCTCTGCCGGTCACACAAAGCAACACCGCAGACATTCATTCAGGATTCCAGGGTAATTGACTTTAGAGCTGCCACCTGATTTTAATTAACAGCGCAGCACATTGGGTTGCACACCTGCAACAGAGTCAAACTGGAGACCAAGGTATTAATTAACATTAAGTACATCTCAGAGCAAATCAAAGGAAGTCATTTCCTTGCAGTGTTTAATATGGATTGTACAACACTTTTTGTAGATGTAATTAATTGAACAAGCCCAACGAAACACACGCTTGGTTCTTATCATGAAATGTAGACAACATGAGAGGTTTCTTTCAGCCCCGCTGCAGTAAACTGCATATGCTAATTATGTTTCACTCCCAAAGATTTAGTTAAAATCTCAGACTGACTGAACTTTATTAAAAGCAGCTTTTGCCTCAGTCCTAACAAGTTCCACTTTACTGCAACTGCTTCATCGCCTGGATCATAACTTTTTACAGCCACTCATGTCTTAAACATCATTTCAAACATCCTCACTATTGACTCAGAGTTATTACTTCTGCTGCTGCCTCCGTATAATATTTAATCCTGTTACATTACATTGAAGCCACTTAGTGTTTCAGTGCCATTACTGACGCATCAGTGCAGCAGCACATTAGTGTTCTCTTTCTAATTACAGCAAGAAAGTTACATAAGGCAGAAACTGTTATATCCAAATGCTGCAGGAAGGCAAAAATATCAAAGACTTGCTGCTTTCATTTGCTCAGTTAACCAGCAGCTTTACAACAACACTGTCTCTGATGAATAAAAATATGGGACCTGATTTAAGGACATGGACCTTGTTTTTTTGTTTGTTTGTTTTTTTAGTACAGAGGCGTCATAGTGTGGGGGGGAGCCTAGAATGAAAAGTATTGTTTTATTTGCACTTTCTTATTTTTAAATAGTTAGTGCCATAACTCGCTTGAAAGACTGAAAGACTGAACTTTGTATAAAAAAAGAATTGTGGAAGCTCTCTTGATGCTCCCTTAATAGAGCAAAATGGTTTAGTCCGCCCTTGCGGAGCTAAAGCCAAGTGAGTGACTGCCATAGATTCTCAGCAGAATGATGGAGAGCAGAGACGTTATAAAAGGTCCAGAAATACTGACGAAGTGTTTAAATCCTCGTAGCAGTCCCTTATGCAGGAGCGGCTGGCTGCATAAGTAGCCATGTGGTTCAGCTGATTGGCTGAAAAAAGAACAAAAGCACGTGAATAGCCAAAGAAAGCCAGTATGCAAATTTACTGTTGTTATCGCCGCACCTCCAACTAGGATCAGAGCATTTCCTCTAAAACAACTCAAATTCAAATGCAAAGTTTATGGTTTTAAGGCCACCAATACTGTTATTTGAAACATGGAGTGGCTTCTTCATGATTTCAACTTACACATTCTGCAAAAAAATGAAAATCACTCATTTTTCCGACTTGTGCCAGGCCGACTTGTTGCTGGGTTTCTCGTGGCGGGCCACAATTATAAAAAAAAAAAAGAGATCTGAAGCTCAATTCTGAGGCTGCTCTTTCAATGCTTTTCTCAAATCCATATACATTTCAGGCTTTAACCTTTTGTACTCCACCCCCATTTTGTAGCAAAAACGCCTAAAATGACATACCCAAATTAAAATGACAGTAGCTTCTGAACCGCTCTGACTACACGTATGCATGAGGTCTCGCCAGAAAGAAAACTCCCTGAAGTTTCTTGTGAAAGTGTCAGAAACACTCTAGGTGATACAGAGACAGAGTAATGGGCCTCTGAAGTCAGTAAAAAAGAAGATTTTGCCTAAAATATAATAAAAAATGTTTTTCAGGATGAATAACTGTCTGTGGCTTCATCTGAGCAAGTAAATGACACTGTGGGGCTGTAGGCACACTATCAATGAACATTTGTTTCAAATTTGAAGAAGATTGCTCGAAGTCTGACCATTCTACAGTGTTTTTTCCATGAAAAGATCCAGGCGGAGCTCCAAATGACAAGTTGGTCACTCAGCTTCAAAACAGTACTATCAGTGATCAAACAACACTCAGCCAGCTTCAAACATCGTACCTTATTGAAATAATGTGTGATTATGATAGCTGATGTTGTTTTTGACACACAAACACCATAAAATATCACCAAATAAAGCCATATGAAACTTCAAAGTTATGATCCCACTTTCTAGACAGTATATCTCAGCCAAAAATAGTGGTAGGAGTGAGACTCTTACCTTTTATAAACCAGCTAAGTCCCCACTAACGGCTCCACATAAGATCGCGAGTAATCCTTTAACTTTTCCCGTCGAAAAAAAACATGACATGACTTGTCACCATTCATCGCGATTTTGTACTTTGTGTGTTTAGGCTGCTCTGGTGCGAAATCCATAATAAATAAAAGAAAAACTTTTTTTAAACTTTAAACTTTTATTTTTGAAAAGTCGACAGCTTTCTGAATCTGGCAATACCAAACATTACATGGTTTGATGACGTTGTGCGCCTGGGAGATACCATTTAACAGAGGAGGAGGGGAGCGAGGATGTTGGCATCCTGGCGGAACAACTTTTGATTAGGCCAAACCCACTTTTGATTTAAACTCCACCCATGTTTGGCATAGACTCTGCCTATTTGGAGTACAGATACAGATAATGTAGTTGGTTGAACAGATACAGACACACATACCCATAATGGTGTGCTTGCTTATTCCTAGATTTTAATAATAACTAGATACCAGAGAAATAGTCATAACTGTGCTTGTCTGCAAGGTGTCCTGCCAACAGTTTTGCACGTCTCTTTTACAGTGGTGTTCTACGGGGAAAATGCAGGGTATTTTTTCGCTGCAATACCGCAAGTGGCCACTGGGAAACATCTGCTGCAAGGCTGAGCTGCTTTCTTGGGGGCCTGCATGGGGACTCATTTATAAACATTGTGTACACACAAAACAAGCCCTGAAAGAGGCATATGCCATTTCCCACGCAAAAGTTGTGATCTATAGAGACAGATTTGATGGGAGAAACTTTGACCTGTGCTTATGAACATTTGGGGGACGGGAAATTGGTGACGCAGCCATTTTCGGCTTTTGTTCGTATATGCATTTTTAGTACGCATCCTACACACTGGTATAAATGAGACCCTTGGTGACAGCTTGTGTTGCTGGAGTGCCAACTGAGATGTTTTACCTTAAGAAAGGGAAACTGGGGTTCCAAAAAATAAGAGAAAGTAATAAATGGAAGGGAAAGAAAGCAGACTGACCTTGTAAAAAGTAAATTAATGAATAAAGGTGCCTGAGAGAGACATGGGTCAAGAAGGAGGGCTGGAGTGGTGGCTGCTTATGCATAGGGCCCAGAATTTGGTGATATGGCCCTGTGAGAATCATCAATATGTGACACTGTGTCTGACTGAAGCAGGGTTAGAATGACCAAGTATCAAATGAATATTTAATGAGCTTATATTCCTCATGAATTCAGCATTAAAGTTTCAGCATTTAATTTCAATGCGCATTTTTAATTGATATCCACTCTGCAACTCCCGCCTTGGCTGACTTGCAATCCAAGCATGTGTGCGCGCGCCTGTGTGTGAGTGTGTGTGTGTGTGTGGGGGGGCGCACGCGCCGGTGGAATATTGAATGGCTCACGCGCAGAGTCCCGCAGCAAGCGTTTAAAGAAGAGATGCGCGGCTCTCTCCTCCTCTCCCTCTCTCTCTCTCTCTCTCTCCCTCTCCCTTCTCTCTGCTGTCTCCTCCTCTTCTCTTTCGCTTCCACTGAGACTCTTTCTCCTTTCCTCATCCTGAGCGGCGCGTCCTTCCTTCCACCACTTGTTATTTCACACCTTGGCCGTTTCAAACGCAGCCTGTAGGCGCCGTGAATACACCGTCTTCTCCTCCTCCTCTCGTGGCCACCGCTTCTCTGCTGCACCGGTGTGTCTTTCTGTATTTGCATTTTTTTTTCTCCTCCTCCTCCCGCCGAGGAAACAACACTTTCCCCCCCAGCTGTTGGGAATCATGACCACGGCGAAGGAAGGCAATGCACCGTCGAAAGCGGCTCAACAGCAAGACCAGGTACCGCTGAGCTCTCCTCTCACTCCTCTTGCCCTCACATATTGATATCAACATTAACCTGTGTCGCCTTGCTTTGCTTGGCCAACACTGGATAGTGTCTGCATGCAGCGCTGCGGTGACTTTTTCCTGTGATGGTGTGTGCTGGAGGAAACAATCATTTGGTAACCTCCGCTCGTAATAGACGTTTGCACCCGGAGTCAATTGGAAGTGATAGCCGGTGCCGTGCTGTCACTTCATCACGACTGGAGGGTTCTTGCAGCCTCCTGCTCGCCTCTGCTCATCACAATCATTATTATGCAGTATTCGGTGACTTTAGAGACAACGAGCAGTTTGTGTTTTCCATTACACCCAGTGCGCTTCACCTTGCAGTAGGGCAAACCAGCTCAGTTAACTTGAATCAGATTGTGCATAAAAGGCCTGGAAATGTACTTGTGGTGTTCATATCAACAGTTTGAAATCATCATATGCTTCTACCTGTCTTATAAAATGCCTTTGACCCCTCCAGGAGAGGCTCAGCTGTGTCTCCAGTCTGAAGGCTGAGAACACTGTTGCATTTCAGTGTGGTGCAGGGTGGCTCTGCTCTGTTTTCTTTGCCACCTCCATCAGTGAGTCCGTCAGTCAGTGATGATGGAGCATCTGTTGACCCATCTCCACAGAGGTGCAGGCTTGCCCAAATAATGGAGGGGACAATGGTGTTTATTTTGCAGTATCAATATTTCATGAGCAGGAATAAAAAGAGCGCTCATTCGCTATTGTGCTCTGTTAATGTCAGGGTTGACAAATAATGCACCTCTGCCTGCAGTAAGAATTTCAATGGATTTCAATGCAATTTTGTACAAAGTGAAGTGTTTTTGCGAGAGTTCCCACAGGGACAGGGGATATTTGAAAGTTTGTAAAAATGTAACTTTTCCAACTTTTGGAAATGGCACATTTTTTCTTCAATATACCCATGCACTTTCTTTTGAACAGCATCACCGTGAGGAAAAAGCTCTGGCAAATGTTTGATTATTGCTTAAAAACTGAAAAAGGCTCCATTTTTTGCCACTGTCACATTTTACCCCCATATCTTCTAATTTTAAGACCTCACTGAACCAAATAAAACCTTGAAAGTAATTTATTTCTGTGTGCTCTCAGCCTGCCGCTCGCTGTCACGTGCAAGGATATGGTTCCATTTTGTCAAGTTTTTCCTTGTTTTCGAGCCAGTCCATCAGCACAAGCTGTAACTTCAGACGGCATCTGTCACTGCTAGCCTCCACCTGTGCGCTGCACCTGTCCAAAGATGACAGAAAAGGTGAGAGGGACACTCGGCTTTATCCTGCCAAGCAGACAATCTTCCCCCGCTGTGATTTAGATGCAGACTGTCAGTCACACCCTCGGAGGCAGCCAAAGGTTCTGCCGGTCCCACCCTGCGTATTCTGCATGCTGGCTTTGTAGGCACAAATATCGGCATAAGCAGTTGATGATGATTCATTTTTTTCTGTCTGGTTTCAGCTTCACAGATGTGAGAATTTGCTGCATTTTTCTTTTGTGTATCATTCATATCAAATCAAATATCTCTGAGGTAAGACTGTTGGTTGGACAGAACAGGTCATTTAAAGACATCACGTTGATCTCTGATGGTCATTTACTGTTTTCTCACATTCTGTAGACTGAAATAGGGCTGCAACTGATGATTGTTTTCATAGTCAATGAATTAATTTGGATTGTTTTTCCAACTAATTAATCGTCAGGTCTTCACAACATCAGGAAACTGTGAAAAATGCCTGTCAAAATATCCAAATCCCAAGGTGACGTCTACAAAGTGCTTGTTTTGTCCAACCAACTGTGTTAAACCTTAAGATGCTGTCATTTATAATAACAAACCAAAGACAAAACAAATCGTCATATTTGATAAGCTGAACCCAGAGATTGTTTGGCATTTTTTGCTTCATAAATGATTTAAATGATTAATGTTGCGTTTTTAATCAATTAATAGTTTCAGCGTAGACTGTAAAACAAAACAGACTTACCAATGATTCAAATAACCTTTTGTCGCAGCGCTATTATTAAGTCCTCTGATACAAATTTGGCATTTACTTATTAGCTTACATACACGTTTAAGGTGTGAGTGGAGACTGTAGAGCACACGCTTGTTAACACCTGCAGAAAGTGACCTTTTTTGTAATTACCGACAACATTGCTTTGGACACCAGTAAATAGCAAAAGGGGGCTGTCAGGGGATTTTCTTGAGGCGTGAAGCTCCAGCAAAGTGAAAAATTGCTTCAAGCATATCAGGGTTGTAATATCAGCCATGTGACATAGACATGCATGCATGCACGCAGGCACACACCTTACAGCTGGTGCGCACGGGCGTACACACAAACATACACAGTGGCTGTGATTACGTGAGGTCCTGTTGTGGCCCCCTGATTGATGGTCTGCTGGCCGCGCTTATGGTCCAGGGACAGAGGACGGAGATAGAGGGCAGCTCACCAGAGATAGCAACAGCTCTCCAGTAATCAGCTAACTGCAGCCACAGAGAGAGAGTCACTTCGCTAACACTCATTACTGCAACAGGGTGGAGGTTCCCAGGGTGTGAAAGGTTGAGTCAGGGTAGGGTGGAGTAATGCACTTACAAAAGGCGAGATACTTTGGATTAAATTAATGCTAAAGTAGCACGTTTTTTTTGTTGTCACAGTACTCTCATCTTTGTAATTACACAGAGTGCTGTAACACAAAGTACTGTGATTGAGAAATTTGGCAAAAAGTACTTGCTCAGATTAAGTTCCAGTGCTTGATATGGACACCAAAAAATGACCTAAATAGTGAGAAAACCCTGCATCCAGGGAAAATGATACTCAAAAACTCAAGAAGCAGCTGGTTCTGTAAACATATATGAGTGGTTTAAAGATATCACATTACAGAATTAATGGGGATCTTCCTATTTCAGATTTCTCACTTACTTCCCACAGCCAATTGGAGCTTTAAAGCCGAATCACAGCACCCAGCATTTAATAGGGAAGACGTCTGCGGAGACGCCTCCGCCATCCAGCCCAATAATCGGCCTTTTTATTGCTTTTTCACATTCTGTTCGACTCGCGATCTTGGGAAGCGGTAGCTGGTAATGCATGCTAAAGGGAGAGACTTAGATACTGTGAGAGCCGAGCTGAAAAGCAAGGTCTGCCCTGTTAAAGTTGATTTAGTGGCGTCTCATCGTAGCAGAGCAGTAAAGGACTTTGGGGGGGATTCAAAGCCAAAACCTCAGATCAGGACAGCAGCTTGAGAAACAGCTGAGCGGAGCAGCCTGCGGGTGTTCCTGAAGAGAATTGACACCCAAGGGCCAAAGAAGGAAATTAATCATAGACAAGCCAGAGCATGTGTAACATGGTCGGTCTTACTCATGTTGTGGCATTTTGTTTATTTCAAATTAGAGTTTCTGTTTTGTGTCACATTTGTGATAAATGAATTTTCCGATGAAGCTATTTGCTCGAAGGTGATTAAAGGCATCTTGCACCATTATACAGTATTTATCCAAAAAAGCACATGGCTGTCTGCATCCCCACCAGTGGAGTTAAAAGTGACATGTGACATGTATAAACTCATTTCCAATGCAAAAAAAGTGCAGACCCTCCTGGTAGCATTCATTCAGTGCCTAAAGGAGCTGTATGCAACATCTAGAACATTTCTATGATTCAGAGTGTTGGGTGGGATTGTCTATGTTGTTCGAATGAATAGACAGAGGCGCCTCTGATGGGTAGATATGTATGACTGCTATTTAGCCCAAGTCCTTTTTACTTGTAAGGGTTAGAAATTAACTTCAAAATCCACTGGCCACTCAATAGATTGCCACTGTTTTTTTGGCTGGTGAGTAGGGATGTAACGATATGGAAAATTTCATATCTCGATTATAGTGAACAAATTATCACAGTAAACGGTAATATCGTGATATTTTTTTTAAATGCTGTAAAATGTCCAAAAAATAGATACATTGAAAAAATTTTACTAAATCTTGTAACTTCCTTATCATACTAAAATGTTAACAGCCAAAATCTTATATTAAAATGAAACTTTCACGTTAAAGGGGCAAGGGATTGGCACAGCAACAGAAAGATTTATTTTAAATGAACAAAATATGTAAACACATTACAGGAACAAAGCTTATTTGTCTGGTGCATTTTAACAGTCAGCAAAATAAACTTTAAACCTTAAATAAACATAAATGTGCAAATAAATAAACAGGCACTTAACAAATTAAGAGCTGCAATACCATGTAAACAAGTCCAAACATTCAAGTATTGAGAGAACATCACTAATTGATTGTTCTGTCCCAGATCAAGACATAATATAGGCTGACTGCTGACCTTGCATCATGTATGTTCATTTAAGATTGAAACAAAATATGTAAACAAATTACAGGAACAAAGCTTATTTGTCTGGTGAGTGAAGCAAATCTAGCGTCCACTTGCATATTTTACCAGCATTTGGCTGGTGGCTGATGCTAATTTCCAACCCTCTTACGCCAGGGCCACACCGGACGCGGAAGCGCTGCAAATAGCCTCGAAGCGCCGAAAGCAAAGCCAGTTTGCTTTCGGCGCCCATGTTAACCAATTGTGTCATCCACACCGGTTGCACTGCACAGCTCCGCGGCCGGCGCTGCAGTGATTGTTTGGGCGTCTGGTCTATTTTCTGCGCGAGCCACGAGTGAATGTGTCAAGCCGGGCAGGAAGTCAAACAAAGGAACAACAACAGCATCCGGTCAATTTTCAGAATAAAACAAATGTATAAATGCAATGTATATATGTGTGTGTGTTTATATACATATTAGTCAGTGTTTTCTAAACAGAGCGCGAGAGAGATGAACACACATACACGCACACACACACTCACACCCACTAACACACACGAGAGAGAGAAACAGAGACAGAGAGGGCCGGGGCACACACACGCAAACAGACAGAGATACCCATGATGGAAAAACAGCCCCAAATGTGAGGGAGACAACAGCTGGGAGCAGAAGCACTTGTTGACTGGCGTGGAGAAATGCGCGTCTGATGTGAACAGGCTTGCGCGAGAATTTCGGTGCGCTGCGCTTCGCAGCACTTCGTTGGCAGTGTGGCCCTGGCGTTAGGGGTACATGATTTGTATATATGTATAAACTGTAAACTGATTTTCCTTATGTATATTTTTTCTATATCTGTGGCCTGAATTTATGTATATGCTGCATGGTGACCAGTGATTTGCAGTGGTTGTGGCATATTAGGTGTGTTTGTCAGTTGTGTTTAGTATATACTTTGCAGTTGTTCAGCCAGAGACCCTTATGGAGCACTGAATGGATGGGGGATATATGATTTGCATATAAATGCTGCCATTTTCCCTTTTGTACCAATATTTTCTTCAGGTACCTTTTTGCGCTTTATATTTATGTGTAGCCTTGGTATGATATTGGTAGATTATGTATAGAGTGCTCCAGGGATGACGTTTCTTCTGTAGGCCCACGCCAGCGTTGCCCTGGTTCCCTTGTCAAAAAGCCAATGGGATTTTTCCACTGGATTTAGGATTATTTGCAGAAAATAAGATCTGTGGCAAACAAATGTTTATGATCCTTACATGTTTTGTTCAGCGAGACAATCTGCACAATTGAACACCACTTTCATGATTATTGAAGAGTAAATGCAATCGCCAGAGGTAAAAAGCGTTAGGCTATGAATGAACTACACTTAGGTTGCATGACTTAACGTTGCCACCACAATGAGGTCGTGAAGCCAATGTTTGTTGTGATGATGCTTAAAGTCTAATTTAGCTACTTGTTTGCAACCGCCTCTTATAAGACACAAAAAAGCTTCAAAATCCACGCGTGGGGTATTTACTGACATATTTTATGTTGCAGAACAGAACATGAAAGTCTCTTAAGCTTGTATGAACCACAGACCTTATTTCAAGCATTAAACCAAAAACTCATTCAAAAAACCCATTGACTTAAAGACGAGGAGTGCTAAATGCTAACTCATTTCTGGGTTTTAGGACTCATTCCCAGAGCAGCAACAGCAGTGGTTTGTCACATGGCTTCATGGGTGTTAACGATGGGGATGTTGTTAATCAGATGTCTGAGGAAGAGCCGCTGGCTTGAAACATTACACAGCAATAAAATCCTTTGAACGGGATCTATTTGGTGTGCAGATCTATTTGTCTTACTTTGCGGGATTGTCTGCACACAGTTCTCAACATGGACGAGGCTCAGCCAGTGGCTAACAGCTAACATTACTAATTCTGTGAAGAGTGCTTACAACGGCAACAGCACATTATTAAAAAGGGTTGAAGACAAAGTGTGGGGGCTACACTTCAGTGACAATGTTGTCATGACATCAGTGTTATGAGCAGTATAGAGTGGAGGTGATTAGCTAGCCAGTGAGACACACTCAACATGGACAGAGAAGCTGGGATTGCAACACACACACAGGGAGCATGACTTCATTCAATGCTCAGGATGCCATTACTTCTCTATATCTTTACATGGCATATAGTTATTTACTGCTATATTAATGCTCTGAACATCGTATACAGCTCCTTTAAGTTTCTCCTCAGATACTGTGACACTTACTTAACCTCAATGTCATGAGTCTACCAAGTTAGTTTTCCGAGCTTGTGCTCTTGTCAAATATTGATAAAATGTCGTTTATTTAAAAAAGGTGTCTGTCTGCCATGAGCTGATAAATTCAAGCATTAAATATGAAGTTGCTCACTTGAAAGTCAAAATATCGACAGGAGGAAAAAGCCAGACGGGAACATGCTCTTTTAAGGTGTTAAAAGATTTAAATATTGGAAAATTGATGATATTTGACTCGAACAGTTCTGTGTGTTTTTTGTGTAATCTTGCACTGAGAAAACAAGTAGAGGTTTTTTAATCAGCCGTGTTTTGTTTTATTCACCTCGCTGTGGTGGAGCTGTTGCCTCAGTGGCGTGCTGATGAATAGCTCAAGTGATAAGTGCTCAAACAGATGTTAATTAAAGTAGCAACTTGCACACAAAACACAGTGGGACAACAAGGTATCATCTCCGTGGCACCTGCTATGGATTTTGTGTTTTTGCATTAACTTTCCTGCAGTATATGTGATACAGCAGTGATGGTGTCTCAATGCCCTGGAGTTTCCTTTTTACAAGCTGGTGCATCTGTGCATTCATATCTGATGATCCAGAGGTGACACTGCTCATCAGCTTGTATAATACCGTTAATGTAGACTCATCCCCTTTTACAAGCCACTTCACTGGTAATAAGTGCAAAGTGGTCCATTGTGAAAATGACTTAACATGTTGCCAGATCAGGTGTCAAGGTCACCTGTTGGTCAGCCAGGAAGTCCCATAACAGGATAGTCACAGATTACATTATAGTAAATGCAGATTTGCTCTGCCTGTGTAGCATGTGCTAAAGGTTCAGACACTCACATTTAAAATGGCAAGTTTGCACAAAATGAATTAATTTCAATGAGATGTCAGTGATTAGTAGATTAGTAAGTAAAGTTTTTTTGTGGCAAACTTAGATAGCAAATTTGTGCTGTTGACCAATAGCAATCAACACTGCTAAGATGATGGAAGCTAACGTAGCTATTAGCCCTGTTGATCATTAAATTTTTATCTGACCTCCACCATAAAAGAAGATTTGTTTGCAAGCAGCAATGACATAAGGGGTCAATGGTGCAAAAACGTCTTTTGAATAAGCTGTGAAAGAATTGTCCCATTAGCAACCCAGCTAACTAGCTTGCTAGCTTGGAGAGGATATTTTTCCATCATTTGATTTAATAATAATTCTTTTCTGAATGCAATAATGTACTGTCCTGAGAAAAAAAAAATACCAGGAGTAAATAACTAGCGCAAGGATGTTCCAGGCTGGTTAGCTTGTTAGCAGTTAGCCCACCAGGCTGAATGTAGGGCTTTACTATTGGTATTTTTAGCTCCGCCATGTCAGACCTTGCTGTGTTGGTTTGCATATCTACGACTAGTTTAAACATGCTGAGTTATGCCAACTTGTACCGAAGATGACCATCTCCAGAGTCGGGCCAAAGAGCATCCGACCGTCTTCAGATGTGTTGCAGTGACATCAGATGTGCGTCATCATGGGCATCTTCATTTACAGTTAACTAGCTATAGACTGAGAACAAATAAATTAACTCATTGTGCTCCTCAAAGGCAACCGTCAGCTGTTACTGGCAACTTTTAAGGTGAACAGTTTTTTTGATGTTGTTAATCAATAGACACACCCTGAATGGCAATGTGACAACGTCCATCATTCCTCTTCTTAGGCCTGGCTACGGTTAGGCATGACATTAACCAGGTCTAACCCTAACCCCTTTGTTTTTACTGGCTCTCTTGCATGATATACACTTTAGTGATAATTGGATATCCAAGTGCTTAATAAAAATCTATATAAATTTCAACCAGATTATGTGAACTAAAATTATTCTGTTTCCCTACTACAATAGAATTACACATATGCTTCTGAGACATTGCAAGCAAGCTGTAGGAGATGGGCATCTGGTGTATGTTTGTGCAGAGCCAAGAGGAAACTAAAAAACTCGACAGTACAAGAGAATTGTTGACCACAATATCACCAGTGGGGCACACAGAAAAACACTCCATTGGTTCCCAAGCACATTGGCGGCATCAGCTAAAGACACATCTTGAAGTGGGTAGCCCTGCTGTTTGGAGATGGAATCAATCAAATCAAAGCAATCATGCAAGTAAAGCCAAGCCAGCACATGTGTATCAAAAAGGGCTAGTAGTTTACCATCAAGTGGCAACCTACAGAGCTGAAAAATGAAGCCAATGCAGAAGTCTAATCCCTACAGACCCTCATGTTCAAATGCCCAACTTTAAAGCAGAAATAAACATATTTACAGCCTGGTACAAAAAACAGTTTTGGTCTCTAGAGTTTATTTCCTCACTCCTGACAACATTACAGGGGGTCCATTTTTTATATAGCCCACCTGCTGGGTCATTTTTGGCTCCAAAAATCCAAGATTGCGTCAGCCAAAGTGCTGAACTGGAGGCATCAGAACGGGAGTCCAATAGGTGACGTCATGGTGGCTACATTGTTATTTTTATACAGTCTGTGTTTACCATCTGCACCCTGTGAGTTATCCCTGAGTCACCAAGCTTTACGGAACAGACCGGACCTGCACCTGCTCCCTCAGTGTGAGACATTCTGTGAGAGTGTAAGCAAAATCCTGAAAATATAAATTGCAAAAATAGAAAGTTTGCCCACCTTCCAAAGAGGCAGTTTTTCATATGTATGAGTTGATATAGAAGTTCTCTGCATAATTTGAATTTCTGGTTCTCTTGCCAGGTTCTAGCTACTTTGCTTCCTACTCAGATTGACATACTAGAGTATCTCTGCTTCAGGTCATACACAGATTTGATTTGAATCCATATCTATCAGACTGATTGTGATGCTTCCCTCACTTGCACATAGATTTCTCCTCTGGTGAATCAGTAGCTAACATGGTGTTGGGTCAACCACTATTATCATACGCCTTTTGTTTTTTTTCTCCCCTCCCGCCTCGCTGTGTTGTGCCATTTCAGCACAGCCACTTCTTAATGAGAGAGATAAGCAGCGTGGCCGAAATAGGTTTGGAAAAGCAAAGAGTGACGAGATGATTCACTTTTGGAATGCAAGTAGATAATAGGCCAATTCCTCTTGCTTGCCAAGTGCCCTTGACTGATAAGAGGGGATGGAAGATGGATTTAGGGGAGAATTGGATGACCCTAATGTTTGTGCCATAGTTCATCTTAACTGCAATTATGAACAATTGAGCCGTGATGTTGGGGTCTGAAGTGGAGATTAGAGGCAAGATTGCCAGGCAGCAACCACAGCGATTCATCATGATTGTTGTCATGATTTAAATGTTCTTTGCTGAAATGGCTTATAACACCAGGGAGGGGGTGGACGCTTTAATACAGCAATAAATATTCAGTGTTTGGAGCAACGGTCAAACTAAATGTCATGACAATCCTCCATCTCGCTAATAGTCTGTGTAGACATTAGGTGTGTGTGTGTCTGTGTGTGTGTCTGAGTGAACACATCTCAGGTGGAGTTTCCAAACATTGTGTAAAACTGCCTCATTTAGGAAAAGGTCAGCATTTTTCAGTCAGGTGTCTTCCTTTGTTGTATTGTAATTGTGTCTCTGAGCTATGGAAGTCAGCTCAGGATATGCATATAGATCCCATTAAACTCAGCTTTTTCTATATCAACCTGAGTGGTGATATTTCCATAAATGAAGCAACTCGCAATGAATTTTAAACCAAATCATTCTTTCTCCTCTCCCTTTTATTTAAGTGGAAAGCACAGAGGTAAATAAGCTAACTGCATTTAGAATACTTGATGTCAGAATGTATTTTTAAAAGTTACCTACAAACGATTTTGGAACCTGTAGTTTCCAGTCTCTATGGCTGCAAATGCATTTTGTATGCTGAATGAAAATAGTGAGCAAGTGAGATTAATCATGCTTCAGACTGTCAGGGGAGTGTCAGCCTGCATCTGTGTCTGTGCACCATATAAAGCACACGCGGATCACCGTGTAAGTTAATGTGCCTTTGTATTCTTGTCTTCGCTTGCGTGTGTTTATCTGCGCCTCGCCTCAGTCCGTTTGAGCTGTGTTTTCTGGCCTTATCGACCTGCTGTAATTAGGAGCCCAGAGCTGTGGAGCAGGAAGGCGATCAGGAGCCACCATGTTCCGCAGAGCCTCTAATTGAAACGTTGAGCGTTGCCAGGTTCACCGTCGTCCCCCCGCGGGTCCTGCTGTCGTCTCGGCACCACCTCCACGTCGGTGACAAACATTCAGAAGAGCGAGTGCTCGTCACGAACGATAAGCAGGTAATTGCCTGTAGGCTCAGATGCGAATTAGGAGAAGCTGGTGCTCCAGCTTCATTGGACATGCTGCTAGGGGTTGTTTGTGCCAGTGTCGGGGAAGTGTGACAGCTCAAAGTGATACATATAGCTGAGGTGAGCTTGGAATGTCATTAACTTTGTCTTATTTAAACTCTGGTTTCAGACTTTGCCCTCAACATCTGGTAGCTTGTTAAAATCCTCCTTTTGCAGATCTTTCATTTGAAAATAAAAATGAACAAACAATTTCCTCCACACTTCCTTCAGTGATGCAGATTGCTTGATGAGGCAGCACATGGAGCCCTTTTTTACAACAACATGGAACAGGTTGTGTTCTGGTTTCCTGCACTTAATTTTGAACCATATAGAGCATTTGACCCAAAATAAATTGGGTTTGAACCTGAAAAGTTAGTTCTCTGCTGGAACCAAAAAATAGCAGATTTTTCTTGACCTGTAGTGCAAACTGTGATGACATCAGTGGGTGTGTCATATTCTACAGGTTGGAAAAAGGGAATGGAGTCTTTCATTTAATAGTTTTCAACATCTTCTTTTTTATTAGAGCTGTAGTTAGTAACTTTTGTACAAACAAGTTTTTTTCATATTTGATGTTATAGAATCCTGACAGTAGTACATAAGACCACTAAATCTGTAAATGCAATCAAGTTCCTCCGTCACCTCCTAGTTCTTCAGCTTTAGTGGTATCACCATATTATGGTATACCAGGGTATTTGGAAATCTTAACAATAGGATTTTCAGTACCATCAAAAATAGAAGCACTCCTCTCTGTTAAACTCATTGTATGTAGTGCAAATCACCCGCCACCAGAGGTCAGTCTGTGGTCTCTATTGGTGGAACAGACAGTTGAACTGACAGACACTGTGGCTCTGAGTGATGGTAGAGGGGATTACGTTACAGGACTGTACACAGCCAATCAGCAACAGCAGGTAGTGAGATCGCAGGGGAAAACATCAATTTCCATAAAACCAGAGTTTTTTAACCAGAGACCAAACCAGAGTTGTCGATTGTTGGAACAACAAAGTATCTAGATGACCAACAAGACAAAGTAAGATGGTTATGGTGAGTTTTATTTTGTTTCTGTTTAAGTTGAATGAAGTGTGTTTTACGATTAGTTAGATAACTTTAGTCTTAGTTTGGTGAAAGAGAGAAACATGAATTTAGAACATACATGATTGTCATTTTGTGAGTTTATATTGCTCATTGATTAGACTGAAAAAGCTAAGACAGCTTGCAGAACATCGCCAAAATATACTGTATACCCCGGTGAAATTTCAGGAAGGTATGAAAAAATGAATACCAAGCCTACTATTGCTCATAATGGCCTTTGCAAGAACCCACCATGCTTAAATGAAAACAACCAGCCAGAGCTGAGGAGTCTCTAACGCAGCTGTCAGTCATGTCAATCACTGCTTGTGAACTGTGGTCAAACTGCCAAACTAGGCAGTGCTGATATTCTGTTACTGCATTTCCTATTTCTCGCCTGAAATATTTTCAGAAACATATTTTAGTGTACTGTTTAGCTGTGAAATGAGAAAATTTGTGACCCGGCTGCCATGTTGAAAACAGTTGACTCAAAACCAAGCATCACCCATTGTCTGGCACAAACTTTCTTACTTTGACATGCAGTGATTTGCATGACTTACAGCTGCATTTGAGACTCCTCGGCTCTGATTTGATGTTTTCGTTCAGCTCAAATGGATTCTTGCAAATGCCATTACTAGCACTATGAGGAGGCTGAAGAACAGGACTTTTTTTCACAGATTAGCTCATACTACTAAGACAATATGGTGTCAGTTTCTGAAACTGTGACAGAAAGTCATTTTAAAAAAGTTACCCACTGTAGCTTTAATAGTTTATCCATGACTTTTATTCCCGATAAAAACAAAAATCTGTAATAACAAAACAAAGGATTGCAGGTAATCAATGCAATCCACCATTTTCCTACTAAAATTTTCTTTCCATTGTGCATTGTGTAATGCCCTGCCTTTGTAACGCACCCTTGATTACAGTGGTTCTGCTCCAAGCTGGTGTAAATGTGGGCTGGTTTGCTAGATAGTGCCAATGTTCCAAGAATCCTGAACAGACCCGGTTCAAGTACCAAAGCTAATGTGGTGGGAAAGTGGTATCAGTAGCCTGCAGGAGGCTAAAGGCTGTGCCCAAATCTTGGCATCTGGCTGCTCAGCCTGGCACAAGCCTAGAGGAATGAGCTTGCTTTTCAAAGCCTGGCCCAGTCTTACAACCAGTGTTCCTGCTGACATTTATTGCCTCGAACCTTTAGTGTTATTGTTATGGCTGCAATAATTCTCGCCACCGTGCAATGCTGATGGCGCTCCAAATTGACCAACTCGAGGATTTTAATGTGACAGCTCATCACATTATGGTGATGGGAGCGTGAAAGTAGGCGGCCCGCTGCAATATCATCTTTCTCTACTTGAGAAGCATGCGTCCCTGTCATCTGCCTGACAGTCATGTTGTCAGCTCTATCCTGGACTGCCTATCTGCTGGCATGCATCCCACTCCTGCTTCCTCCAGCTATAAAATATAAGTCTGGGTAGAAGGGAATTGGTCAGAGGCGACAATGTCAACCCCCTGTTGATTTTCCACGCTCAAAATATTGGCAGCCATTACATGCTTTCTCAGTAGTGTTTAGAGCCCATGCCTGAAATACTGACTTTGATCATGACATTTGCTGGGCACACTCCAAACACCCAGCGGCAGCCTAGTTTTCATGGAGATGCTGTAGCTGTAGTGTGCAGCTTTGTGCAAAGAAAACACAGAGATTAAAACAGACAAAGTGAGTGGGGGAAAATATTATTAATTCATTAATTTTGTCACCATCTTGTTTATGCTTTTCCTTTGTTGACTAGCTACCGAAATTGAATCAAATGCTCAGCTAATGTGAGTCTCATTCTGGCAAATGAGCATGCAGCCCTAATTTTAGAGCGTTCCAGCAAACGAGCGTCCGACTTTGTTCGAGCATCAAACGCCACAGGAAGCTTGATTGGGGCTTTTGATTTGGTTATTGTTCTGCTGATACGAAAATGTTGTACATCAGCACTTTGATGGAATTGGCATTCCATGCAGGATGCTAATTACTACAGAAAGTCAGTCTCACACACACATTTTAAAGTGTTTTCATTATCTATTCATCCTCTGGAAATGCAGCCTTTCTTAGCCTGATGGAATATGCATGTTGACAAGTTGACTACAAAATAGTCTTATTCCATAGAGTTTGCTTGTTTGATAATGAAAATGTTCGATTAAAAATAGCCCACTTAAGTTATCACCCTTACAAAACGTGTCATTCATTTGCATATTACGAACAAGCAGAGCTACTAAAAGTGGTGGTTACACAGCATGATTGAATCTTCCTTCTTTCCCATTTTAGATATTACAAGTCCACACAGTCCCTGGGTTTGCACTCCAGAGTTTATTATCTCATTTCAGTGATCCTCAGGGTGCTGTCAATTGCCACTGAATTATATGCTCTACCTCTGCTTATACCGGTGAAATACAGGCTCTGCCCCACTCAGTCATTTGCTATCTTTCAGAGGAGAAGAAGAACAAAAAAAAACTATACTCCTGGGGGTAACCTTAGAAAGCTATTCAGTGACTTTTTATCACACATTTGTTATCAGTTGTCACTGACCCTTGAGTAGCCTCAGGCCAATAAGATATCAAAAATTAACATTAATTGTCATTCCTGGGTGATACCACTATGACTGCAGAACACTTTGGCCTCTCAGACCTCAGGGCGCTCATTGAAATACCTTTTACATTTAATATCCATTTTAAAGATCATATTATTTAATGTATACGGTCAAAATTACAATTAACAAGAATCTAAAATTTAAAGTAGAAAATAGTATACTCATACAAGGAAGCCTATGCCAAACACAGAAAGGTAGAACTGACAAAAATGAAAACAGTGGGCAAATGGAAAGCTCTTGCTCTGCCACAACAATACAGTTCTCACTCCTGACTCCTCAAATACGGCAGCTTGATCAGTGGCCCTATGCTTCTAACTATGATGTCTTAAGTACCCTTC
Source organism: Epinephelus lanceolatus (assembly GCF_041903045.1). Classification (NCBI taxonomy): domain Eukaryota; kingdom Metazoa; phylum Chordata; class Actinopteri; order Perciformes; family Serranidae; genus Epinephelus; species Epinephelus lanceolatus. Next base: position 12,245,862 of record NC_135753.1, on the reverse strand, counting down.
TATCATCAGTTTCGGACCTGTCCGTTTCTATGTCACATGCTACTGTGTCTTTTTAAGATAAACTCCTGTGTCCAGAAAAAACGTATATTTGGTCACCGAAACCACTTTCAGTTAAGGCAACAAAACTACTTGGTCACTTTTAGAGGAAAGATTATGATTTAGGTTTATTTACCCACAGAAGTTAACGGATATGTATGTCACACAACGTATGTCACATGACAAAGAAAGTTGTGTAGTTTGAAAAAGTTTCATTAAAAACACATACATATCGTCATCTTTAAAATAAGCCTTTATTCCCATGGCACGCCCATGTCATCATTTTCGTCCAAGCGCACCTCCTTCCTCCTCTCTTACGCTCAACTCTCATTTTTTTTCTCTGCCTCGTCTCCCCCTCACGAAGCTCACACTGTGTGTGCATGTGGAGCCCATAGCCCCTTCTCCTCCACAGAGACAAAGACACTCGATGACAAGAGCTTTCCCTCCGTTCATTACGTTAATGAACCAACTCACCTGGCTGCCAGACGATCCACGGCAGTGAACGCTCTTGTCGTCCAGTCTCTTTGGTGGAGAGAGACGAGGAAAACAAACACGAATGAATAAGGCAATTAATTGCGGCCGGAAAAGTTACCGCCTCCCTTTAAATTTACCGTGCAATTAACTGACTTATTGCATATCGCGACAGGCTTACTATCAGATGCCATGGGCCACCGACCAATTTGTCGCATTTGGTGTTCTGAGAATGAGACAGTCACAAATGGGCATGAACATGGACAGTTTGTAAGAGTACTGTGTTGTTGCACAGGTACAGGAGGAGGTAAAAACACAGGGAGATCGCTTCGATCAGAGACACTACAAGATTCTGAGGCACCTCCACGATAGAAGCTCACAAATAAAAAATGGGTCTCATTCATGCTCTTTATCCCAACATAATGTCTACTGTGAAAGGTCTTTAGTCTCAGGACAGCATTAGACCAACAAACAGAACCGAATGTTGGAGGACTTTGTCTAAGCCAAACTGAAAGTGATTCTTAACTGCAGAGTGACTTATGGAGAGTTTTCTGACTTTCAGAAAAAAATATTTGGACCTTCTTCTTCTGTGTCTTAGCCTCAATTTATCCAGGTTTTTCCCGATGAGATCAAAGATCTCTTTTACGAGGGAGACCTGGCCAAGAATAGCAGGAACAATAACACAAAAGCACATAGATTTGAGCAACATTAAAAATGATCAGATAAAACATTTGCACACAGACAACCTGCACTCAGTAGATTTCACTATAATTTTAAAACTTATTTAGGATAACTATTTTTTAAAGTTCAAGATAAGTCTGTAGATTGCAGTACTTGCAGAAAGGCTTTCTTTCTCAGCTCAGTTCTGACTTTGGGAACAACAAAAAGAAAAATGTCCTGCGAAAGGAGATTGCAATTTCCATATTTGAAATTCAAAAGAGAAGATAAGTAGGACCTGCAGCATGCTGCTAAATGCCAGGAAAAATACTAATTCAAGCAGAAGGCAAATGTGAAACACTTATCAATCATTCGGGCTGATTGGCGCACTCCTTGTCCATGGTGGTTTAGTTATACAGCTCACATAGTTTGACTGAATCTTAAACTTTACTGCGGGGTGCACATGCAATCATGTAGTTATGCCGTTGATGTTGTTCATGAGGCAATGTTGTTGGCACCTCTTGCTTTTCTTTTTCATGGTCTACAGCCTTGAAACTTTATTTTATTTAAAGTTTATATTTGGTGAACTTAGATTTAAGACTCACTATTCCCACTGGAATATCTATATGTGCTGTATTTGAAATTGTGGGGAGAACCTGCAACCTTACACAGAAAGACGGCAGTCAGACGCCTTTAGTAGAACATGTTTTTTTTATGTTGTGGTAGGATTTGGATTGGGGGATACACTCTTGAAGAGATAACAGCTGGCTTTGACCTGTGAACAGCATCTCAGAGCTTCTCTGATGGCTTTTTTATCAATAAGGAACAAAGAACACATTGAAAATCAATGTCATCACACTTTGATTGTGTGTGCCTATGTCTGCTTTTCGGTGACACAATGCATCAGAGAGCATTAGTGCATTAAGATCTATTGAACAGGAGCTTTTCCCATGTGTTCACACCTACTGGATGCCGAAAGGGACCCTGTCAAAGATTTTCATGTGGCGTGTTTTTATGTTCTGGGAGCTAGCCAGTGACGAGTGTGAGTGTGAAAATGCCTTTGTAGCTGTTCTCCAAAGAAAGGAGCAAGCGAGAGTGATGGCATGACAACAAACAGCCAAGTGTGAATCATAACTTTTTACACTCAGACTTAATGAATACGTTCCCCTGGCCCTGCAAGCATGGCTTCAAAGCTATCTGTGACAACCAGGTCCCTAGTTTGATTTGAAGACGATAGTCAAATACCAATGCTTTCATCACTTTCATCTCTCTTTTTAAAATCCAGTGTGCATGCCTTCTGTCTTCATGTTTTAAGGCACAGAGATTAATCATACGATACGTGAATTCGAAAAATTGGAAAGAAAAGCAGGCATGTTGAAAGTCTTATTGATGTGTCCTTGAAGACCTGAAATATCCTTCCACTTTCTATTTGAAATTGTAAGTTTTATTCCTTTTTAACATGTAGATGTGATTAAATTGATACAAAATACATTTAATTAATGATGTACTTCCATGACATAGTGATTTCAGCAGTGTCTGGAGAAGTTTTTTCGGCTGATTACAATTTTGGTTTGAAAAGTCTGACATGCCAATTCCAATTTTTTTTTTTTTTTCCAAGAACTGTAATTGACAGCATCCACAAAGATTTTTGCAAGGTCTCTTGATGGAAATTCCAGTGTATATTCATAATAAAACAAGGACTATTAAATAACTTTCCCGTTTCTTTAAAAAACGCACCAGGTTACAGGACCTTGCCTCACTCTCACTCAAACAAATCTCAAAATAAGACAGTCCCTCAGGTCTGGAAAGAGCTTTTTTGCACACACACACACACACACACACACACACACACACACACACACACACAAATCAATAGAAATGAATTGTAGTATATCCCACTTCTTCTAATCAGTTTTAATTTCTCAAAAGAGAACAGGTGCCACAGATCTACATAAGTTGCTAAATTTGCTTTTTTTTTTTTTTTTAAATAGAGTTGCTAAGAGGTTTTAGAAGTCACAAACAAAGGGCCATAACAAACCGTTGGTATTTGATGATCTGGAAATGAGAACTGGTTGCAGTGGCTGTGACAATGGTCAGTTACTGTCTGAGTCGACCTGAATCATTGTGCAGTACTTACATGTAAATTTGATCGGCACAGAATTGGCTATCAATGCGACTGATCGGCCAATTCTGGTCACCGGCTGATCAATCTGTGCAGCTGTAACAGTTTCTTATGCTTTTCATGCATGTTTTTTGTCATGTTGTTTATCTGTTTTACTTTTGCACTTCTGGCACAGTCCAATCGTATGAACTATACAAGTGCACTCAATAGGGTGCAGATTTCCACCAGGTGGCAGCATCACAGCCACTCTTGATCATTCTTGTAATTCCAGTAGACATGCAGCAGCCTGTTTCAGAAGCATCCCAGAAACTAATAAAAATACGTACCTCGTCTATTTTTGATGGGTCCTCGGCACATTGCACAATGCCATTTGATTTCTTCTTACAGGTACTGTACTGTGATATACAGATCCAATGTAATTATGTCTTACTTTGTCTTTAGGCTACAGCACAACAAAGTAAGAACAAAGAACAATAAACACAAAAAAAAATAAACAATTTAACAACATAGCCTGCCTCCATAGATACAAGCACAAACAAATGACAAAATTGACAAAATCTGCAAGTCTACAAAATGTAACAGGTAAAATGCTCCACTTCTGAAACACTCCCTGTGTCGTATGACACTGTGTGGTGGATGGAACAAAACCGGGTTGTAGCCATAGCTGCCAGAATGTGGCAAAGCTGCATGTAGTGGAATTGTCCCTACCAGCTTCCTTACAGTCAAGATGGTGGAGAAGCTAAGAAAACGGGGATTAATCAATCTCATTACGTGCCTAGTCTCGCCACCAGACAATCAGAGATCTCCGTCTTCTGATAGTCTGGGGACACTCCTTTCTAAAGTGTGTTTAACACACTGGCGAAAACGGCCGGCATCAAAGCAACGCCTCTTGCAGTTTTTGAAAAGGACACGCCTCGGAAATGTGCGCTCCCCCTTTTCTCGTCCGCAAGGAAACAAACACACAGAGAGCTTGAAAATGGATGCTGAGAGATTTAACTCTGTTTTATCAAACGTGTGCTCATCTGTGAAGAAAATATTTTTTCCAGCGGATGTCTTAGTTACAACATTATTGAGCTAACTGGAGTAGTTTCATGTTGTATCCGACAACGGGAGGCTTTTAACAGATGACGTCCTGTTGTAGCTTTGCTGCTGCTGTTAGCTGTCCCTGTCAGCTGCAGCCACTGATGCTTTCTAGACATCGTGATTTCCTAAAACTGAATAAATACCACACATAGCAACACAAAACTGCTTTGCTAGCTCACTCATGTTGTAACTAAGATATCCGCTGGAAAAGATATTTTTTTCACGGACCGTTTAATGAGTTATTACCTATTACAGACACTGCTAACGGCTAACAGGGCTAACAGCTAACGGTTAGCCCAGCTAAACGTGCACACAGAAATAGTAATGTTTGTTCAATCATTGTGTTTATAGACTTTACAAACATCGGATTAGTCCAAACGGTGATACAGTGATGTGAAAAATGTGATATATAAGCTATATATATATATAGCTAAAAGCTCTGCTGGTTTTCTACCCGGAAGTATTTGTAAACAACAAGGCGATTCCCTCTATAGTCCAGCCGGATGGATGAGTCATGGCCTTGTAAAAGATTATGTTTGTTTCTTTTAGTTGGCGAGAATGTGTCGCCGCAAACGCGACAAACATCCACTAACTTTGACAGCGTTTCCTGCGAGCACAGCTGAGCCATTTTGTACCGCTACACATGTTTTTAGTGGGACTATGTTTACAAGCACAAGAGTTCAGCGAGCCACCGAAGGACCGCCCTGCAGATTTACTATTGGTTCTGCAACGTAGGGAGTTTTTTTAAACTCTGAAATTGTATCTGCCCATCTAAACACAAAATCAGGGAGAAAGTCATCAGTCTTTAGTTAAGCAAAGCGTCTAAAGACTGACTTGTGAGTCCTAACTTTAGAAGATGATAAGATATCAGGTATGGAATTTATCTGCAGATTCTCTGGTTCAAAATGAAACCAAACTTTCCTATATTCAGTGTGTGAGCCCTGGTGAAGGCCAAAATGTGGTTTACAACAGACTCTTGTTGCAGAACACTTTTTTTTTTTCAAGCTTGTTGTTTTTTAGCCGAGCCAGTTTCTAAAAAAGCTTGCTTCCCCTACCGGCCATGACAGTACAAAACAGATTTTCATAAATTCTGACTAACTGCAACTATAGGTGATCCTTGAGCATAGAGTTATAAATGTGGACACAAAATGTGAAGCTGATTGGTCCAGTAGTTTGCAAGATTAGCTGTGGACAGATGGATGCACACACTCCCATACACACACGACCAAACGCATGATCTCCCCCAGGCTTATGGCTGGTGGAGATAATAAAGAGTAGTCATGGTAAGAGAAACAGTATTCTTTGGCTCTCATTTAAATTATTGACTTCCTGTTGGCTTCCAGTTCTCTCAGACATCTCCCAGGGTCGAGGGGCCACTGTGCTTCAGCCAAAACCACCCAAAAGCTCAACCACAGCCTGAGAAAGTCTCATGGTAAACCTTTCTGACTCTCAGTTGACTCTGTGCTGATCACACTTGGGATGAACCCACAAGAGAGCCTGTGCTACATTTTAATGGGGCTTCACTTATTTCAGTAGTGGTAGAGAAGTAGAGTTGTTGAGAACAAGACATTCTGTTATAGAAAATGCTGCTTTTATGACATTGTGCTCTATTTTTTCCAAAACACATTACATGGATCTTTGATAACAACAAATCAGTTATTTCTCATGTGCCTGCTACGTGTATAAACATTTAATTCTACAACAGTTTGTGCTGAACGAGGCTGTGAATGATTTTTACCGCTCCTCTGAAATGAAGCAATGACATCAATGTATTTTATAACCTTATCAAGTTTCCCAGCAGTATCGGAGCTCACGTCCCCCAACAAATCTACCAAGCCATTCCTATGTTCTCATTTGATGATAAGCCCCCGCAGTGCAGAAAGTCAGAGTCTCTCTGTCCACCCCACATATCAGAACAGGGTCACTGCTTTACTGCCTGGGGATTCTTATTGGACAATAATAGTGTCTGAGATACCCAGCAGGTGCCTGAATAAACCCTCTAATAGAGCAATTATTCTCAAACAAAAGGTCACCTCAGGCGTGACGACAGGCCCGGAAATCAATAAAGCTCCCAATTACGACCAAAGCACCGGGCCTATATTTGGTCTCCAGCCACCAGCCTTCCAGGAGAAGATCAGATTTCAAGGCAACCTCATTCCCTCAGTACGTCTTTGAGATTAAGTTACTAAATTTTATTTCAGGAGTCTTTGCTTCACCCCCTTTAAAAATGCATAAATGACTTGAGCCCTTCTGATGCTGTTCCCTTGATAGCAGACGCCCAGGGAGTCATGTGGCCTTCCTTTTCTTAGCTCACATAAAAGATTACAGTTCCTTCTCTTCAGCAGGAATATTTAAGGTTTTATTTAGCTAGGAAATCTCACTGGGATAAAGATCGACCTAATCTGTGAGCTGGTGTCATATCTTTGAACCCAACTAAGGATGTTCAATATGAAGCATGGACATACAGGACATATCCATAATCAAATGCAGACAGTATGGTGGATCAAGTCATTTTTTTCTGATTTCAGAGGCGAAATATTTGGTTTATGAATCCAATTAGGGAGTTGATACTTGAACATGTTAACATGCTTTAATTAAAAAACAACTTTTTTTCCCTCATACTGTGTGTGCTAGAACTCCTATATTCACCCTCTATCTGAAACACTTCTGTTTACCGCTGGTCTCCTTAAGCCATTTCCAAAAAAATCCCAACTGGATCTGATTGGTCAGTGTTTCTGGGTCTTTCTCATCTCTGCATCTCTGCACCATCATTGCAGCTGGGGAAGTACTGTAAGAGAGATTAGCAGCACTTTCTATGGTAAAAACAAATCACCAATAAAAGCTTTAAAAGACAACTGGACATGTTCCAGCTGAAATATGATCCAAAATCGTGAAGAAATAAATAACAACAACAACAACCAAATTCATGCTTCCCTGACATTAGCATGTAGCTACATGTAGCAGTGTACTTGCAGATGGAGAATGACTGTATAGTGGCACGTTCTCATGTTAAAATTCACCAATAAAAGCTTCACAACACAACTGGACATGTTTCAGCAGAAATATAATCAGAAACAAGGAAGAAATAAACAACAAAAGTGGCCTACATTATAAGTTTCCCTGACGTTAGTATTACTGTGCTGGCAGCTGGAGAATGACTGTTTAGAGCTACCTTCTCACATTAAGAATCACAAAGAAAAGCTTTTGAACACAACCAAACATGTTCCCAGCAAAATTATGATCCAAAATCGGGGCATGGACATGTTCCATGTGGAATACGATCGAAATCAGGGAGACTATGTGTTTCCCTGATGTTAGCATGTAGCTACATGTAGCGGTGTAGATTACATAATGTCAATACTTGCAGTAGTGTGCCTGGAGCAATATAAAGAAATATACCATATAAAGAAATCTGTCACGGTCTGATATCAGCTTGTAACCAAAGTAGAAAAAACTGTTGGAAAGTATTCAGAATTGTCTGAAGCCTGAGTTTTTTATTCTCACAGGGAATTTTTTTTACACGTTTATCTCATTATTTGAAAGTTTGGCCACATATATGACCATAAATGACAGAAAACCAAGAAAATATGTCCCCTTTAAAGTATTTGTAATTCTGTGCAGCTCGAGTAGTGAAAGGTGCCTCTGAAACTTAAAACAGTTTTAAATTGTGCAGTGCCTGAAACATTCTTGTTGTTGTCAGAAAAGGTCCTCTAGTTCACACTTAAATTGATGTTGAAAGTGAATGATGGCCTCTTTGATGGCACTGCCTGCGTTCGAGAATGTTTTCCAAAACTGAACATGCATGCTCTGAAACCTAAAACAACATCAACTGTGAGTCTGGAACTAAACTTGCACTCTGAGGGACAATTTCTCGCTGCCATTTTGAGGTGCGTGACGACGCAGCAGTCTCCCACTTTATTGCCTGTAATTTCACTGTGAGCATTTTCTGAATACAGACAGCATCCTGATGGTAAAACAAGGTGTGTTGTCTACATGGACCTGTGAGAGTGGATGGGGAAGATGCATCTCCTCGGCTGCCTGAACACATCACAACGTGTGTGATTGTGAGCAGCTGGATGTAATGCTCTTTCCCCTCCACTGCAGGGGCAACATTGATTTTGAGAGAATGGTTTGTGGGCTGGCTGCTTGAACAAGCTATTAGATTTTAGTGCAAGCCTTTTGATTCAAGGTCATGACCAAACTAAATTTGTACTGGACTAAAGATGAAGTGCTGCACTTAGTCCAAGGATATGACCAGATGGCTACAAAACCATTACACTCGCCACCAGTGTTCTCTCTTGGTCCTTACTTCAGTTCTGTATGCTGTGATCTTGATGTTGCATGACCTACAGACCTGTAGAACTTATGAAACAGTCTTCCTCTAATCAGCAGTGATGCATTATTTATTTGAAGGCACATTTTTGTGTCAATACCCACCTTGGAATGTTGAGCATATCTCGTCATTTCCTTTACTTTCAAAGTCCAGCCAACAGCTATCTTGCAGAGGCATGATCCATCTTTCAGAGATCGATGGTTTCCTTTGTGTTTAGAGGAATAGTTTCCTTGTTCCCCTCAGGCAGTAAGTTTGACAACTGGTTTGACAACTTTCCAATAAGTATGTAGCAAGTCTGTGTGCTCACAGAACAGCTGAATAGATTTTAAAGTTCAGGTTCTGTAATTTCACTGATAATAATGTATGTTATTTTCTGACGGCGCTGTCACAGCGGTGCTTAAAGGTGTCAAATGCTTGAGTTCTTTATAACTGCCTGCTAACTGACTTCATCATGACAGACAGCAGGTAATACATTTTGTAACTCATGTATTTGGTTTAATAAAAGAAATTATCCAACAGTTACAGTAATGTAAAATTTAAACTTATGTAAGGATCAAATCTGATTGTCAGGTTTCCAACTTCCACATCGAATTCAGCAGATATTAGCTGCAGTTACATGGACAATATTTCCTCAACTCAATTGAAATTACTCTGATTAGAGATTCCAACTTCACTGTTTAAAATGGATGCTAAAAAAATATGATCAGATAAGATGTGCCCCAAAGCATGCTGTGAAGCATCCAAACTGCCAGACATATAATATAAGAATATGAATACGTTATTTTTCCCAACATTATTAAGAAAATTCAATTCATTCAGTACATTAAGTAAAGAAGAAGGAGAAATGGTTCTGCATATTAATACAATTTAATAGTACTGGTAAGTAGTAATGTGAGGTTAATTTCCTGAATATTTTCTGTAGCTATAAAATACAGATGTCCCTTAAACACCTTACATACAAACTCTCAGTAGACGTAACAATATACAGATGTTCCCTAAACGTGTCATATGCAGGCTAGTCCTACTGGTGACAGTTAGATGATCACTGTGTCTGTACATTGAATCATCACATAAGAAAGTAGCCCTAGCAGAGCATTAAATATTTTTTGGATTTAGGAACGATTCCATGTTAAAATCAGCAGAGGGAGTTGTATAGAAGAAGGTGTTGCAGCATGTCGTGTGCAGCACATGCACCAGCTATGTCACCCCATGTTGGGCAAACATGGGTAAAAAGTAGGGCTGACCCCTAATAGTCGACCAAACGTAAATCGACCAGAAAGGTTATTCGGCGGCAAGATCTTATTGGTCGAAAAAAAAACCCCAAAAAAAACAAAACAAAGGAAAGAAAGAAAAGGCTGCAGCTCATCAAAATAAATCAAAACCTATATGACTGGACCATGTGGAAATTTAATTTGAAAGGACAGACCCAGAAAGAGGCTACGCTCAGCAGTCAGACAGGAGTCACGTTACAAACCAATAACACCCGACAGATATCTTTCCCTTCTTCCGTAAATATTCGGTCTGTGATGAATATAGAAACGTTGATCATTTTAATGCAGGGCTACCCAGAGCTTTACATCTGTCCCATGGGCTCCAGACCTACACACAAACAGCGCCTGAAAGAAGATCAGGTCTGCACTCAAGATTTCAGGTAAATAGGCTATATGATGCTTGTTAAAGTTGCTTAGTAACCTTGGATGCAACCTGCTGCCGTGCTCTTGAAAACAATCACAGAAGAGACACAAAAGTAGCACCCAATGCCCAACCTCACGTTTTCTAAGTAGTTAAAGTCACGCCATGTGTACAGCCCTCAGTTTACAGGGCTGGTACCTGCGGTTATTACACAGGCTAGTTAATAACATATCGGGCAGGAAATCCAAAGAGTGGGATCATTTTGAGAAGGTGAAGGACAAACCCAAGGTGATATGTAAACTCATTCATTGACTACAAACATGACGCATCATCTGAAACATATTAGTAGCTACATGCCCATTAGCCACTTAGCACAATTATTACTGCTTTGCGTCATTAACAGGCGGCTCGCTCAGTATGTGACATGCACTTGTAGATAAAATATAGGCCTATATTAATTTAGACTCATTAGTACGGTTTTGTATTTCTCTGTAAGACCTTGAACTCAAACCATTGTGTTGCCCTGCCCATAATATATAATTTGATAATTAAATTGATATCGTGAACATGCGGGTGACTAGTCGACTTATGGCCCTAAAAGACGACTATTGGTTGACGAGGAAAATTCTTAGTCGGGTGCAACCCTAGCAAAAAGAATTTATTTATTCCACCCAGTGAAAAACAATTAGATTAAGTATTTGCATTGTTATCAGGCGCTAATATTTTCCCATTGAACGAATTATCAAAGGTTAACATCACTTCTCTCAACCTGAAAATTCCAAATGGTCGGGCCAGGCTCTTCCGATTGAGGTGGCTATATGAAGTATTCTTATTCTGATTGGCCTATCATTATGATTAATATTGGAATATTAGGGTGCATGCAAAGCACCAAGGGTTTAAAAGTGCTACAGAAGCTTACTTTGATTAAAGATCTGAGGCTTACACAATTAGGAATGGCCAAAGGAAAATATAATTAAGACAGTATAATGAAGAATTAAGCCACAACATGAAGTTGTTATTTTAAAGGAATTTAGTCAATTCAACATACCTTTATTTAATTACAACTCACCTGCTGAACAGGGAGTCTGGCATAATTGGTTGACAAATTGACAAAGCAGCATCGATAGCTCTACCCTCTAGTAATTGACATCCACTATTGACTCCAGTGCAAGAGGCATTCCGCATGAACAAAAACCTTGTTAGCCATTTTTTTTCCTGTGCATATTGACATCAGCGCACGCATGGGTGCATACAATCCCCACTAGCTTCAGTGTAATTGAACAGCATGCGCAAAACTCAGTCTCAGATTCTCCAGCTGTAGCTTTTTTTTTCCTCTTTGCCCTCCTAACACCTTCAAATCATGACCTACCTCGAAATTCTTTTCTCACCTGCTGCTACTGCCTTTATTGTAGTGAAGGAGGAGAGTCACACACAGCCCAGCCCAATGACAAGCAACTCTTAGATGTCTGAAAATACATTCTTGAGGCTACAGTGTACTTGTGTAAGAAATGGTTCTTTGCCAAGTAAGCTTCTTCTTCATCATGACAAAAGCCTATGTGTAGGAGAATAACACACATTATAGGTGATTATGTAGTGTATATAAAAGCATATGAAGTAGAAAGTCATACTCTTGTAGTTTGAACTATAGTACATAAGGCACTTTTTATTAGTGTATCATTAATAAAATCTTTGATCAACTCATTCACAATTTCCAAGTTGCTATGGGTTATGATGAGGTTCACCAAAGAGTCCTCATACCTGAGGGGAAAATGACTTGTTCATTTGTACCTATAAAAACAAACACACTTTTTATGGGCAAATCTAAACTATTCCTAAAGATTTTTGCCATAGAATAACAGTAAAACAGTGTCACCCTATGTCTGCCTTTGTTGCGAAAAGAGGTCAGTATCATTTACAGGACTGCAAAAAATATGCTTATTTGCTTGAGAGGATCCATTCTATGCTCGTGTGTGGAGAATTGAGCCAAAGCCAGGAGGCAATTATCTCGAAATAAAGACTAGTTATAGGAGATAAACAGTTGCTCTGGCTCTGTCCCAAAAAAATACACTTACTAACACCTCTAAAGCTCACTTATGAACACATTTTACTTTGACAGATTGAAATTTGAAGGCATACATCACCCTAGAATTAATTAAAAATACATATTTTTCCTCTTACCTTCAGTGCTGTTTATCAATCTAGATTGTTTTAGTGTGAGTTCCTGAGTAGTGGAGATATAAATAAATGGCACTCAGCTTGTCGTGCTCAGAGTGCCAAAGAAATAAATTTGAAAAACTCAACAGCAATGTCTCTTTGCAGAAATCATGACCTGGTTACTCAAGATAATCTACAGATTTTATTTTTAGCAGTTTCATATAGGAACTATTTTCTTTCTACTGAACTACACCTGCCAACCGTATCACTGTGCAGAAGGAAGCGTGCATCTACTCATGGACGAGAGGCTCGTGCTTATGACAGTGTGAGATGTCAACATTAATGACGTCCTCCTCAGTGCAGCTGTATAGTTAGCTAGCTCAGAGGTGCTAGGTTAGCTAGCAGAAAATGCATGGTTGTCAGATGTTTAGTAGAAAGAAAAACCGGGTTATGATTTTTGGAAAGAGACATTGCTGTTGAGGGTGGGTTATTTTTGCACTCTGCGCACCACGAGCGGAGTGCCATCTAGTTCCATTATACTGGAGAGAAGGCAGACATCTCTATAGTCGATATCTCCAACACTCGGCAACTCACACCAAAACAGTCTAGATAAATAAACAGCTCTACAAGTGAGAGAAGAATGTGTGTTTTCGATTTTGGGGTGAACTGCCCCTTTCAAAAGAAATTACATGCTGTGTGGATGGATAAACTGTTTGTCAGCAAATAGTAAGTTCCTCTAAAATGCTGCTAACAGTACTAATGCTAAGCTAGGCTAATTGCCTCCTAGCTCGAGCACTGTAATGCACACTAATGACAGTGGCATTGATGTCAGCTAACTCTCAAGAAGAGTATTTCCCCAAATAGTTCTTGAAATATTTATGGAAGTGTTTAAACAGATAGTATATATGGTGAGAGGAGTCTCAGAGCCCATCACACCTTGAGCTTACCATTAATTATTGACTGACACATCATCTTCATTATAAAGAGACTGACCACCGGTTGTGTCTCTGTGTTCAGATTTGATGCACCCGCGGAAGCTAATGCACACATTTCTCTTCCCTCCGACACACTCGCAGGAGACACACCATCGACCTTTCTTTCCACTGTAGCTTGACAGGAGAGCAAACTGCTCCCTGCTTGTCAGAGAAGAGAGCACTTTCTCTGGGCTACGTTCAGGTGGAGGCAGCAGCAAGGCGGAGGGAGGGAGGAGGGGGACAGGAAGGGCGAGGAAGAAAGGAGGGCAGAGAATGCATGTTCTTCTTTATAGAAAATCAATTCTGCTTTGGTAGTTTTTCCACCTCAATCCTCATGATATCACATTAGAGCATGCTGCATCACACCTATAAAGCGCATCGTTGTGGTGGTTTATCAGCGCTTTATTCACATGGTTTTGTGTGTTTACGTTAGATTGTGTGACCTCAGTTTTGCGATCTGTGCTGTCTTGTGGCTTATCAAAGTCAAAGTACAGCTGAGCCTGAGGTGCATGTGTAAATGTGGTACCTTGTGTAACTCACATCGTCATCCATCTGCATCTGGCCATCAACTCTACTGTCTCACTGACAATGCTGGAGCCCCAGCATCAGGGCTCATTAGCTGTGGCCCACTAAGCATGTCCGTCAGAGCCGAACGCCTCCCCCATCGATATCAGCTACTGTTTTGGTACACCTGAGAATTGGTTCAGGATCACCAGCTGGTTCATTGGTGGCTGTTGTTTGGGAATTATCCATATTTCAACGCGTTCTCTTCGCCAGTAATTGTCTGCCTGGCATCTGAAGTGCCAGGCTTGAAATTGAAATGTCAAGCTTTGTATTCGGAAAGACAATGTGAAGGGACTGTTGAGGAGCGTTAAGCTGTATTGATGGGAGTGGTTGAGCTATTGGAACTGTATGATTATTATGACTGCTTGCTATTATCATCAGTGGTATGATAGACTAGAGTGTGGCGAGCGTGCAACAAGCAAAGGAAAATGATCTTCTGATCTAACACTGTAGTTTGAGTATGCTCGCAACAACACATTTTGTAAATATGAATGTTGCATCATGATTTTATACTTTTTTAAGGAACCTTTCTGCACATTTTATGTCTCGTTTACCCTCATGATTTTTTCAATTAGATCAGTTTTCTTAATATTTTTTGAAGCCCTAATTTTTTAATTAATTAATTTAATACATTTTTCTATGGATCCACTGTAGTGTACTGTAACTTGCAGTTATGGTAGCATTTTTTTTCTCTGCTACAAAGTACAGATACAGATACTGAATTCCAACCTGAACCCCTTTCAAAATAAGTATCAGCAGCCTTATATTTTAGAAACCTGGCTATTAGTTTGACATATTTCAGTCATATAAAAAGTTATTTCAGTTTATATGCCACATAAATTGATAGTTGATTTTTTATCTTAATCATAGCCTGTCACTAAACACTGAATTGTGTTGATTAAGCTAGTGGTGTCCTGCTGTATTGTTAGTGAAACTTGTCTTTACTCTATTTTTTATCTATATTTAACCACTCCTCCTGCACTTCAGCCAGGCTGAGATTCACATTCACACAGCTGCACACATTTTACACCTGGGGTCTGCCCAGTACAGCTCTACAGACTGAGGCTGTGCTGCACTGAGCAGTCAGAAAGTGCTATCAGGGGTTAAGTGCCTTGCTTCTAGCTCTCTTTGCTGTAGTTTCTAAAGGTGAGAAGGTCATTTTTAATTCCCCATCTTCCCTGTGATTTTAAAAGCCAGTCTGGGGATTTGAAGAAGCTCTGTAAGATATTTAGAGCATATCTATGATTCAGAGGTTCTCTCCACATGGCTCTCATCGTGAAAGCAGCTAACAGTGCTCAGAGCGACAATAGTGCTTACAATGTCAACAGTGTTGTCTGGGGGGAAACCGAAGGAGGGGAGCTACACTCTCATGAGCTTCCATTTGCTTCCATGGTTCCACGATGCCATCCCAATATCAGGAGTAACTGCTGTCCAAGCGCTGTATCAGATTTAGGGGCATTTAGTGGCTGTGAGGTGAGGATTGCATATTTGCAACCAGCTGAATCCAGCTAAGGTTTCTGAAAAAACAAAAAAAAAACAAGTGTTTTTTTTTCTGATGCTGCCTGTTGCAGTTGGGCTTCTAACTATAAGTGCGTTTCCATTAACCCTAGGAATGCGCAAAACCTAAATATCGCAATGAAAAGCTGGTAATGGAAACACCTACATTTAAAAAAACCTCTCAAATATCAAGAAAAAGTTTTTACGCTCTCATGAGGTGATTTTTCAGACGTGTCGATATAGAAGTATATCACAAAAGTGTAATGGAAACACTTTTTCGCAAATACACGTCATCGGACATGACATTGGTGAATTCCTCGTTCACGATCCTCTCACAGAAATCCTTCATCCATGGTCGCTGCCAGACATAAGGACTTTGCCTTTGGAATACCACTCGCTCTCTTCGTCTTCGGTTGTAGACTACTGCAACAGCAGCAGTGGTGACCGAGATGATTGTTTCAGCTTGCAAGAGATTTGGAATGTCCATCTTACTTCCGCAAACAAAGTGGAGTCTCGCGGGACGAGATTTTATGAGAATTATGGCTCATACACAAAACACCTGCAAGTCGCAATTGTACTTTGTTGAAACTTTAGAAATATCGCATTTATTTTGTGCAAATCTGTAATGGAAACGTGACTTCTGGTGACAGATGCAAAATGTGAAAATGCAAAAATACAAAAACACAGTTTGTCCTTTCCGGGCTACTGTAGAAACATGGCGGTGCAACATGGTAATCTCAGTAGACAGTGGGTTCATCCCAATACCTGCTCTCGCATTCATGTTTCCCCTCACACACAAGACATGGGGGAAAGATACGAGGATGCGACGCGAGTAGAGAAGAAACGAGGAAGTATGCCTTAACAGAAAAGAGACGTCCTTTTCTCTGAAGCGTCACGTGAAGCGGCATCTGTTTGTGATGACGGTGGCAGCTGATTACGGCTGGATCAGCTGTCTGGAGGCTTTATTAACAGCTATAGAAACTTTTAAAGAGTTTGTGTCTGCACGCACATAATGTTATATACACATATATAATAGGTACAGATACAGTATGCAACAACCTGCGTTCTGTATTTTTTAGTATGTACTGTGTCCTGCTCAGAGTCACAGAATGCGTTTATGTTATTTATTCATTATTTGCCTCTGTGTTTATTGATATTTTGATAGTGAGTTCATCATCATTTAATAACCCAGACACGATGTCTTTTGAACGCTGGAAATTATTTACTAGGTCAAATATTTCAGGGAAAATTAAAAAAAAACAAAAAAAAGTAAATTGTAATTCATCAACCCAATGCTCAGGAATGATCAGCCTCAGTGTGAGTGAATGGAAATGACGGTCATTGATGTAAAAGTGTTTCTTGCTGACAGACAGACTCTCTGACTTTGATTGTATCCATAATAAAAGTCGATGAGGGAATAACAGATCGCGAAGAGAACAATCTTTCTAATAAATGAAGAAAGTTGTTTGTTTCAACAACAACATTGGTATCAGCTATTGGCCAAAATGTTCCTTTAAACACGGTTATCCTTATCAGCCCAGAATTTCACAGTCTGTCTTTCCCTACATTTTGGACTATTAATCTTCATATGGTGGTACATTCAGTACCATCCCTCCTGTGAGAGTAAAAGGATGGTGTGTGAGCATAAAGACAGAAGCAGTGTTTTTAGACATATTCTGGCAAAAATGGG
This sequence comes from Epinephelus lanceolatus, assembly GCF_041903045.1. Classification (NCBI taxonomy): domain Eukaryota; kingdom Metazoa; phylum Chordata; class Actinopteri; order Perciformes; family Serranidae; genus Epinephelus; species Epinephelus lanceolatus. Next base: position 12,228,649 of record NC_135753.1, on the reverse strand, counting down.
ATGTTTGGAACACTCTGAGCATACAGATGGATAGAGGATTGGATTTCGCTGCAGGAGTGGTTTGAGAAGTTTCTGTGGACTTTTTCGTTCCTCCAAAAGTATGAGACTAGCTTTGAATCATAACGCACTACAGCCTGTGTTCTCCACGGACAACTAAACCACAAACTTTATACAGCGACCTTTTAAATCTGCAGGGGGTGAGTGTTTCATGCTCTCTATGGGGATATCTTTCTAGTTAAACACAGCCTTTTCATTATTTGTGTAATGTTCCAGTGAGATCAAAGAAGGCTTATCCTGAAAACAGCTTTAAAAGAATTTCGTGTGTGGCAGAAAAGGAAAAAAAAAAAAAGATACATTTGTAGATTTGGAGTTACAGCTGCACAACTTTTTGCCTTGTGGCAGCAGTAAGTGTATCTGTAGTCCTGCTCTTCTCCTCCTCAGTTGGTCAAGTTCATGCCCTGAAAACTCGATGAGCTGTCTACCTTCAAACAGCATGTATCCTGAGACTGAGGAAACCAGCATCTATAAAACCTCCACAGGCACTGAGGCAGCAAACAGATCCTGCTTTCGTTTCTGCCTTCCTCTGCTGTCCACAGTTTTCACCTTGTTTTTTGATTGATGCAAACAAGCCCAGACATTCACTGACAATGCCAGAGCAAATGGTACATGCCTTGTTACAAACATACATGTTGTAGCTTTGAAAGGAGCAAGATGAGAAGCACAACACAAACTCTTTTCAGTGATACATTTTAAAGTTGTGATCCTTTAAATTTTTATTTTATCAGACCTTTATTTATGTATTTATTTATTTATGGTCTGCAGTGGTTCAGCAACAGCCATTCAAGGTTTTTATGTTTTGTAGTTATCTCACTATACAGGGGTTTGCGCAGTTAGTGGCGGAGTCCGCCATTCCTGTGCAGAATTCAAATGGTCTACCTACGCAGAAGGGATTTACAGGAGTAGACGTGGCATATAATTCAGCGTTACTGTTTGTAAGTCTCGCTGTTTACAGTACACTGGCCAACAGCTGTGTCAGAGCTGGATTAAGTTACAGCTAATGCAAATGGGGTGGCTTTAACTGTGAAGCAGTCATACAAAATGCACTATTAGTGCTGACCGCAGTCTGTCGTCATTCATTTTTCTAAAAAAACACACTTTATTTATTTATTTATTTATTTATTTATTTTTCACTCATTCTTGAGAATTGGGTCAAAAAAAGTCTTGACTATTAAATCTTGTAAAGGGCCAGCCTTCCTTTGATTTATTTATTTTTTCTTGAATAACATACATGATGGATATCAGAAGAAAGATCTTAAGCCCAATTCAGACCAAAGATTCACAATGAGACAAAACCGTTTTAGGACATTGCAGAGAAAAGTTGCAGCGATGTGAACTGGCCAGTCTGAGCTCGACTCAAGCTGACTGATGGCGTCACCTACAACTCAGCCAACTCAAATTGCCGGTGCTTTAAGAACGTAAAGCACGTCACCTGTTTCAACAGCCAGTCAGCTTGTTATGAGGTCTGCTGGTCAAGTCAAAATGACTGCAGACACCGTGTTCACTTGCTGCTGCAGGTGCTCCGTCCCCGGCGAGCCCTGTTTCCGTCTTCACAGTGTGACGGTGTTGAATGGTGGGTTGCTGCTGCTGCTCGCTGTGTGCCACTTTCTGATGCTCGTTTAGTTTCTGTTTTTTGCTGTTTTCTCACTACTATAAGCTGTAGTCAGTATCTCACTATCACAATTCTCATTCATATTTTAAGGAGCTACAAATTATATTTAGCCACAAAAAAGCCTGAAAATCTGGAAATCAGAACGGAAGTACAGAGAGTTGCTGCATAGAGATGATACACCATCTCAACTAGTTGCATTGGTGTGACCTGGCAGGATTTCAGAACGGCGCATTGCAAGTAGCTGCCCGTTTCAACTTGTCTCATCGATGGTCTTTGGTCTGAAGGGGGCCTATTGGAGTTGACATCTTGGAGTTGAAAAGTTAAATATTTATGAATTTCACAGCAGTTGTAGTGAAAGCCATGTTATTTGTCAAAGATGCTTGGAGTTCTTTTGATGCGAATCAAAATGCTCATTTGTTAACCATTATTCTGATTTAGTTCTGACTTGTTTGTATTTTATTAATTTATCATAAAACAGAAAGCTTATCAGAACTTCAGCAGTGTTCCCGCCTTTTTGGAAACCAGAAAGTGAGACAGGAGTCCTTAGAATTTAGCTATCCCCTTTAATCGCTGATTAAATGATGTTTGTAGAAATCTGACAGAGTTGACAAAAATCTGAGACACATCTTTTAAGGGCCAACATTTTACCAGAAAAATATATTTTAAAGCAAAGATGATTATAGCAGTACATTTTTACACCTATGTTACCAAAACGTAGTGTTGGTTTTGATTTTGAAGGCTGTTAAACACATTTTAAATGGTTTGAAGTTGTAATATCAGCAGATTAAAATATTTCAAATCATATCTTTTTCATATTTATAAATCCTAAAAAAAAATGTGTCACTCCTAAAATGTAATTAGTGAGTTGATAAATTATACTTTTTTTTAATTTAATTTTTTTTTCACGAGGACATGATTTGTCCTCGTGAATCTCATAAATTATTAGATTCTTATCACTTTAATTAAAAGAAACAGCAGCTTTTTTCATGAAAACTATCCTCCAAATTCTGAGATATTAATCTCGTTAACTCAAAAGAACAGAGCAGATATTTTTTTCTCAAGTGAATCCATTATGCCTCTGTACTTTTCAGGGTTTGAAGGGTTAGGGTTTTTGCAGGGAGTAATGAAACATGAAGGAGCAGCCACAGTGAGCTGTTAGACGAAGAGCTGCAGGCAACAGGCTGCACACCTTCAACCTCTCAGCAAGTTAACCAACTCCACAGAACCCTGCTGGAAAACTACTTTTGCCATGTGCAGTATGAAAGGGCTGGTTCAACAAAATTGCCAAAAAATGTCTTTTCTCCTTTGCTTGATGTGTAACCATGCAGCTAGTTTTGATTCTTTTAAGCTGAGATTTAAGATAGCTTTTTCTGACATCTGTGGCAGATCCAGTGAGAGCACAGTGTGCGTTTCTTAAAAGACATTATTGTTGAATATTTGACCAAAAATGAGCCTGACAGTTATCACACATATGTCCTGTAGGTCAGCTGTAATGACCCATGTACCTTGAGCCCTTTTAGTTGTTACGTAGAAACCACAACAAGCCCGAAATCACCTGAAATGGACACAAAAATGACACCTTTGCTCTATGATGTGCTTTCAGACAACATTACTGTGGCAGCCATATTGGTATTCATCCCAACAAAGGCTGTGAAAAGTTGATATTGTCTGTGATAACACAGTGCCTCTGTTACAAAAGAGCTGACCTTGTATTGCTATTATTGCACACTGCTAATTGCTTGTTGGTCTGTTTTGACAGTATATGCGGTTGCTAGACAATTAGCGATGCAAGTGCAAATCCTTTGTAGTTATAAACAACGAACGTGAACATGCCATTTTTGACTTGTTGGTGAAACTTACAAACGATTTAGACAGAAAAGAATAAATGAGCTCAGTGCAAGACAAACTTAGACATACTGTCGATACAAAAAGCACTTTGTGCCATATGTGCGTTCATGCTGTATTGAGTCCAGAAGGCTATAATCACTCGTAAGAGTGCAGTAATGGCCTTTAATGGAAAACCCAAACAGCATTTTCTTCAGAAAGAGTTGATTTCAGTCACACATGCAGTAAAAACATTCTTCAGCCAGCACTTAAAACCGCATTGAAAATGGGCTTATGTACTATGCAGCTATATGGTGAAGTGAATACAGAGCATAAAAGCCACCAATTATTAGATAAATATGGTGCTTAAAAATGTGTTAAATTATTAAGTGGCCACTCTGACATGCAAAGCACGTTCTCCCATTTTCAGCTGAATAGAATGAACAATTGGGTTGCGGCAGTAACAACAGGTGGCCAGATAGAGGGTAAACGGTGAATTATTTTTGCGGCTCCGACAGCGTTGCCATAGAAACGCAACAAGAGGCCACACAAACAAAGTAGATGGATGGATGGAAATGCCCTGTGTACACAGTGCTGTACCCTGGGAATGCATCACAGATTTTGATATATTATTCTGAATGAATTGTATTTATTTATTTATTTTGGAGTCATCTGGGCCTTTATGGAGAACTCGCTGAACGTATTTGAACATCCACTGGGCAGTCACTGGGATGCTGAAGTCTTCATAATACATGAAAGTACCCATCGATGTCCTGCTTCTTCTATTTCCCACAGAGCAACAGTGACTGTTTTTGCAAGTGAAGTAGCTGCCCCGAGCACTTGATGTTTTTCTGTTGCAGGAGCGAGGTGAAAGCAGGTGTTGCTTGAATATTTTTTTTTTTTTCCAGAAAAGGAAAAGATATTTTTCATCATGAGGGCACTTCAGCCAAACATTATGCCAGTGATAAGAGGCTGGAAGTCTATTCTTTCTACATGAGTGTTCATATTTTGTCGAAGAGAGCGATAAAAAACAGCAGGCCAGAATACATTAGCCTGGGTAAACATCAACAGGAGCAGCAGCCTCTTTTTATTAGACCCCTGCGCCTGGAAGCTGTGGGTTGTGGGGCATTTCATTTCCAGGAAGCAAGTGCGTCTGCCGGTGCATATTGTTTCCATGACGGCAATTTATTTTGCCAGGAGTGGCACGACGAAGTGTTGCGTTATGGAATGAAGGCTGATAGATAAGAACAGAAGGAAAGATACTTTTCAATTCTTAATGTTCCTGAGAGATGCAGCACACACTAGCACTGCCGCCTGGCCGCAGTGAATACCAATCGCTCTGGGTGTGGGCCGAGGGACATGCAGCGCTCTGCAGAGAAATCCTCCAACCCGGCTTTCTCTCTGCTTCCCTCTCTCTGGTTGTCTGTATTCTCCCCAACTCTCCCTCTCCACAGCGGCTCGGATGACTTTCTAGTTAGTCCGCAGTTGGAAAGTTTCCATGTGAAATGCCTTACAGGCTGTGTGACGATGTCAAATAAGCCCGAGCAACAAACATGCATCTCATAAAACTCCTGCTTGGACAGCAGCATACAACATAACAGTATACCCTGAAATTGTGACTTACTGTAGTTGGTTACTTCGGTTGCAAATACTGAGACTCATTTTTCTGACAAGCAGCTTCTTGTTAAACTCAAACAAAACGCGACAGCCCTACTGTTGACAACAGTTTACATCAGATCTTCCACAAAAAGTAGCAAAGCAGAGGTTTCTTCTACTCTTGGCCACAATCTTCAACTTAAAAAGGATTGGTCAGATTTTTTACAGCCCTTTGTAACAAGGAACTGAAGCTGTTTCATCCCTCTCTTCAAAGCCACCAGTCTCTATTGTCAAAAACAGTAACTTGACTGCGAGCTTGTTTAGCGAGTTGGAATGACTGTTTTGTCAATGGGGTCTGGCTTTAAAGAGAGCATAATAAAGTTTCACTTTCAGTTCAGGAAAGGGCTTTCTGACAGCAAGGCAAAGTGGTTGGGGTGTCGGTGGCTTAGTGGTAGAGCAGGCGCCCCATGTACAAGACTGTTGCCGCAGTGGCCCGGGTTCAACTCCAGCCTGTGGCCCTTTGCTGCATGTCCCTCCCTCTCTCTCTCCCCCCTTCACACTCATCTGTCCTATCAATTAAAGGCTTAAAAATGCCGAAAAAATATCTTTAAAAAAAAAAAAAAAAAGCAAGGCAAAGTGGTGAACATTTTCTTAATACAGCCTACACTTAAGCAGATGTTGATTTTTCTCAGGTGGGCCATTTTTAGGTGTTTATAATAAGTTTTGCTGCTCCCCCTGTCCCACGTCCATGGTGATAATCCTGCCTGCCTCTTCAAACTGGGGGCGAGCCCACTGCCATCTGGAGTACCTCATACAACCCCACTGCAAAAAATCTAAACTCACTCCCTTTAACCAAGTAGTACTTGTTGCTAACCTGGAAATCCAGATGCCCCGCCCCTAGCAAATTCTAATTTACACTGCACGGGAATCTGGGCCCAACGAGCAGAGCCTGCTGAATCACCATCGGACCAGTCAGATCAGTCTATCTGACAGAGGAGGGCTCTGGGTGGGCGTAACATGATGAGGACAGCGCTGTGCCGTATGGAGTTGAAAAGTTAACAGCCGAGATGGCCGCTGCCGAAGGACTGCGTCCATTCAGTTTAGCTTTGGAAGAAACGCTAAGCCAACTACACTTATCTTTTTCCTTGAGAGAGGAACAGAAGACTGCCCTAGAAGTCTTTGTTTCCAGGAAGGATGTTTTTGACGTTTTGCCAACGGGATACAGCAAAAGCATAGTATATCAGTTAGCCCCACTGGTCGGCAAACCAATGGGGCTTACTGCAATGAATCCTTCACCTTGTTTTTTGCTCTGATTGGCCATCGTGCTATCCAATTGCGTGCGGTGGCATTTGAAATGCCTCAGTTAGTGCCGCCCCTTGGGTAGGAAGGGTGTATCGGTGAGGGCCAGACTGAAAATCTTTCTAGATTTGAGTCTGGATTTCCAGGCTAAGTTGTTGCGTAAGCTAGAACAAACCTTGATAGAAGTGGTAGATAACAAAATGTCTTCTAATGAATCTTTTTTTAATGGTCAGATGAGCTTTGAAAGGTACTAGTACAGACTACCAATCCTCTTTTAAGGTATGAGGACTTGTCAGTAGTCAGTTTTCCGTTATTTTTGTGGTTGTTTTTATTATGGATTGACGTTTTTGTTATGCACTGTAATTTTTTGGCATTTAGCCCTCATTTTACAGAAGACACAGGCATGAATCATTTGTACATATGGGCGGATTATGAGACAGTGGGCCCCTGGGCATAGATATGCAAAGGGCCCCTCCACCTCTCCTACATGGTAGCAAAATGCATAAACTTTGTGGTTATTATGTGTCTCTTTGTAGTCAGTATGTGTCTCTTAATGGTTGTTTTGTGTCTTGTTGTTGTTTTGTAGTTAGTTTGGTCTTTTTGTGTCTTCTTGAGGTAATGTTGTGTGTTTATTGGTTGTTTTGTGTCTCTTTGTGGTTGTTTTGCTAATTTTTGTCAGGGTTTTTTTTGTGTGTCTTTGCAGTTTCTTTGCATCTGTGGTCTTTTTGTGTGTCTTTGTGTCCTGGTCATTTGGTCCGTACGTGTTTATTTGAGTGAAAGTTTGGGCACCAATTAACAAAATGACTCCATAGCGCCCCCCTACAAAATTGCAATGAAGTAACCCTTGTGGTTTGTTTCACTTAGATGTGTGAAAAAGGACCTTGTGGTGGATTTGTGTCTCTTTGTAGTTATTAAGCATCTTTTTGTGGTTTTGTGTCTCCTTGTGGTTATTGTCTTTTCGTAGTCATTTAGGGCTTTTTATGGGATTTTTATGTCTTCTTGGGGTAATTTTGTGTCTTTATTGGTTGTTTTGTGTCACTTTGTAGTCAAGTTGTGTGGATTTGTGGTTGTTTTGCTCATTTTTGTAGTTATTTTGTGTCTCTTTGTATTTTCCTATCATCTCTTTGTGGTCTCTCGTGTCTCTTGATGGGCATTTTGGGCATCTTCCTGGTCAGTTGATCGGTACGTGACAGTTGAAGTGACAGTTTGGGTCCCTGGGCCTGTGCCTGGTAGCCCTTTAAGTATTTCATCCATGTGCTCGAGCACCAACTGGGTTGGGGACCCTGTTGTAATAAGTAATTGTAAATATTTATGAAATAGAAATGCATTTTTGAGGTGCGAAATGTGTTTGAAAACTCACAAAACTTGTGAAAAACTTTATTATTTATGGTTTTCATGCTTGTGTGTGACAAAATGACACGTGGTTGTTTTGCGTCTTTGTCGTCATTTAGGTCTTGATGAGGTAATTTTGTGTCTTGGTAAGGTAATTCTGTGTCTCTTGGAGGCAAGTTTGTGTCTCCTTTTGGTTGTTTTGTGTCTCTTTGCATTTATTTGTGGTCTTTTTGAGTCTCTTCCTGGTTGGATCTTGCATGTGAAAGCTGAGGGGGGAGGGTACAGAAAGAATGGGATGATATCCATCAAAGTTTCCCGGTCAGAAATGAACCAGGAAAGTTAGTTGGTACAGTATGCACCTTTGACCACTAGGATATGGGAGAGCCTGTGCACTTAAATTTTCTGTGTGCGAGGCTGCTCTTTTAGGTCTCTAGTTCTAATTAGATAGTTGTTAAAGACATCTTGAGTTGTATATATAGTTGAAGTACTGACTGTGCTTTTATCAGTCCTGTTACACCCCCTGATAGAGTCCCTGTGCTGAAACACATTGGTTGAATGAAGCACAGACACTTTCAGCAAGTCATTAAGTGCTGCCAAGTTATTTTTCACATTTGGTTCTTTGTTACTTGAGCACCTACTCGACTGATGAGGCAGCAACAGGCTACACGCTCTTTGTATGCATCAGCTGAGGTTGACAGAAGAATTACCCACTAATTACGTACAGAACATTAAATTGTGTGTACATTCTGTGTCAATAGGAATTAATGAGTATGTGACTTGTGGAAGGTAAGTCATCCAAACAGAGGCAAGAATAATGAGCTGATTTGACTGATGCAGATTGTGAAAGAAGTTAAATGAACATGTACAAACAATGGCGTGTAGTTGATACTTTTGTAGACATTCACTTTAATTTAACTCCTACGATTTGCTCTCTGAAGCAAAGTGAGACTGAAAAGACTGTGAAGGCAATGCTATTGACTTCAGCTACACATCTTATTTTAGAGTTTGTCACTGACGATCCAATCGGAGTCAGAGGTCTGGGACTTGTCTCACAGAGTCAGCACATTGCACATTTGCACTCAAGGGTTTGGCTTCAGACACTCACCTAATGATATGCTGGAACATTTCCCAGTGCTACCTTTGAATAGACATTTGTCATTAACCGTGGCATGCAACAGTAAGGAGGATGACCACACAATTCATCATTCTCTGCCCGCATGATGGTTGAAGCAGATCTCCCTCTCTTATTCTAGCAGTCATCTATCTTTGGCGTGTACTTGTGGTGCTGCTGAAGGAAAGAGATGAAGGTAAATCTTTGATTCGGCGGAGCCACAGTAACATTTGTGGATACATTTCACTTGCGATGACAGATGTGTAGACACACACACCGCCACGGGAAAAAGTGATGAAATGAGGAGAAACTCCGGCTGTATTGTTCTTGTTTCTTAAAGAAGACTTATGTGTTCAGGCTGATAAAATAGAAGAAAAAAGATTTTTGCCTTCATGCATTATACATGAGAGCCAGGCAGGAAACTCTTATTCCTCATGTGTGTGCGCCTCATCACTTGTTTAGCCACGTTGTAGTACATGTTCACCGAGCAGAGCTATAGCTATAGGGTGTGCTCACTGATACAAACCCTAATCATTCTTACTTTGTTTCTATAGAGACAAGGGAAAATACAGAATAGATGTGATTAATTGCCTCTATAGGATGTGTACTTGCATGTAAATGGGCATTTCGCCTTTTGCTGCTTCAGAGATCACAAATGCGAAGCACATATGTTGTCAGCTATTGGCTGTAGTGAAGCGGATTCAGGAAAACTTTTCGTCACATATGCAAATCATGTCATGAGATGCATTCCTCCAGGTTTATTTCCACTGCGGCTCTGTGCCACACACACTGACTCATCCTCTGGCAGTGGGTATTATATAGTATTTTACAGAGATGTGATTTAGTGCTAACTCTGCAGAGAGAGGTCATCTGGCGGTGGCGCCCTCCCAGCATCTCTCTAATGGACTGGAAGAGATTCACTCGCAAATCAAACAAACCAGGCGGAAGAAGCTCAAGAACAACACACACACTGTGGCCAGTTTGAAATTAGTTGTCCTGCTGTGAGTAACAAATAAGGTGGCTTGTTTATAACCAGCCCTACTGCTGCGCATTGTTATATGACAACAATGAAATTGTCCAATTGCATTTCAATTCAATCACTTCGCCTCGAGGTTCTTTGACCTGTGAAGCACAGAGCTGAAAGAGACGGGTGATTTCAGAGTCTTACCCAAAGATTAAACGTCTTGATTGAGAATGGCGTGGGAGAAAATCCATCTGTACTTAAAACCACTTAAACAATCGGGGAGGATTTGGATTTGAGATTAATCTGCTCATATTTTTTCAAAAATGAAGTCCGTTTGAGGAAGATGAATGAAGCAAAGATTCCAAATCCCTCTATTTGGGGATTAGAATCAAATCTCTGCACTGTAAAATCGGGCTGAAATGACACCTTCAATTTTTCTTCTGATGGAGAAGTTTAACAAAAGGGAGTCAATGTAACTAAAACTACTATCATCATCATTGTTTGTTTGCTTGGACTTAAGCTTGTGGTGCCCGTTATATTCTCACAAAGAAGAATAGGAGACAAGAAAACCATACTAGTCAGAGGAGTAAAGATTACACTTCTGGAGGAATACATTCATAGAAAGCACAGACTACAAAGTACATTTGATCCCCAAATATCAGAAAACAGAAATCGTTTGTAGGAAGAAACTGCAACAAAAATTAATTCAGTCTAATCTATAGTGTAAAATCAAAAGTGCGTCCATTGGGTTCTCCTGCTTGCAGAACACTCAGTCAGAGGTACAGTCAGAAGTTTTTTTTTGTTTACCTTGCTTTGGTTGCAAAGGTCTTTGTGCAACAGTCTATGGATTCCTTAAGTATAGGACCAAGACAAGGAGAAAACTATACATACTTATGTGAACCTGTTAAGGAAACCTTAAGGAGAAGACCTAAGGGTTTTTTATGCAACCAATTTTATTTTAAGGAAACCTTAACCAGGACTTTAAGGAAAATATTAACTGATGCAACCAATCCCTGTTTTCTAGAGATCAATTACGTGTTCTCAAGCTAAAATAGTAAAATTACAAAGCTTTATTATTTTGCCCAATTGCATATCACCTTTTCACTGCACATGCACAGTGTGTCTGCTCCATTTATAGAGCCAGAGTTTTTTACAGAACCATTGAAAAGACCTTCATTTTGAGTATATTGACCTTTTGTATTCTGTGTTGGCGTTTTCATTGAGAGCATTGTCTTTGCAAAACTAGAACAAACATGACAAAGGTGTTAAAGTAAGTGGTAAGATAACTGCAGAACCAATATGCAGTATTACTTACATGGCCAACCAGTACACAGTGAATCCAGTTCACAAGAACACAGCAAATCCCCCTCACCCTCTATAGTCTGACTATGCACTCTTACCTTCAGGGTGCAGGTATGACATGCTCAGGATCAGGACTAAAAGAGGCGCACATCATTTGTCCCATGCAATTTTTTGATTTCCAGTGATGATGGTTTTTATGTTGCTTGTTAATGATGCTTGTTTTTACTGTATGCTGTGTGTTCTTGGTAATGTGTTTTTGATATCCTTTTATGCTCAACTGTGCAAAGCAAATTCCCTTTAGAGCATTAAAGATTTCATTCATTCATTCAGTTTTGCTAAATAATCGTTGCACTTTTCCTAGTTGATTGAAACCACAAACAGCCTTGAATAACGTAATGCCTCTTAAATTCTTCTTCTGTTCCTTCTTGTTGTATCAGACAACATCAGACCTGTCATGCTGAGAGACACCGCTCTAATTATTTTATGATTTGCATCCGTTGTTGTTGGAGAGTCCGTACCCGACACAAGATTATAGATTTGATCCACTTCGATGCCAACTTGTTTCTGTTAACAGCAAGTGCCATCTTGTGTCTGTCAAAGTGTCAGTGAGCAAACCACTGAACCCCTGGCTGCTTGTCTAGGTCTCCCCGGATAAATGCATGAATTAAAAACTGACTGACTCATTACATTCTGTTGCTGTACTCTGTTTGAGTCTAGCAGACAAATTTACTGTTCTTTGCTGGAGTCTGTTGTCATTTGGGCTTTCTATAAGCCCCCTGTAGCTTCTTTCCCCTACATCTCCAATAGTATTGTGCTGTCAGTGCATTATGATTCATGCCTAATGACAATGTGGTATTTTTAGTTACACTAATAACTTTCTGTGTTGTATAATTAAACTGATGGAAATATGCATGAAATCATGCACACATGCAGTTGCACACAGGCTTCTAGGTAACAGATACCCTGCATGCTATAGCCTTAGTGAATTCATTGAGAATCAGAATTAATGGCCTATACAATCACTTATGCTGGAGCCCAAAGGCATAATCATTTCATCCTCAGGGAGAGCACATGTAGCCGCACTCGCATAAGACGTTTTAGTTTGAGCTATTAAAGCAGCAATGGGAGATGGGCCAAGCCTTCATTTCTAGTTTAGCGTCCCATAAAGGTAGCACAAATGGAGCAGTTACTCACGCTATACAGCCTCTCTCATGGCCTGTTCCTTGTCAAAATGGCTACTTTTTTTCCCTTCAAACTCGACTTTATTTTTCAGTTATCTTTGCCATCATATCGATAGATTTACTACAACTTTATATGTGGCTCACAATTTAATCTAAAAACAATTTAAAGGTATTTACAGAGTGATAAAACTATTTAAAAAGGTTAAAGCAGAGAGACAGATAGGCAACACACAGTAAAATCTTATCTCAGTAGAGATGTCTTGTTTTCTTTCTTAAAGGTCCAGTGTGTAGGCTTTAAAGGCATCTGCTGGCAGAAATTGCATGTAACATTCACAACTATGTTTTCATTAGTGTATAGACCCTTTTAGGGCCAACGTCACAATGACATCAGTTTGTTAGCTGGAGGCATGACTCACCACCACAGGGCTGTAGGCTACATAGGAGTCTTAAGATGTGGTCTTGTTGTGTTATTGGGAGCCAGAATAGAAGGAGTCTGGCTCAAAACTTGAATGTTATCACATACCAGCTGCCACTGCTTGTCAACACAAACGAAGACAACTACTGTATGGTTAAATATGTTAAGATGAAATGACTGGAAATGCTCACATGTGCCGCTCACACTTTATATCAAGTTAGGGAAAAGGTATTTACTGTTGTAGGGATGAATAAAGTTATGTGTATTAATAGTTATCATGTACATCCCATCAGAAATTGGGGAGGTGTTAAGAGGAATTTTGGGTTTGTCTGTAATGCTAACTTTTTAGCACTTAAGCTAAGGTTAGCTTCGATAGCAAAACAAACTGGAAGAAACCGTTCAAGTGTCATCCTCCTTTGTAAGAGTGAGAGCATACAAGTTGGCCAGTCTGGTCCCGTTGGTTAGTGTTTACTTTTTCAAGTAATGCCCGTGGTCCTGGAGAGTGAGTGACCTCACATGGTGCGTTTGTAAATTCAGTCTGACGCTCTACAGTAAAATGAGAGTTCTGTTGGTCGAAGAAATGGAGCATTATATTTCTGTATGAAGTAATGAACAGTTAAGTTAATCACACATTCACCCAGCTCGGCGCTCTGCTGCTCCGTCTCCCCAGACAGAGTGCCCGAGAGTGGAGTGCTCTGGATAACCGAACCATACATCGCGGTACATAACCAACAGTCATGTTTGTGCCAGAGTGCACTTTGTCACTCTGAGTGTGTCTGAATGCACCACTCGCATCATCTTCCTCCACTGTCTTAAACAAGCTAACAGAACTTGCTAGCTAGCGCTACCTCTGTGGAGAACTGTTTTGCCTCCAGCTAAGCCCCGCCCACCAAAAACATCACATTTTACTATCAGTAAAAGGGTCTAAAATCACCTGAAAATTAGAATTGCTGTGTTTTTGTTGCTTTAGAATGAGCTCTTTATATACGTGAGGGCCTCTTCCACAGAGTCTGCCATGTTGTTACAGGTATTGGCTACAGTAGCCCAGAACGGACAAGTCAGGCACTGGCTCTAGATAGGGACATTCACAAGTCTCTCACTTTCGCTTTGGGCATTGTAGTTTTCTACACGCTTGGCATATAGGAGCAGTTTCACTTCTGCAACATCTGTGTTATATGCAACTAAATCTTACACACTGGACCTTTAAAGGAGCTCTACACAATATTCAGAGCGTATCTGTGATCCAAAGGTTGTCAGCTCCCAGGTGACTGAGCCGGTGGCTAGTAACTAACAGCGCTAACAGTGAGAACAGTGCTAACAACGGCAACAGTGCTGACAGAGCTAACGGCGTTAACCAGGGCGAACTGGAGGGTAGGCGCTATGCTTCTGCAATGCCCCTGTCCTGATATCAGCAGTAACTGCCGTATGAGCTCAGTGCAGAGTGGCGGAAATTGGCGAGCCAGTGGGATAACCACACAGGACTCTAATGCACTTACATGCATGCATGACCGGACTGTCTACCACAGAAACAAAGACAGAAGGTTTGATTAGTCTACAACACACACAGAGGGAGCATGACGTCATTCTCAGCTCAGGACGCCATTACTCTGCTATATCTTTAGATAGCAAATAGTTGTTTGCTGCTATATTAATGCTTTGAATCTCATTTAGAGCTCCTTTAAGGATGATAGTGTTGATGCAGACTATTTTAGCAGGTTGGCTGTCCCATGCTTTAAGTACTGAATGCTTTATTGCTGCATTTAAAATGGGACTCTTAAGTAGTCTTTTGACCCAAGGAATTATTCTGGTTGATAACTGGAAGCATGCCAGGTATGTAATCAAGGGCCAGAGTTTTATAGATCAGGAACTTAAAGTCAATTCTGTAATGAACAGGTAGTCAGTGGAGATGTTTCAAAACCAGTGATATGATTAAATTGTGTGGTGCTGGTCGGTGTGTCCTCTGACTGCAGCTCCATAGTGCAGATGAGAATAAAAAAAGTTGATATGGTCAGCTGAGTTGTCCTCAGTTATTGAAGTGCCCTCATAGCGATAAATTTAATGAGCAGCTGTAAGTGGTACAGCAAGTGCTGTCCAGACTTTTCTGCCCTGGGCGTGCCCTCTAAGGCATTACGTTTTTGGGGTTATTCATCTACCTTTCTCATTTTCGCGAACGTGATATCTCAAGAACGCTTTCAGGGAATTTCTTCAAAATTGGCACAAACATTCTCCTGGTCTCAAAGATGAACTGATTAGATTTTGGTGGTTAGAGGTCAAGGTCTGTGACCACTTCCTTCTGAAACTTCTGAACTTGATATCTTAAGAATGTATTGCTGGAATTTGACTTGGAAGGGAGGGGAGAATTCTGGAAATATCTTCAGCTAAGGAGCAGTATAGGGAGCAAGGGGTTTAGAGGAGCCAGTATGATACAGAAGCTCTTTGACTCACCATGCATAACACAGAGTGTTTCATTGCTCTACAAAACCATTATAAATACACAAAATGATAAGTGTGAGAATCTAAGGTTAATTTGGCAAAGAGACTTAGGACACAGGTGACATGGCAGGATATTATATCCAGTACTGGCTGGGCCACAAGAGATATTAAAAGCAAATGTATTCATTACAAAATTATACATAGATACTAATACACCATTTCAAAGCTATTTCAGATGGGTCTGATACACAATAGAAATTGTTGGAAATGTAAAGTTGCAATGGGCACACTCTTGCACACTATGTGGGAATGCTCTGTCTCTCTTCTCTTCTGGAAGTGCTGGTGAAACTTGGTAAATGGGTAGAGCTCCATTTCCACACTCCACCAGCTGTCTCTAGGGCTCAGTTTGGTTTATTAGTAAATGGTTTCATTACTGCAGCAAGAGTTGTTTTAAGGTACTGGGGCAAAAAAAACAACTGAATTCACTGAATGGATTAGACTTGTGACAGAAACGGCTCCCTTTGAATGTTTACTGGCTTGAATGAGTAACACAACAGGGAAATTTGTTGAAGTTTGGGATAACTTTATTCTATTTATTGAAAGCTCACGATATTGAAGTACATATGGGTGTGTCATCTGTTTCAAGGAAAATCACTAAAAATTTAAATGACAAAAAATTTGGCACAAACGACCACTTGGATTAAGGATGAACTGGTTAGATTTTGGTGGTCAAAGGTCAAGGTCACTGTGACCTTGTGTCAGTCTAATTTCTATTAACACAACATTTCAAGAATCACTTGAGGGAATTTCCTTGAATATGGCACAAACATCAACTGGGACTCAAGGATGAACTGATCAGATTTTGGTGGTCAAAGGTCAAGGTCACTGTGACCTTGCAAAACATGTATTTTGGCCATAACTCAAGACTTCATATGCTAATTGTGACAACATTTCACACAAAAGAAGAAAAATGTGAAGTGATGACATTTTATATCCAAAAGGTCAAAGGTCAGCTTCACTGTGATATCGTAATGTTCTGCCATTATGTGTCATTACTCAGGACCAGAAGTGAAGACATTTTGTCAGACAGTGAATTGGTGACACTAATTTTGGGTGCCCATGGCTACATATGAGTCTTGACAGACATGGATGTAAACTGTAGCTGCCACCTGAGTGGTTTGCAGAGGTATACTACCACAAGGCACACATTTTAGTAACTGTAAATTATACAGTCAATGTTCTTATCAAAAGACAGTAGAATTAAAATCATGCTGTAAGGTACAGCATTTCTTTTGTGTTACTTTACTTTCTTATGGAAAGCACCTATGCCCTTGCTCGTCAAGATGTGGGTGGCTGCATTTTGAATGTGCTGAAGCTACTGAATGGCTTTTATGTTGCATAATAGTCTGCAAGAGTAGTGTTTTCAAATCTCACAGGGACAGAAATCATCATTTTTTAAAATATTTCTGAGAAGGCTACTTTGGTGATTGTGCTGATCTAAGAAATAAAAAAGTGATTAGCATTAAGTAGTCCTACAGGACCAGGACTGCAAATATGCACAGTAGCCAACACTTGCAACCTTTTTCTATGGTCCAACGAACAGAAATGCTGAAATGGCTCTATATGTGCCTGAAACTCTTAAAAAGTGTTAGACTTTACTAGCTGTTGACTTTAAGAAGCACTGGCACAGTGTTGTGTTTCACACACTCGGGGCAAAATCAACACTGATGATTCCTGTGCATGCTCTGCAGATTTAAACATGACAGCTGCTGAGGACAAGAAAACACCAAGATCTTGTTTTTTATTCGAGTTTGGACCTGAATCCATCTACAGTGTCCCATACTTTTTTTTCTCATCCTGTCATGTTTTGGTCACGCCTCAAGCTTTCCTGTCAGTGAGTCTTCCTGCAGCCTCCCAACGTGTTATTTATTTACTGTTCCTGCAAGCTCTGATGTCTGTCTCCTCACTCCTCACTGCTCATTTTATACCTCATCTCTCCTCTGCCATAGTCACTTGTAATCACACCATCATTACTCTGGCACATAAGGTCTAGCTAATTAGTCCAATCATTATTATAATTACAGATCAGAGGGGCATGATCAGGAAGGTTAGGCAAGGTTTCCAGCCTGTGTCTGCACCCTTACCCACACTGAATACGTGATTACCATTATTCCCTCCAAGCCCAGGAATAGAAAAGTCAAGTCAAAAGTTCTTGGTGAGGTTTCTGTCTTTGTTCTTTTTTGGCTGATTTTTTGGGGGTCCAGTTATTAGTATGCTTCAACCACAGCAAAGTATGGATCCTCACAAGAATGCTGCACATTTGGCCTCTGAGAGGGAGCTTCTGTGGATTTGTGTGTTTTTGGATGGTTTCCAGTGTCAGTATGTTCCCACAGAGATGCTGATCTATATGGATATGCTGTTTGACACAGACTCTTTAGTCACCATAAGAGTGCAATAGATCTTTCAGCATGGTGGATGTTACTGTCGCTGAGTGTGGAGAGAAAATAACAGAAGCAATTTGCAGACTTGCAGCATCTGTGTGTTTGTGTGCGTTCGCTTGTCCTACAGTAGTACAGCTGAGCGTTTACAGCCATTGGACGGTCTGCTAAACTAATTTTTTATACTTCTTTTTGACAGTGGTAAATCCATAGACTGTATAAAAGAAGTGGACATAGCATCTTGGCCTTAAATTTCAACCAGCTTTGTATCAGTGTAGGTAGTAACAAAAAAATTGTAAAACTTCAGTTGCCAGCAAAAACATGTCAGCCAGCAGATTTTTGCTGGCTCTTGTGCTGTTGCTTGAACAACAGATTGTACTACCCGCTGCCACCATGGACACAAAGCATATAGAAGTGGATTGAGAGTGAAAGCCACCCCATGCTGCTCCAGTGTGTGATTTTAGTCAGCATGCCGGCATTGTATCAGCATAAGAGACGTGACAAGCTAGACATTTAACACAATTGCAGTCGGCCTCTAGTGTGACAAATATCATATGCTTCTGCTGTGCTTCATAAAAACAACAATGGCATAACATGGCAATAATAACAATTGTTTGCTGTCCCTGTCATATGGCAGCTGATCTCATTTTCTGCACGGAGGGTAAGGAGCTCCCGGACTTCATTGTTTTTGTGGACATTTTCGGCCACTGTTTATCTTCTTTGAGTTAGCTGCTAACTGATATCAGCTGCTTTTTAAATCTCCCACATTTGGTCACACATATAACACGTCGTCAAAATGTCACCCCTGTTTCACCTATGATCCCATCCTTCCGGCTGTCCCTTTGTTTGGGAGACCTTGTTATGGCACTGTTACTACCTCCAATGCCAGATTAAAGGCAAGACAACTCTCTCCCCCATTCCACAATTGTACCTTTTGTACAGAACGGCGAGGTGGCATAATGTCTGGAAATTTCCATGAGGTGCCAGTGTAAAATGGGCTTCTCTCTCTCTCTGTCAAACTGAGATCAAATGGTAAAACTTTGTGGTGCTGATCAAATATGAAAGAGGATTCTGGTACTGCTTTGCCTAATTCTCACCTCACATGTTTTCCGAAACATATTTTACTGCACTGTGTAGCTGTAATACAAGATTCTTTGTCACAAGCCAGCCGTGATATTGTTTTCGGATGAGCCTGCCAAAAACAGCTCACATTACATTACCCTCCAGCAGGAGCATTTATTGGTGTGGTGCACTGCAATCTGGTAGTTGTAGGTTTTCCACTTCTTGAGTAAAAGCAAATGCCACAGCCCTTTATCTCTGTATTCTCTGGTCATGTAGCACCAAATTCAAAAGTAATTGTGTCTTTCTACTGTGTAGACAGCCCAGTTTTGTGAAAAGACCATCTTTCCAGCAGTGAAATACTTCTTGCTAATTGTCTTAAACCTGCATTCTTTCTCATGGCCAGCATGTAAACATTTCTGTAATGAGTATATGCTCTCAATTGCCAGTTTCAATTTTTTTTCAGTACAGCATGGTGTTCACTTTGTAAATCATGATCATATTTATTGTAACATACACAATTGTAAACCTGAGACTTCAAAAGTCCACAAACCAGTGGGTGACATCATGGTGGGTTCACACCTGGGTCAATCTGAGATCAGACTGTCATGTCCTCCAAAGCAGAAATGTCATTTTTTGAACATTTCCTCCCACCACAGTAAGAGAGGTCAAGTGAATTTAAAGATTAAATCTTCACCTGGAAATGTTGGTCTAAGACACACTGTGAGATCCGATGCTTCACTGAGCAGCTGCGTTGATTCCTTGTTGACACATGATGGAACAAAATTGCATGGACATTTATTTAAGCACTTTACCAAATCGCTTTAGCTACACAGCATGCACCATGCTGAAGCCCATCCAGATTTTAGGTTAGGTTGCCTTACCGTCTGCATTTCTGAATATGCACACATACACGCACACACAGTGAGATAAGATTGTTAAATTTAAGACGCTGTGATGGAATCATGCCCAGCTTTTGACTGCCTTATCTGCAGTGCATAGAACACATAATAAACAGTCATTGCTCAGCATTGCATGAGTTATTTCTGTATCTATTTTATTGTGCATTGGACATATTGAGCACTCTGTCATGCTCACTTTCCATCCCATTGTTGCATGTAAGGAGTTGCTCTCTATAAAGCAGTTTTTTTTCTCCAATTTTGTCAGAAATTCCATATTGTAAATCCCACATACTGTATCAACCACAACAATCAGCAGCGGGCTCCATGCCACTCTCATAAAATCTCCAGCAGGATTTTCTGTTCTGCAGAAAAACATAAAGATTGTTCCAGAGAGATGGCTCAGCACAGAATTATAGAAAATAAATCACATTGTAGACTGTCAGCTCATCACCCACAACATTGTGTTTTATCAGCTAAAATGATCCGCACTCAAAAAGAACTGACTGAACTCATGAGTGGGCATGTTTATTATTTATGTTTATAGATCTATTCATTTTGCAATCATTCGCGAATCGTTGGCTCTGCTTTCTTTTGAATTTGGGCCCATGACAAAGTTGATTTATTGTTTAGTTTTAATTAGTTAGAGCTTAAAGCATCTTTTGTTGTCACTCAGCTTTGGCCTTCTGTCATTTTTTACAACAGTTGACGGTTCTCTTGAATGGTTATGAAATTCTTGTTGAATCTTGAGTACAAAAAGAAATTGTGATATCAAAATCTTCTTTATTGTTCAAAAGTTATATTGTTTAAAAGTTAAAGACAAAGGTCTATGTACATAAAACAAAAGGATAGAAGTTAATGCCCAAGAAGTCTTTTTTTTTTATGAAGAAACATACTGTCACTGAGCCAAAAATTCTGTAATATATCCTACTCTCAGTTGTTTTTGGAAGTGTTTTCATTGGCTTTTAGGTTCGAATCATGGGTGTTTTGTAGCAACTCGTCTGTATTTTTGCATTGGCTTTGTAGGATTGAATCATGGGTGTTTTGTAGCAGCCTGTCTGTGTTTTTCCATTTGCTTTTTAGGCTCGAATCATATGTGTTTTGTAGCAACCTGTCTGTGTTATTCCATTGGCTTTTTAGGCTCAAATTATAGGTGTTTTGTAGCAACCTGTCTGTGTTTATCCATTGGCTTTTTAGGCTCAAATTATATGTCTTTTGTAGCAACCTGTCTGTGTTATTCCATTCGCTTTTTAGGCTCGAATCATATGTGTTTTGTAGCAACCTGTCTGTGTTATTCCATTGGCTTTTTTTGGCTTGAATCATATGTGTTTTGTAGCAACCTGTCTGTGTTATTACATTGGCTTTTTTGGCTCAAATTATAGGTGTTTTTTAGCAACCTGTCTGTGTTTATCCATTGGCTTTTTTGGCTCAAATTATATGTGTTTTGTAGCAACCTGTCTGTG
The DNA here is from genome assembly GCF_041903045.1 of Epinephelus lanceolatus. Taxonomy (NCBI): domain Eukaryota; kingdom Metazoa; phylum Chordata; class Actinopteri; order Perciformes; family Serranidae; genus Epinephelus; species Epinephelus lanceolatus. The sequence goes on along the minus strand of NC_135753.1, from coordinate 12,207,664 downwards.
TTATTCCATTGGCTTTTTAGGCTCGAATCATATTTTTTGTAGCAACCTGTCTGTGTTATTCCATTGGCTTTTTAGGCTTGAATCATATGTGTTTTGTAGTAACCTGTCTGTGTTTATCCATTGGCTTTTAGGCGTAAATTATGTGTGTTTTGTAGCAACCTGTCTGTGTTATTCCATTGGCTTTTTAGGCTCGAATCATATATGTTTTGTAGCAACCTGTCTGTGTTATTCCATTGGCTTTTTATGCCTGAATCATTGATGTTTTGCAGCGATTTTGGGTGGCTCATGATATCCTAATATATTTAGCCATTCACCACACTAAACTGTTTCAGAGAAATGGTCACAGAAACTGCTGTTTTTCTTAAAAAGAAAAAAAAAAATATTGAAGATATAGTTGAAAAAATCTTTCAGACGGGAACTTGCAACAGTAAAAGAACTGCTGGAACAGTTCATGATTGCACTCACCAATTCGTGTCTTATTGAATCCCTCCAACTGAGAGCAAATCATTCATTTTCTGCACTTCTTAGCTCACAAACTAAAAAAAAAAATATACAGCAACATGTTAAACTTGTTCTTGTTCTCGTGCCGTGCCTTGTGGCTGTGGCTATACAGCAAAGTAACTGTCGTAATGAATGTGTGTAATGGGCAGTCTGGTAAATAGCCTCGATTGCTCTTATCTGCGGGCTAATGATGTCTTGGGCTCCTTTCAATTAAGGTGGGAAAGAGGTCACTAAAAGGTTTGCTTCATAGCTCAGCCATTCAGCTTCATTAAAGGCTTTGCGTGTATTCATTAAGGCTCCAGCCACAGGTCCCCGAAGCACATGCTCTGCTTCGTTCTTTTTATCCTCTATAAACTAATTAAGAACTTATTAATCCTCCACTAATAGTTTGGGCTCTGGACTCTTTTGCAGAGTCCCCTTGGTTGTAGTTTTGGCGTTGGTGTTTCTGTGTGTGAGCCAGACCAAGCAGGGCTGAGATGGAAAACTTTCAGGGTTGCTTAGTCTTAAAAGTCACACACTGAGCCATTTTTTCTCTGGGTGCTTAATAATGTCATCATCATGCTTCAGCCGAAACTGAATTTAAAACTTGGAGATGTAACATGATCGAACAGAGGTGTACTTCATATAACCCCAATTAAGGCATCTCCTCAATTTCTGCCATTAGAGTGGATTTTAAATTTTAATGATTACTTTTAAATCTACAGTAATAAATAGCTTTTTTATGTTAAAGGAATACTTCACCCCCAAATGGCATTTAGTATATCAATTACTGAACTGAAGTCATAGAGGACTGCATTTAACAACAGCAAAACTATATGAAGACATCTGTTTACAAACTCTTCAGCAACTTGTGCAGTATAATCAAAGTCCTTGACAAAAACAGTCATTTTACCTCATCAAACATGAGAGCTGCTGGTCTGCCGCTGCCTCGATCTTTTAGTTTGTTGTGTTATTGTGTGACTTTGATAAATTTGAACTAACCCTTTAAAACACCAAAGTCACACAATAATGCAAACAAACTAACTGATAGGAGGCAGCATCAGACCAGCAGCTCCTGGGTTCAGTGAGGTAAAATGACTGTTTTTGTCAATGGAGTTTGGCTTTGAAGAGAGCTTAGTCTAGATAAGTTTCACTTTCTCTTACATTCTCTGTTGGAAAGGGCTGTCCGTTTCGCAAGTGAGCATACGCCTGGATAAATGAGTCAGTGAATGTGTTGATATCCTTTTGCTGGTGTAAACGCACTGACCCCTATGACTTAGTTTTTTGGATTCTTTGTTCACCAGAGTTTTTACCAGTGGAGTAGATTTTAATGATCACTTTTAAATGTACAGAAATAATTTGTTCTTTATATTTACAATGAACCAAATGCATATATGTTAGAAAAAAAGGTGATGTATTAAATATTGGTTGGTAACTGCGTTAATTTACTAACTATAGGCTAACTGCCCAAATCTTAACAGCAAACAATCCAAAATTAGCAAATAGCAAGTGAAGAAGCTAATCTAGCAGCTAAAGACCCATATGTTTTCCTCACTTTGCTCACACTTGACATTTATTCGTCAGGTTATACCAGGAACACAACTCATGATTGCTAATACATGTCAATAGGACGCATGAATAGGCAGTTGTTTGCTAACAATTGTTTGCTAACACCTCAGAGCAGTTTAGCAGCTGAGGGGCTAAAAACAAAAGTAGCACATGTAAGCTAGCTAGATTAGCCTCTTCTCTGATGGTCTTTCTGAGCTTTTCTTGCATTCTTACTTTTAAATTATTTGACTGATACTTGGTAATTTATTTAGATCTAATCTCAGTTTTTTTGTAAAACTCTTCCTACATTTTTATAATTGGTATGACAATAAAACAGGCTACAATAGAGTGCTCCAGGGAGGACGTTTATCTGTAGGCTGATGTGGAAGTTAGCATGGCACTGATTCTGTCGTCGAAAAGCCTGTGGGATTTTTAAAATCGAGTTTGGATTATTGCTGAAAATAAGCTCTGTGGCAAACAAACATTTATGATACTTCATCTTCACAGACAAACGCCATTTTCATAATGACTGCCTAATTATAATCGCCAGCAGTAAAAAGCTGACGTTTGGCTATAAATTAACTACACTATGGTCGCATATCCGAACGTCACCACTGCAAAGCTGTGTTCGGCGCAGCTCGGAGTGGTGACATTCTGTAGTCTTATTTAGTCACTTGTTAGCAACTACCTTTTTTAAGACACATAGAAGCTTCAAAGTTCAGGAGTGGGGTATTTACTGGTGTATTTTATGTTAGAGAACAAAACATGAAAGTCTCTTAAGCTTGTGTTAACCACAGACCTTATTTCAGGTATCTAACCAAAAACCCATTCAAAAAACCCATTGACTTTGAGGCGAGGGAACTGTGAGTGGTAAAAAAAATGCTAACTCATTTCCAGGTTTTAGGCCTCATCCCTGGGGCACTCTGTGATTTAACTTAAGATGAAGAGAGATCCAGAATTTTAGCAGTAAAGCTGTAAAATAAGGAAAGGCTGAGTACATGTGAACCAGAGCTGCTGACTGGACTGTCGTGAATTGTTACAGTAATGTACTGTGAAAACTTTGTGCTCATTTAATTTTTCGCTGAACCTAGCCACCTGCTGCACATCAGCGTGTGTCAAATGCATTTCCCCCGCACATTATTTGATTTGGACAGGAACATGAAGCCTATAGCTGCTTTGCCCCTATTGTTTTTATTTCATACCCTGCAGTGATACTTTGCCTCATGCCATATTCATTCCTCAAAATTCTGTTTTCACTTATAACAATATTAAACGGCAATGAGTTCATTTCTGCATTTGTCGGTCAGACAAAAAAGAAAAAAAAATCCCCCTCAAGGTTGCTCATAACTCAGGCTCATTTTCTCAACCCCAAAGCTTCTCTCTCTGCTGTTGCCGAGCTTTTGTCAAGCATGCAATTCACCAACGTGTCGAGGGCTCCATTTTTATCTGTCACATTCGTTTGGGGGTGATGGCCGCTGATGCTCGGCTCATTAAGAATTCTCCCCCCTCCTCCTCCTCCTCCCGCTGCTGCTGCTGCTGCTGCTGCTGGCATGTCTCCTTGAGAACCAAGATGCTGCGACTGACTCATGTTCGTCCTTGACTGACACCCCCATCGCTCCTTTTCATGAGTTTCCCATTTATACTACCTCTGATTATTTTTCTTTTCTTCAGTCTCTTCAGATGTTTCTCTCTTTTGCTTCTTTCTCACATCTCGCATATTGTTCTTTTTCTTTCTTTTTGTCCACATCCTTGCTTTGTAAGTCGTACTCCGATTTGCTCCCACAGTATTCTTTTTACAGTTTCTGACCATGTTTTTCTCCTTCTCTCTGTCTCTCCCTGCAGGAGCTGGTGGGCAGTAACCCTCCGCAGAGGAACTGGAAGGGAATAGCGATCGCCCTTCTTGTCATTCTGGTCATCTGCTCGCTGATCGTCACCTCCGTCATCCTGTTGACACCAGGTACACAGCGCAGAATGAGGGGGAGTGGGGGTGGGGGGAGGTCACGACACCATACACCGCACATCGCTCTGTTTACACAGCTATTATTATGCACAGACATGCCCATTAGGTTTCACAATCAATCCCACCACGAACAATGCAAACAATAACGTGCGTATGTCAGTATCTCTGTCCTTGTGTGTGGTCCATGCTCTCAATATTTGCTGTGTCACCCACAGTAATGTCACAGTTATCTTCCACATGGGCGCTCTTTCTTGCTGTAACGGAGTCGTTTAGTGAAGGTCAGTAAACCTCATTGAAGTCAGCTTGCGCAACATTGCTTTCTTCATAAATGCAGTCTCCATATGCCTCCTTCACTTAGCCTGTCTTCCCCCTGCACACACACATTTTGGACTTCTACAATTCCCTTAGTTATTTTAAGTTTCATATCAGAGTGACCTTCAGGTGTTCTGTTTGCAAATTTACATGAAAGTTTAATCAATAAGCCATCTGTTGAAATTCAGGCTCATAAAGCTCCTTGATATGGTTTTATGCGCTGCCAGAGCCAAATCAGTCAATACAACTGCCGATGTGTATGCACTATAATTCAGTTACAAAGACAGTAATCACTGTGCCCTTGTTTATGATTTTCTGTCGCAGACAATTGCAGTTAATGTTTCAGAGGATGTCGGGGGCGTGGTGGAAATGCAGGGTCTGCTAATGTAAAATAAATTCAATGCTGTGTCTTTCTACATAATCTTTAGAGATCTAGGCAGGTGTCAGAGCAAAAATATCGCCGGTGTAGAGCAGCAGGTGCCAAAGCAGCGAGGCCTAAAACGCCTTGTCACCTCCTGGCTGTGACCTGTTCCTGTCCCGGGGTGTGTGTTACGGACTCAGATGAACCAGAGCTGTTAAATGTGCCACTTCCAAACATGGCGGGCCAGCGGGAGTCAGAAAGTGGAGGCCGGGGCAGGTGGTGTCTGCAGCTTGTACTTCGACCTAATCCGTCCCTCCCCCCCGCGTTGAATCTGTGTGCTCGAGTAGAACCACTGTTCCGCTCCAAGTTTCGACACAAGCTGGGTTCCTGCGGCCAATGTGGGGCCTCCAGTAGATTGCCCGTTAAAGAGGCTGCTTGCAGATGATATGTGGTATTTTAGAGGCTTTAGGGATATTAGAATATGGTCTGGCCTCATCAGATGTAGTTTTGAAAGTTGGTGTGGATTAATTGAGTATCCTGACCATCTGAGATGAGCTTCAGGATAAAACAGCTCCATAAATCATCCCTCAAGGACAGTGGCTTCTTTGAGCAAAGACAGTTTATTTTTCTCCGTCTTGGGGTTATCATATTCGGGATGGAACTGTTAATTGAATCCCTGGATTCTACAGAGTGGAAGATTTTTTTCTTTTGGTACTTAAAAAGTTAAAGGAAAAGGCTAACCTTAAAGGGACAGTTTACCCTTAAATCAAAAGCGGTAGTGTCATTTATGAATCTAGATTGTTTTGGCGTGAGTTGCCGAGTTCCTTCTGCGAGATGATACAGTTGCTCAGTGTAGTTCAAAATTTTGGAAAGAAAGTAGTTGCAACACGAAACTACCGACAACGATTCTGCAGATTAGAGTGCAGCTTGGGCCACATATTTCTGTCCAAACACGGTCCCAGGCCAATGTGTCGTAACCTAGCTTGACTCAAACCCAACGCAGTTAATGTAGTTAAACCCTAAGTTTGTTCCTGTCACGCTAATATGGTTACCTTGGGTGGGGGATTGATACAGCATAGTGTCAAAATAATGTGTGTGTAAATATTGTATCGATACATGGACACCAAGTATTGATTAATAAGTTAATAAGTTATCACAATATTCAGTATACTGCAAAAATGTTTAAAAACCCAGTAACATTGTATTGTGACTAAAGTATTGTTATAATGTTGTACTGTGGTTCTTCTGATGATTCTCAGCCTGAGGGTCACAGCTTGCCTGTATACTGTGATTACACGTGGCACCTTAATGACTGTCAGAAGGCATTGTGTTATGTAGATTGTTTTAACACACACATCCCACACACTACAATGTCATCAGCAGCTGTAAACAATACATAATACAATACAGTCTTACGAATAGTGTAAGTCAAGTCTTCATCTCTATGGACTCCTCTTGAACTGCTCTCAACTGAATTGTTTATATAATCCAACCATCATGGTTTATTTGTTAGTTTTCATGGAAGAAGGGGATAGCATCCACCATGGATTGCTGCAGTTCTATGGTTCTTGCAGCAGTGCCAGAGTTCTGTTTACTGCTGCTGAATTGGCCAGAATGCCCTGAGAGAATTGCACCAAGCTTCAGGTTTGATGTCCTCCATAGTTAGCTAGCTAATATAAACTTACATGAATACATTCATTCAATTCATAAATAACAAATCCCAGCACTGAACAATAAATTGCCCAACACAGACAGTAGATCTGTCTTTTTTATGACAACCCTGAACCATACCCGAACATAATTCTTAAATATTTGTCCATGTCCTGCCCGTAGGGTTTCACGGGGTCCTTTCGGATCCTTGTGGGCTTGGGTTGGGTATCCATGCTCTAATGTGTATTTCCTGTGTATTTCATGATTTCTGGAAAGAGGCATTGCTGTTGAGTTTTTCAAATGTATTTGTTGGCGCTTTGAGCACCACAAGCTGAGTGCCATCTTTTTCCATTGTATTGGGTTTTTAGGGGGGGAGGTTGAACTGTCCCTTTAAATGTGTTGTTAGGCATCTTTAATCTGGTATTTTCAGCACAAACACATCAAATTCCTACTCAAAACACTGCAGACCTTGAGTTTTGAGTGATTATTACTCTTTTTGCAAGACACTTAAAAGACTTGAAGTTTGCGAACTGTCAGAATTTACCATTTGATATCTATGATTTATCTCAACCTGGACACCCCTGTCCATATACTTTTGTGTACTGTCATTCTGGGGCTGGTTTCCTGGTTTGGTCTTTGGTGCTTTGGCATGCTCCCAACTTTGTGGCAAAGTTTTAGGAAGGTTCCTTTCTGTCTCGACATGATTATGGCCCTGTGCACAAAATCAGGTCCACAAAGAACACAGAGCCCTGACCTCAACCCCATCCAACACCTTTGGGATGAACTGGAACACTGACTGCGAGCCAGGTCTTATCGCCCAACATCAGTGGACTCACTAATGCTCTTTTGCCTGAAAATCCTTGCAGCTATGTTACACAGTCTTGTGTGAAACCGTCTAAGGGGAGTGGAGGCTGTTACAGCAGCATATCGATGCCCATGGTTTTTGAATTAGTTAATCAAAAACCACATATGAGTGTAATTTTTGGGCAGCCATGAGGAGCATTTAAGACATCTTTCCTTTCTTAGCTGCAGCACCCACATCTCAGTGGTGAATGGTGCAGATTTAATAATTGAGGTGATAATAGATATTGAATTTTATGTAGTGTTCTTAAAAACAGAGTAAATGGCTCTAGTTTTTGTACATTGTATACACGTACACAGAGGGAGCATCATTAAACTTATTTTTTCCTGTCAAGAAAAAGTGTGTGTGGAGAAACAACAATGATGTGGTTTGCCTAAACTGTGTATTCAAATTAGGAAAGAAACACTGAGAGGGGTATTGTATTTCACAGACTACTGATGATGATCTCCAAAGATGCAGGCTGCGGCTGTATTGCATTCTATTCTGTGTGGCAATGCAGTCTATTCAGGCCTCTGTCTGTGCAGAAATTGCTATCTCTGCCTCTTAAAATGAATTCCTTCCTGTATGATTGTGAACAAAATAGTAAGCGTGGGAAGAACGCCTTGATTTTAGGGTACTGATATCACAACTGTATGTGCACCGCTGATTTTCTTTGTAAATGTAGCCGATGTACATCAGTCAAAGACAAGAAAGAAAGAAAGTACATAGTTGTGTCTATGATTCAGCCCTAAAGATTAATTTTTAAGTAAAATAAAATCTGCCATCTGTTGAGCTTCAGTCAAATGCTGAGTCCTCTCTACCAGCCAGGTGGGGCAACAAGTTCTGACAAATAATCCAAGGTCTCAGTTAGACGCCGGGCCTGGTTGCCATTGACGCTGTGAAGCAGAAGATCTGTGGATGTATAAAACTTCTTAAAGCCCACTAGTCATCAGCCACCTGCTTGAGCTACTTCTAAGCTGCTTAGATCAATCACCTATACTAATATAAATATTAAAACTTCTGTCCATCTCTGTGCATGAGGTCTGGATTGAATTAATGATTTGTAATTGATATGTTATTTGATAGCCTGATAGCAGTATTCCTACTTGTTTAAATGAAAATCTAATGGCATTTCCCATCTTTTCTGAGCAAAAGATTTGTGTGAAATGAATTTTTTGCATGGGATGACACTGAGGTGAGGTGACGACCAAGCTGCAAGCCACTGTTCCACACCAACATACAACAAAACCAGTTGTTTTCTTGCAAGTCATGGATGTGTACATGTGTACAACTTTTTAGCCATGGGTGTTTTTTAACAACCTGTTGCTGTTTTTCCACCTGGGATAGTGCCATGAAAAGCTGTTGTGTTATACCAAGAGACTGCTGTGTTTCCTGTCAGGATAGTGCCACATAAAGTGGTTGTTTTTTTGCCGGAGGCATTATGTTCTCAGGTTGTCCATCTGGCCATCCATCCCATTCTCATGAAGGCACTATCTCAAGAACGCATCGAGGGAATTTCTTCAAATTTGGCACAAACATCTCCTTGGACTCAACAATGGACTGATTAGATTTTAGTGGTCTTTAGTTAAAGGTCAAGATTACTGTGACTTTGTCTGTGTCATTTTTGTGAATGCAATATCTCAAGCACACCTTGAGGGAATTGCTTCAAATTTGGCACAAACATTCCCTCAGACTCATCTATGAACTGATTGGATTTTGCCTGTCAAAGGTCGAGGTCAATTTGACCTTGCTTCCATCTCAAACACCTTATGGGAATTTCTTCAAATAGAATTTGGTGGTCGAGTGTCAAAGATGAAATGCAATGTGACCTCACAAAACATGTTTTTGGACAAAACTCAAGAGTTCTAACACTACCTATGACAAAACTTGACACAAATGTCAAATAGGATATAATGATTAAGTTGTGACATTTTACATCCAAAAGGTCAAAGGTCAACTTCACTGTGACATCATACTGTTCTGCATAAAACAATTTTCTGGCCATTACTCAACATCATATCTCAGGAACAGAAGGGGAGACATTTGGTCAGACACTGCATTGATGACACTTTTCTTGGGTGCCTACCTTGAACCTGTGCTGATTGTATAGGTCTTCTGTGCTGCTGGGGGAAGATGTGTGTAATGTTTTCACAGACATGGATGTGAACTGTAAGTGCAACTTGACTGGTGTGCGGAGGCATACAACCACGGGGAGGTAATTCTAGTTTACTGAGACATTGCTGCATCTCCTGCCGGGATTGTGCTGCCAAAAGCAGTTGTTTTTCCACAGAGGCGTTGCTGCGCTTCCAGCGGGGATTTTCTGGCCAAAGCTGGATATTTTAAGCTAAAACATGATCTTTTCCTAACCATAAAAAAGTTTTGTTATTCCTGAATCTGACCACACATTAACCACAGTGTTATTGCAACACAAAGTAAGTAAAGTTTCAAAGTATCTGCTACATAATAACATAGAAATGTAACCTATTTGTGCACACAATGCCAGCATTTATTGTGGTGATTGGGTTGTTAACTGAAGTTTTATGGTATTTAGATCTTGAAACAAAGAGTAAATACAGGTAATTGCACCACAGTCAAAATAATAAGGTTGATTTTGAGCCATCTTTAGAGCAAGCAGATTCTCTTCACTGCTTTTAAGAAAATAAGACATAAAGGGCTTAATTACAGACGTTTCTTGGGGAAAATGGGCATTTTTTGCAGCACCAATGAGCCCAGGAGTGTAAGGTATATCACTAAAGGGTTTTCTAACACTGTTTAAGTGCTTTGGGGAGAATTTTCTTATTAAAATGCTAAATCTAGCAGCCATTCAGAACAACGTATTTTGCTGTAATTACACATCAAGGAGAAACATTTGGGAACAAGGGCAACTCAAACTGCAGTGCGGCTCATGTGGGGAGTTATGAGATAGCATGTTGTTTCCACTCAGTTAGGAGGGTGCGTTGATGGATGTTCCCCTGCCAGACAGGCCAGCCAGTTTCTAACTGCTCCTGACAACCACTTTGTTCTCACACACATGCACACAATTACACACACACACACACACACACACTCACACCCACATAGAGTTTCGCTCTCCTTTTCCTTCTCTGACAACCTGTGTCTGCTGTAACTGATAGCTCCATATTGCTAAGAGGTTGCTCTGTTCTCTACATCAATACAACTCGGTCAGATGTTCACAATTGGCATCTGGGTATTCTTCAGACTGAGGGATGTCAAGCTGACTGACAGACTGAAACTGTGGGGGGATTGCATGTTGCATTGATCTGGTGCAGCCGAATGTAAGCAGTCACAGAGATCGTTGCATGAAGCCGACGCTAAGTTAGGTCATTCTCCCACTGCCATCCAGCAATGTGTTATTCATACTCCTGTATGCATGTTTATGGATTTTAACATAAAACAGGTTTCTGATCATCTGCATGCAGCTGTGTCTCTGACTCTGTGGCATCACATTATTTTTGTACCAACTTACAGAGCCGTGGAGAAGATGTGAGAATTAAAAAAAAAAATCTCCAATGAACATTCACCAGCCTTAGAAAAAAAAAGATGTATTTGTTTCAATTATTTGTATTTTTTGTGTTTTATTCAGAGAGTTAACTGTTCAATTTAGCTTTCTGGGAATTGCATTTCCCAACACAGACATCTAAATGCCGTTTCAAAGTCTTCTTCACACTGCCAGGAGGAAGATTCTGGGGGAAAAGTTATGATTATTATTTAACTGACCTTTTATGTGGTAGAATTCAAACAAATGGAGTCTTAAAATGCTGGAATCAAATAAAAATAGTTGGAGGATGGCATCACTTTGTTTTTGTCATTTCCGGTACACTACTGCATTACTCTTCTGCTAGATTTGGCATCTTTTCCCATATCACTACAACTAACAGAAGATGTATCCTCATTTTTTGCCAGTGTTCAACTCTCACTTTCATTTTAGCATGGAGAGCTTTATTTCATGTTGTAAGATGTTATGTTTTCTTTAACTGACCAACTGAAACATTTGTGCACAGAGTGATCCGAAAATTGAATAAGAAAGTGGTTAAGGGTAACTTTGGTATTTTCCAAACTGGGCCCTATTTTCCCATGTTTTTTTGTCTAAGTGACTAATGGGAACAACAATTTTTGAAATTGGTCCTGTATCGAGCGAGAGGGCTGCAGCCAGCAGGGCTGAAACAGGCTTCAATGTAAACACTCACATCATGTTCACGGCGTCAATTTACAACCATGAGAGAAATGCTTGTTTTTGCCACTGACAAGCTCAGATTGTTATCCCCACAGAAACTGACCTTTTTGTTTAACTAGAAACAGCCTAGAAATTGCCCCGCTCAACAGACTCCATTTAAATAAACAACAATTTCATCATCGTAAAACACACTGCAGTCAACGGCATTGGAAACAAAATAAAACTCACAGGTGCTGTCTTGGTTCTTCTTTCCACTGTTGCAACAATCTCCAATGGTGTGTCTCAAATCACATACTTCCATTAGTACACTTCTATGTAGTATACTATGTGCACTATGTACTCATTGGTGCAGTAGTGTGTGGTGTAGTGTTGTCTCAAACCAAACACGGCCATTGTGCACTTACCGGAAATGACGACCGCAAATTAGCTAGTTAGCAAACTAGCATTAGCATTCACGTTATCATTCGCGATACAAATCATTACAGAGCTGGCTTATACCCGACAACAGTATAGTGGTGCTTAGTGTGAAAAACACATGTATTTGTACAATGCAGCGACGTTCGTGGTCACTCAGTCCTTGGCCGCCATTTCCAGTTTGAAAAGTGGTCCCTCCCCTTCCGCTACATAGCCAAGATGGCGACCATTGAGGGCGAGAAGTGTCCATAGTTCCGCACTCAACTTCTTGACCATTTTGAGTGCACCATCTGGGTACTCATAGTGCACTGCATTTTTCTATATTTTAGGCTGACCAAACGTCCTCTTTTGCCCGGACATGTCCACTTTTCACGTCCTGTCCGGGGCGTCCGGGGGGTGTTTATAAATTGATGATAATGTGTGTCCTTGTGTGTATGTGTGTGTGTGTGTGTGTGTGTGTGTGTGTGTGTGTGTAATCCCCAAGAGGCTGCCTTATTGGCGGATCTCCAACACCCACGGCGCAGCATTATTCTAAGCTTCCAAGTTGCCAAAGCGCAAGTGCAGCTTCACAGATGAACTGCAGAAAAAATTCCCAACTTACCGTCCCGACCCGGTCGGGATATATGGGAGGCTGAGTGCACCGTGTGCAAAGCTGGCACATATGATTCTATGTCTAATAAAGGTGCCGGGGACCTCAAAGTTGGATTTTCTAATACAGAAGAGGTATTATTTAGAACATTATTTCATATTATTTATTTATTTGTCCAGTAAGACTTGAAAAGATAGCTATTATTAGTGCAGATAGCTATTAACTCTGGTTTGGCTGAAATAAATTCTTAATTCACCCAGTTAGATGTGCAAATATGCTGGCTCTATACAAAGTAAAATGACTGTTTATTTAAATGGAGTCTGGTGGGTTTGATGGTGGCGATTCCGGGGCTGCTTCTTGTTAAAGAAAAAGGATCTTCCTCTTTAACAACAGGATCTTCTTCTGTGGGGATCCTTTGCACAAGTTGTACTAATAATCTGAGCCTGTCAGTGGCAAAAACAAACACTTTTAGTGGACGCACAATGGCGATGCAAACGTGCCTGGAGTGGTTACATTGCAGCATATTTCGCTGCTGCGGGCTGCAGCCCTGTCGGTTAACACTGGACCAATTTCAACAACTGTAAGTCACTTAGAAACAATAACATGGGAAAATAGGGTCCATGTGACAAATACTCAAGCTCTTACCCTTTAACATGCCATAGACTCCCAGTTTCTGTCAAGCTAGCATATCCGTGTTTCTAGGGTTAAGCTTGCACTGGGTTAAACTTGCAATCACGGATTTTTTCCCCGCAATAGGGCAGGGAAGCAAGTTGTGAAGACATTTCTGAAATATTATGAACTCATAACTTTGATGTGGCGAACCTGTTAGCAGGCAGTTGCCTCTAGCAGACACTAAGCAACATTAGCATTCATTTGGAGCTGTTTTCCATCCAGTATTTACTCTCCTTTTAGCTGTGTATTGACCTGTATTTCAAAGGTAGCTTGTTCAGGTGGTGAATTCCTAATTTAAGAATGACACCCTTGCAAAACCTCAATACGATTAGATGGCATTACCCATTATTTTGTAGTCAACACAGCAGACTTACTTTATTTGAGTGAGTCAGATGGAGACATGGAGAATTATCTTTCGAATTGTCAGGTTCAGTGTTTGATCAAAACTCTATTGTATAGAGAAGAGGCCGTGTCACATTAGCATATAAACTGCTCATGTGAGCTGACCCTGCTGGGCCCGACTGTAGGCTTTTGTCAGACTAATTCAAAGTTCCTGCCTATGATCACAGTACTCATGCCAGGGAGAGATAAAGACATACTTGACTACAGAAAATGGATTTGACTTTAAGAGATTGTGCTTTATATAAAATTTTAAACTCTCACATATATAACTTAATTTTTTCCCGAGACTGCCTCTGTGTTCAATCCATAAATCTGGCTGCCATAACTGATCATAAAATCACTATTTATCCCCTTTAAGCCTCGCCATCTGATGGGAGGCTGCAACTTATGTGCACTATTACATCTCCCTGCAGTCTAAACACAGTCTGGTGACTCTGATAATCACACTCGAAACTCAAGTGATGCACCGAGCAGATGCCTTCAAAGGTGTTTTTGTCCCTCATGATGAAATCGGGGAGGAACTGAGGATCAGTCGGTGCCTGTCCATCTGTTAGGCACAATATGCCGTGCGCGCTGTTCACACAAAGCTAACGCACACGTTCCGAGAATGATGCAAGCCATTGTTTTGCTCTTGCAATTTAAAACCACTTTGATTGGTAAAAGAAAGGGAACTCGCATTTTGTTTGCTTTCTGAATTTTGTCTAAAAAGTTTTCATTTATCAACGATATTTTTTCAGTCACTGATGTCATACTTGCACTGCTGGATGGGGGGGACTGGATTTATGACATATCATCACCATCACTCATAGAAAACTGTGCATACTTACAGCTTCCTTGTTTTAGAAGGGAAAAAGATGTATTGAAATGATGACAGCCAGAGCATATGGTTTTAAAAAAACTTCCATTTTTAATCTTAACATCAGCCAGTGTGTTCTGATTGAGCCAAACTAAGACAGCAAACTGCTGTACATATAGTGGATTAATTAATTAGTCCAGTATTTTCCTTGGCATCAGGACACCGACAAGAAGCTGCGAGATGAATCTAAGAGGTCATGATAAATAGTTAACTATCAAGATAATAGGCAGTGCACTGAAATGAATAAGGACAAGCTAAATTGGAAAAAAGTTTGAAAAATACTAAATAGTTTTTCTCTTGTGCTTTTATTTCTGTCTTTTACTCTTATTTATTCCATTTTGTGTTTATGTTTATGAGAATTTTTATATTGCCTCGTGTTGTTTTTATATCTTGTCATAATGCCGTTTTATGTCTTGTGTAAAACACTTTGAATTACTGTCGAAGGTTCTGTGCAAACTCCCTTTGTTTGTTCAGCTAATGAAAAGAAACTGTCTGAAAAGCTGAAAATCACTCTTGAATAAACAGCTCACAACTCATAGATGTGCACCCTGTGATGAGGGATAAAAGGGCACCTTACTAATTGTTAAGGCGTCAGTAACATTCATTGGAGGAGGAATTATTCAGATCTTTTATTGAGCAGTAACACGTTGTAGAAATACTCTGACAAGTAAAAGTCCTGCATTCAAAACTTAATTCAAGTAAAGGTGCAAAAGTGTTAGCAACAAAGTGTATTAAAAGTGAAAGTACTCAATAGGCAGCAGAATGGCTCGTCAGTGTGAGACAACTCCAATGCCCAAAAAGTTGGGATGCTGTTTGAAACCTACAAAAAAAACAGATGGATTCATTCATTTTCCATAACCACACTGAGCAAGAGGTGGGTTACACCCCCCTGGACAGGTCGCCAGACCAGAGTGTTGATACCCAACCTGAGCCTGATGGGACCCGATGCGACTCGATGGGACCCGATGGGACCTGCCGAACCTGATGGGTCGGGCCGGGTTCGGATAACAAATCAGAAATTTTGCTCTGGTTCGGTTCAGCTTTGGCCTACTTGACATGCTGCTGTGTTGTGCTATGGCCTATTCAAGTGCTGGAATTTGTTATTTACGTGACAACGCCTGAACGCAACACAGGCTCCGCTCCACATTGGCGTGTGGCGTGTTTGACTGCGTGCAACAATAGCCTTTTGATGGTCATTTACACACTGTCCATGTGTGACCACAGTAAACAGACGAGCTGTAACCATGATGACAATAACTATGTCAGGTAACAAACTGTGTCGGGCCTGGGTCGGGTTTGGACATGGTTATAACTGTCTCGATCTCGAGTCGGATTCGGTCAGACGAGTCTATGCCAGACTATCGCAGGGCTGACACATAGAGACAGACAACCATTCACACTCACATTCACACCTACAGACAATTTAGAGTCACCAATTAACCTGCAAGTCTTTGGACTGTGGGAGGAAGCTGGAGTACCTGGAGAAAACCCACGCTGACACAGGGAGAACATGCAAACTGCACAGAAGGGCTCCCCCACCTCAGGGTTCCTGTGAAGCGACAGTGCTAACCACTGCATCACCGTGTCACCTTGGCTAAACAGATGCAGTGATTTGCAAATTCTTTTTGACGTTCAGTGGGGCAAATATTAATTCAGCGTGTCATAATGTTTTTCATCACAAACTTTCCAGTGCAGTTATTTACATGAAATTAGACCAGATGTTGGTATTAACTCAGTAAAACTACACTGTTGAAGAAATTGATCAATAAAAATTATGTGCAATAAAGTAGAATGACACAAGAAAGAAGTACTGAACACACTGACTGAATTTTATTTAATACTTAGAGAAGCCTTTGTTTACAACGCCAGCCTCAAGACGCTTCCTGGATAAAGAATCTCTAATGGTATTCTGTTGAGGTTTTGGCTCATTCTTCCACTCTTGAGGAAATTTCACTTTCAAAACTTCAATAATTAGTGTCCTCAGTTCCCTAAAGCATAGTGAGTGTTTTAAAAAGAAAAGGTGATGTAACACAGAGGTAAACATCCTCCTGTCCCAACTCGATAAGTGCCCTTTTTTCAGGCAGTTTTTAAAAATTATTTTAATGATTTCATTTTTTAGTTTTAAAATCTGGCCCATGGCATCAATTCTCTCTTAAAAGTCTATTTTATGCCCGACATCTGCATTTGAGTAGAGTCCCTGTCCCTCCCTCTTCAACTTCCCTTGTGGCAGCTGCATGCAAATCAAGTGCTCTGCGGAGCAGCATCACATCTCCCTGACCTGCTTTCATGCATTCATGGACAGCCAGGTAACGATACTGTTTGCCCTAAGCCTCAGCTTTGTTTGTCACTATTGTGAAATTAGTCTTAAATACACAGGATGTGATGTTAAGATCCAGAGTGCTGGGGACTCTGCATGGCAGGGGCGTCCTTCTCCCTGGGCAGGGGCGTCCTTCTCCCTGAGCCGAGCTTGCGCCTGACCACATACCAAGTTCAGGACTAGGTGTTACAATCCTTGCATATACCTTGAGACACTGTTGTGAGACAGATGGTGACATGGTTGAAGGAGCTAACGATTTCACCGGGGTCGTCAGGTGGGCACCCTCCTTCTTTGGTTCTTTCGTTGATGAGGCCCACGACACCTCCAGAGGGCCCAACAGCATCATCTGGCATCCCAGGTGTGCCCCCCTCCACTTTAGCCCCTTCCACCTCTCATTCCCCCAATGACAGCATGTTGTTATTTCGGAGCCCAAGTGTTGTCTCTCCTCCTGATCCAGAGCCACTGACTGGCCCTGTCAGCAGCTCGGGACAGGGCTTTGATGGCTTGACATTGTGCCTGGCCTCAGATTTCCACATCCTTGAGGAGCCTTGTTGTTGACTGGCCGACAAAACCTCTGCAACCAACTTCAACTGGGAGAACTGTGGCTTTCCAACCCCATTGTTCTGCATCAGCTGCCAGCTCAGTGTACTTAAGCCTCTTGCGCTCATAGGCCTCGCCCACAGCATCCTCCCAGGGCACTGTGAGCTCAATGATGTACACGCTTCGTATTGAAGGGGTCCAGAGCACAAGGTCAGGTCTGAGGTTGGTCGTGGCAATTTCCACTGGGAAGCAGTGTCTCTACTCAAGGTCAGTGAGGAGCCTCCAGTCTCTTGCTGCACCCAGCTGCCTGGCCTCTGATGTTGGTGTGCGGGTCCTGAGTAGCTACTCACCTTCACAGACAAACTGTCTTGAGGAAACTACAATTAAAACATCTCAATATAGCCACACTAATTTAGGCAATAACCCACCACTAACAACAAGAAGCTAGTCTGGCGTAAAATCACAAAGTCTCCCTCCCACTCTGCCAGATTCAGGTTCACCAACTGCCCGGTGCAAGCACAGACAGATGCTGAATTGCATTCCCACTTCCACATGTCTTTTTAAACTAAAACTCAGTTTGAAATGTAGTTTTATGTCTCCCATGTTGCATCTCTGATAATTAATTTAAACTAAAATGACACGCAGTTTGGGGCTGCGGTGTGTAAAGAGCGCAGAGGAGGAGAGGAGGAGCTGTACACATCCATTCTGTGGGACTCTTCAAGAATATTTTAAGCTTACTTAGAAGATTATTATAAGAACAAACATGTTACTATTTAATAAAAGAGACAGAGGAGAAGAACAAAGTGAGAGGAGGAGAGCACCTAGAGTGATTGTTGCAGCTGAACACAGGCCTACCTTGTGGTTTGGAGGGTAGATTGGTTGGTTTATTACTTCATTTATTAAAGGGATAGTGCACCCAAAAATGAAAATTCAGCCATTATCTACTCACATATATGCCAAGGGAGGCTCTGGTGAAGTGGGTAGCAGCACAACTCCACCTAATGGAGGCTTACGGCAACCCAGATTAAAACTTCCAAGAACACATAATTGAAACCACAAAATATCTCCATACTGCTCATCCGTAGTGATCCAAGTGTCCTGAAGCCCCGACATAAAAAGTTGTTTGGAAAAACGTCATTTGAACTCTGTTTTTAGCCTCACTGTAGACTGCAGCTCTAACTGTCTCTCTGTGGACTGTGCTCACGTGTGCGCGCTTGAGCACGAGACCAGCGAAAGCACGTGAACACACACGAATGCGGTGCCCATGTCTCATGGTCTCACGCAAGCGCACACACTTCAACGCAGTGTACACAGAGACAGTCAGAGCTACAGGCTACAATGAGGCTAAAAACAGAGTTTAAATGACGTTTTTTTCCAAACAACTTTTTTTCAGGACTTCAGGACACTTGGATCATTACTGACGAGCAGTATGGAGATATTTTGTGCTTTCAATTATGTGTTTGTGGACGTTTTAATCTGGGTCGCCGTCAGCCATTAGGTGTGCAGTTGTGCTGTTACTCCCTCTCCCCTGGGATCTCCGCGAGTGATGTGAGGACTCTAAAACTTCACCAGAGCCTCCCTCTAGTAGATAATGGTTGAATTTTCATTTTTGGGTGCACTATCCCTTTAATTATTATGAACAGGGGGTTTTAATGTGGTGTAAAGATTTGTTGATTGTGACTGGTTATTATATAGACCACTAAAGCCTGCACAGTATGGCATTGTGTTCTTTGATGTTGTTGCCTGTTATAAATAAATGATACATGTAGAAAGTGAATGTGTGTGTGTTGCAGCTGCTAGGGGTGTATAGTAAGATCTTGAGAGACCTCATATATAAGCTAGACAGACATTTCCCTGCTCATTACTGTGCACAAAGTTACTGTATGTACTTAGGCCTCAAGCTCAAGAAACCCTTTGGTGCTGGTAAAGCAGAAGCTCCAGCACTTGTGTGTGGAAATAGATAAATTAATTAAAAATAAAATGTCAATGCATGGCACTGAGTGGAGTAGAAGTATAAAGTTGTTTAAAAAGATAATACTGAAGTAAAATACATAAAAGTTGTACTAAAGTACAGTATTTGAGTAAATGTACTGAGTTACTGTCTATCAGTGTAGATGGTTGAAACCTTTGGAAAGTCAATTCATGAAAACAAAGTTCAACAACTATCGGTTTGCTCTCTTTTTTGCTGATAATAAATGAATTAATCACACACAGTTAAATGTCTCAAGTTTACAAGGTGTTATGATCTCTTATTGATATTTGAGCTCCTCCTGAGACATCTGGCTGTCAGTGAAGTGTGAATGTTGCTCTTTGGTGCTACTTTTCTGATGTCAGATCTCACACTCTTATGATCTCATCTAGTTGTTGAGATCTCACATTGATCTGATGGCTGACATTAAACTTACCCTTTTTTCCAACACTGTGTAATGTGATGGTGTTTACATGACAAGAGGAAGACGTTTAGTGTCATTTAATGTCGCCAGACTCTGTCTGAACCTCCCCTCCTTCCATCCGTCTGCTCTTTAAAGATGATTTCTGCGACAGCTGCGACGGGCGGATCAAAGTGCATGTCAGATTAAAATTAGAGGACGTGGTCACAGTTAGGCTTTGCCGCAGAAGCATTTAACACTCTTCTCACTTATTCAGTGGTGCTGTAGCAGTTGGAGGTCCTTTAATGATTTAGGTTTGTCCAGTTTATGCAGGGCTGGACTGGGACAAAAAATCAGCCTTGGCATTTTGGCCCAGATTGATCCACCACTATATTACACAAGGGCATAGGGTTTTTTCAGCATTTGGTGGTGGGTATACATCATCTGAAAGCTGGGAAGCTGAAAATTAATTTGCTCAATACTGTGTCTCAAGAGTTTCTAGTCATAAATCTGTAATGAACACTGAGTTTTGGTAAGGCACCTATTAAAAGTAGTGAAGTTTAGAGTGTGTAAGGGCTTAGAACATTACAGTGGAAGTATATAATGAACATTCCCATGCTCATGTATGTGTCTTTCTATGTTGCAGCAACTTTTGGGTTGATGCCTTTGTTACACAAATTTGGTGCTAAATTAAAGCATTTTTTACAACTCAGGTATTGATAAAAATGGTCAATAATCCCACTAAAATACCAAATTAAGACACTGAGACCTTGAGGAAAAGTATAGAAAAATCCATGCTGTGATTTGGTATCAAAAGCTTTTGACATCTGGAGATTTCTGTAAGAATTGCAATGTTTAGTGAGCACTTGTGTTCTTGAACAATCTAACTATTGTCAATATATCTATGAAAGCCATCCATCCTCTGGTTGTCGAGGTCTCTAGTTTGTGGTTTTTAAGTTTCATGAGGCTGTGATTGTCCTAGATGTCACAATAGGTCATTTTATATATACAGGGATGTCCCACTACAATGAAATGGCAACTATGGTGACACAAAACGCACATCACACATAAATACAGTTGGGCTCATTGAGCAGCTCAGCTTTCCGGTCAGACCCAATTTATGCAATTCCAACACTGTTTAGGGACCCCAGTATGCAGAAATATTCAAATACAATATGCAAGAATAACACATTTACACCGCTTGCAAAAAAAGGTATGGTTTCTGTCCTAAATTGCATGTTATTAGCATAAAGTATGGATGTCTGTAAGGTGGAGACTCATGGATACCTATAGAACCCATTTTCATTCAGATATATTGAGGTGAGACATCAAGGAGCCTGTTTTCCTTGTCAAAATTTAGCCCAACTTTGGAGCTTTGTTTAGCCCCCGGTCATGGTATCACTGGATTCCCTAGGTCTTCTAGTTCCATCTGACACCAGTGTCTTCACTCTAGCTTTAAAACTTAACCTGCTACAGCCTCTTAAAGACAGGGATGACAGCTGGGATCGCCAGCAGCATGGTGAGGGTACAGTGGAGGGTCTGGGGCTCCTTCCCCAAGAAATTTTGAGCATGAAATACTTCATTACCTGCATTCTGGTGAATCTTTGTGCACCAATTTGTGTCTTTTCTGCATCAATTTATGGCAACAATGTCACAGCACTTCCTGCTTTAACTATGCATAATTGCTGCTGCTTCTTTTCATTTTATGGCAGATTGCAACCACTGCTCTTGAAATTGCATACTTCCACCACCTAATTTACTGAATTACCAGACGCATTGTTGCATCTATGAGTTGCTGTCTAGCAGTTTGTTGAAATAAAAGTCCTCTGCTATTTTCATGTTTTCATCAGGGGGAACAAATGCATTTGTTTTAAATATCTAGGGAGAAGTGTCCCTTGTGTTCCCCCAGATTTTACGCCTATCATATCATATCATATCATATCATACGTACAGAAATGGCAGACCTGTACGGTCTGCTATTTCTCCTCTCCTCTCCTCACCCTGCTGTAACTTGTGTCACTCGGCATCGCTCACACACACAAACACACACACACAGACCTGCATTTACTTTGACAGGCTGAAAAAAAAGACAGTGTGTCTTCCCAAAAGGCATGTCGGCCCACTGGGAAAGTGTCCAGTCTGCTAGATGGCCAGTCCGGCCCTGAGTGTATCCATTACTGACATGCATTATTTATACTGAGCCCCAGTTTGATCCGTCTCAGGCTATTGTGGTTAGCAAATGTAAGTATGATATGACCACAGAATTATCTATCTATATATTTCTACAGATATGAAATGTTGGATAGTGGTTCTTCCTTTACACCTCTACATAAATCAGTCTGCAAAGCTGTCTGAATCACATCTACTTTACATCACTACCAGTGTATTTTTAGCCACACTAGCAGCATGGCTTTAGGGACGGTAATGTCAGTCAGTCAGTCCACAACTGACTTTATTTTATAAACAAATACCTACAAAACTAATGGGATTTTTACTCTTGTCGAATCACAGCTTTGCAGGTTGATTAAAACATCTTTCCAACCTGTTTTCAAAGCCTTCATCCCTTGTGCCTGATGTCAGTACAGTATTCAAATTAGGTGTATTAAGATACTGTAGGTGATCCGTCAAACTGAAGGTTTTCATCTATTTATAAAACTGTTGCTATTACTACATGATGAGTGACACTGTAAGCACAAGTCACTTTGATACTTCTTCAGTAATGAAAATATATGGGCTTGTGAGTAGCTTCAGTGTCAGAGAGTTTACATTCGGTTGCCAAACATCAGACTTTTAATGCAAACGCTTTCAATTGTTCACTTGCTTATTGTGAATATAGTGTTCCCAACTCTAAATCACTAATATCAGAGACGCTCACAAGCACTTGAACGCAACATGTAAAAGGTTTTGAAATAAACCACATTTTCAGCCACATTACCAGGAGGCCATATTACAGGTTTACATCTCTGCCACTCGATCATACCTATAATGGATACAATGCTTTACCCACATGAAGTGAAATCACTGGCTGCCTGGAAAGCAGAAAAAAAAGCTTTCACCAGTCTGAGAACCCAGAGTGCAGTATGATTTTTTTAGATGTAAAGTGTGTGCATTTATATTTTATTGCTAGCTAAAACATACAAAACACCAGTAATGTCTTTTGATTGTTCAGTTCCAGAGGTTTCTCCACCACTGACCAATCAAATGACATCCCAGCTTATGGACACTTACCTAAAAGCATTTTCATTATTTCTGGTTTCAAAAGGTAAATTGTCAAGTGTCACAGAATGGTCTATCCGTTAATACTCAGGCTTTTTAACCCTACAAAAAGTTCCAAAAGATACATTTATTCCTGGTCATTTTTATCCATATTTCACCCTATTACTGGTCCTTTTTTCTATGTTGCTCAAAGAGATAAAAGTGAAGCCAATGCAGACGTGGCTGGAACCTGCATTCTTTCTAATGACCTGCAGGGGGTGGCACCACTTGTTGGAAAAAGAAGTCTGATTGTGTAAAAGTCAACGAGAAAATGACCCCTCTTCTCACTTGCTTAATTGCCTTTGTAAACATTTTACTAATGAGTTTGTGGTCTCAGTTGCTAGTTTCAAGTCTTCTTCAGTACAGCTTGATGTTCATTTTCTAAAGTATTGTCCCATGTAGAATAAAGCAGATGATAAAGTAGGGCAGGCTGAAGAGTTGGGCTACCTTGTGATTGACAAGTCACTACCATGGTGGTGTCGTGGTGTCTGCTGGTTCTCAATCAGATCCACCCCTCGCTCCTCCACAGCTCCACCCTCTCTATCTCTTTTATTTATTTATTTATTTATTTATAATATAATGTAAAACCAGTTAACAAATTAATCACAAAAACGACAACCACCAAACAATACAAGAAAAGAGACAAAGAAAAAGGGGTAACCCTTTTATAGTCAGCAGTAAAATTGGAAGTTCCTATCAGAGTGCCTCAGGGATGACGTTTTTCTGGAGGCCAAGATGGAAGTTAGCGTCGCTCTGGTTCCATCATTATAAAGCCAGTGGGATTTTTCCACTGGATTTTGGATTGTTTCAGCAAATAAGCTCTGTAGCAAACTCACATCAATGATACTTACAAGTTTTGTTCAGCCTAAAGGCAATATCCAGAAGTAAATGGCTAACATTAGGCTATAAACAAACTACACCAAAGTCACGTGACCTAATGTCACCACCATAACAAGGCTTTAAAGCTGTGTTCGGTGTGATGACGTTCTGTAGGCTCCCATTAGCAACTGCCGTTTTTAAAACACATAAAAGCTTCAAAATTCACAAGCCTGGTAGGGTGCTTAATGAAATATTTTATGTGCAATACGTGAAAATCTCATAGGCGTGGGTAAACCACAGATTCTGATTCAGGCAACCCACTGACTTGGAGATGAGGGATCTGAAACTGCTAAAATTCTAACTCATTTTCCTGGTTTTAGGACTCATTCCTGGGGCACTCTAAGGCATAATGACAAGCTGTAATATGACAAAACCAATAATATCTTGAAGGACAGTATGGCCCCACCTACTCATTCAAATATGGTCACTTCTGACTTCAAAAACCAAAATGGTGACCACAGAAATACCACCATTTTCAAAATGGTAGTCTGCAAACCAATAGGTAATGACATGATGGCTCCATCCATTACTTTCAATAAAGTCTGAGATGTTGCAGCATAACTTCTTTCCCCAAATCTGGTTGTCAAGAAAAATATAAAAGTAAAATATACTCACATATAAATGTATACCTCTTCCAGAAATGTACTCTATTTGATTCTGTAGTCTGAACTGTCTACCTTTTTTGTGAAATTACTGTAACTTTGCACTTTTTTTCATTCTTTGTACTCATTTTCTTATTTCTTTTCTGTTCTTTTCATCTTTTTGTGAAGCCAGTGTAGCAACATCTTTTGTATGAAGACTGATAGATAAATATTTTTGTTGATATTGACTGTAGTAATGGTCATTGCTGTAGCAGTGGTGATACCAGAGATACACTCAGTCCACAAACAAGATAGTTTACAGTGTCCATGTTTGTGAATTGAGGAAATGCATTCTTACTCTGACCTCGTCACATATCAACATTTGGTCATGGACCTACCACGTCGAGATATCAGTGAAAGGTACCCTGGTTGCGTTGGTTCTTGACATTCTGGAACGCAGTGTCAACTTCAGCCTGTTGCATGCATTGTCTGTTTTCAAAATACACTTCCGTTTTCACAGGAAATGTAATGTTTGCATACAGTCTCTTTCAAAATACACACGCTATGTCAGTACAAGACTGGGAATTGATGTTTATTCTTCTTGAACAACAAATGTACATGGTTACGTTTAGCCACACGCACATGGTTGGGTTTAGAAAAAAAAAGAACAGGGTTTGGATTAATTTTATACAGGAAGCAAACACTGGCCTCCCAAGTAAAAGTCTGTGGTTGTTTGGTGCCCTTTAAAAATAACAGCGACCGTCCGCGTATCATCCCAACGTGAAAGGACAGCTTTTTTCGTCGGTGTCTGACGATGCAAGTCACTGACAAAGTGCCGGTATTCACAACTTTGGAGTGAGACTGGGTCGATGTAATCCATCTTTGGGCTGCCAAGTCATGTGGATCTATGTTCCTTATTATCATAAGTTCGTCCAAATACCATTGCTTGACCCACCTAAGCAGGCACAGGTAACACAGCACATCCTTTAAGATGGCACCACCATTTGATACATTTAATACAGTGTGACATCAATCTTACATTCTCAGTAAAGCACAGACACCATAAAATTCAAATTCAATTCAAACACACCATTTAAATACACACTGGACAAATGATTTCCATGTTAAGGGATGTAATTACAAGTGGCATTGATTAAAGTATAATACATTTAACAAATGGTCACATTATAAGGTTTCTCCTGCAGCTCATTCCTGTTCAAAGCAACATAATACAAACTGCAACACTAGAGAAATGTACTGTGTTCTCTTTTTATATATACCGCTTTATTCTCTGACCTTGTCTCAACTGTATGTCTACGAACAAATATTTCTGTTGCTTTGCAGCCAAAAATAAAATGAAAAAAGTTACCCCACATATAAAATGACAGCTGCAGCATGGACACTGGCAGGCTTACCATGGGGATTAAACATCACACATTAGAAAGACAGTCCTGTAGCTGAAATATCACATCTTTGATCCTCATACCAACCAAAGTGTCCATCAACTGCCACGTCTTGTCAGAGTTTCCCTGGGCAGGAGACCGAATCGCTCAAAACAGTTTTTGAATTCAGTGTTAAACATGAAACATCAGGCTGAGAATGATCTTATTAGAGACAAAGGAGCTCCTGATATATTGTCTTTTGCCTTTTATCCCCCCACCACGTATATGGAGGTGAAATGAGTCATATTATGTAGCAGGAGATGATATGATGAGCATTGATGGATGAAATTAAGCTGAAATGAATTGCAGGAGGCATCTGCTGTAAATACGCTTGTCTGGTCCGATGATCAGAAGCCTCACTGGTGTTAATCAAAGGCCTGCGGGAGTTACGATGGTGCTTTGCTTTGTTATTTTACTCATGTTTTATTTCTGTCTTAGCTACGCTCTTTATTCTTTTAAAGGTGAACGGTTCCAGCCTGTAGATAAAAGCTGTTAAGACACGGTTAGTGATCAGAATGTGTCGAGACAACAATATATATTATAACAGCTTTTGCTGTCAGAAGAGGAAAGAAGATCATTCTTATTTTTGTTACCCTTTTTTCTTTATCTGCTTTTTTTCTAACTGTGGAATATCTCACAATTTGGTTTTAATTTTATTTATTTTTGCAAAATCTGGAAACTCACCAAAACTACATCTGCACATTTGTCCATCTGGATAGGAATCGGTCCATCTGTCTTGCCTACCCTACACTAGAAGAGTCTGACACCCTCTCACATCTAAAGACTGTGAGGTTTTAGTCACAAACCATAGCTTTACAGAGACTGGGAATCTGACACAGTCATTATTTGCAAGACTACAACTAGGTGTCTTTCTTGCTCCTGGTGGAAAATATTGACCCCTCCCAAACTCAAGGCCCCAGGAAGTGTGCTGGGCTTTGAAGCAAATTTTTGTGGTGGCCAAACAATGGAATCACAACCATCACGTGATGCCCTGTGGCCAAGAAGGACTTTTTCAATCAACAACACTCTCGTCATAGATTTGACCATTTATTGCAACAAATGCAAATACAGTTACGTTTGGCGCTGAGGGCTCCGTTCTTGAGGTGCTCCCTGGATTAGACAAGCAGCATGCTATGCCAAAACAGGGAGCATAATACAGAAAACCCCCTGGGTATATAAGAGTGGGCCCAAGCAAGACATTGAATGCCATTTTGACCTTGGAGCCATGTTAGGACTCTTAATCAGAAAGGTGGAGGCTGGGGTGGTGGAGGTAAAGATTTGCTAGCAGCAGTGGTGTGGCAGCATTGGTGAAGCAGGTATCAGGAAGCCATATTTAAATGGGCCGCCTTTTGTGGGGATGGGCTGTGATTGGTGTGTGACTGATAAGAAACAACAATCCAATTAGCTGGCTGTCAGCTGGGTACAATTTGGGATGTATGACTACCATGTCCTGTATGTAAATCTTCATTTCCCATATACTTTGATGGCACAAGAGACATCTGTAAATCAGGTCACTACCCCAACAAATGGAGTCATTTCATTATCAGAATTTTATCCATTCAGTCCAGTAACATTTGGAAAGTCTAGAAGAGCAGCAGTGGAGCAGCAGCAGCAAGCAAGCAGTTGAACTTTTTGGCTTCATGCACCACTGAGCAGCTGTCATAGGGATGAGGTGGGCCCCGCCTCCAACACTGTATCCAGTTCTCTTTATACATCTATGTCAAAATCCCTTAACAATTCCTTACATGTTCCCAAAAGCACATGACACAAGTTAAAAGGTGTTATTTGTGGACAGTATTATATCTACAAAGATGAACTGTGTTTGTGTACAAATGTGTGTACAAATGTTTTGTTGCCTCAACTCACTACCAGCCTCTGTTGGTTAGCTGCACTATTTTAGTAGATTTCTAACTAAGATAAGTGCAAGTAGGTGTACTGTAAAACTTCAATTGATAGCCGACGCTATTTTTTAAATCACTGAGGACTGTGTCTGGGAGAGACTTTTATATAACTCCTTTCACACAAAAACTGTTGCTCAGCAAAGATGGAAAATAAAATCAAATTGTTTATTTAAACCAGTATGAATATTACTTGTATAGAAATTAGGCTTCAGATAACATATCAGTTATGAATCATTTATTTGATCTAGCTCCGACAGACAGCACATCAGAGAACGAGAGAGTTACAAGGATTACAGCATACTGATACAACACCACTTTATCCTGTTAAAATAATACTAAACAAATTGGATTACTTTTTATGAAAAACCCTTTTGATTCTTTTGATCTGAGGATTCTGATGGACTGAAAGTATATGAATAACTTAGAGGGTAATCGAGGAATCTACACATAATTTGAGGTCACCAACAACCTGCTTTTATACATCCAAACTTAAAACTTCTATTTAAAAAAAAAAAAAAGAACTGCTTAGCAACAAGACCAGGCGTCTAATTGAGACAGGCCTTTATTTGTCAAAATGTGTGCCCACACCGGGCCAGTAAAAGGGACTAGGCTTTTAATTGAAGTATATATAAATGCACGCCAAATTACACACTCACTCCTCAGCTCCACAAGCATCCCCTCTTTTTTCACAGTCCAAGACAACCAGGACTCGTTCACGTTCTTGCACCTCCCCAAAGTCCCCTCCATGTTTACAGTCTACCCGGTTTGCTGCTTCCTGTTTGGTACTGGAGGAAGAGCACCTATTGATTGCTGATAACGTGATGTTAGTGAACTTTAGCACGAGCCTAGACTAAAAACTTAAAATAGTATTAAACATATTTGATTTTATTAGAACGTCCAACCAAGAAAAAGACTGACCCAAGACAGCTCAGCTCAGAGTTTTACTGACCACCTTACATCAAATAATCAAGCTCATGGGAGTGAGCCACAGCTATAACAAAACTTTCAGGATTTAATCTGACATTGGAAGTTTGTCTGCAACAGTGAAATCACTTGAAAAATTGTTTGTTGTAAGGATGGCTTATCAAACATAATATTTCTAATGATACCTCTCTCTAACTGACACTTTTGGACTCATTTTAATGTGCTGTAGTTTAATGCCAGGAGAGCCTCATACATTATACTATAGTTGTTATATGGCACTAAATGCTTTTGGTGCTAATTTAAAAAACAAAACAAAAGGATGACAGGAAACTGTTTGAGCACTAGGCTGAAATGGGAACAATGGTGTATTTTTGTCCTGTTTTAATATATTTTTCTACAACCTCCCTCTCCTATGAAGAGGCATTATTGTTAAGTCACTGTGTTTCAGACCTTTATGATGTGAACTTTTATAAAGCTTATAAAGCACTTTTACTGTTCACTCGAGAATGTTGTGGAAAGAAAAGCCTGCAAGTGTAAAATGTCAAGTGGTTTTCTGTGGTAAATACACACGGCGCTGCTCAGTTTTCTTTGTGTTAACATTGTGTTTTATTTCTTTGCAGGTGAAGATGATGGCCTGGCTCTCAAGGGCAAGGTGACTGTTGCAGACCTCTTCAGAAAAGACTTCAAGGTTCACGACCCTAACGCCAAATGGATAAGCAGTAAGTTATTCAATTAAACTCAAGAGTTACACAGTTTATTGTAGAACTGGGTTTGAAAATGTGCTCCAAATATTTTTATTTGTGCATTTTAAGAACAAGAATCAGATGTTTTTCTCAGGTATTGGCATCTCAATTCTGAGAAAGAAATATCCGACATACTTGCCCTCTTTTTACCAATGTGTTACCCTAACAACTTCGTAAGGAAGAAGTGTTCTTCTCTGTCTCCTAGTTGCTTAAATTTGCTTAAAGCATCTTAGAACTAACAAAACAAAATGCTGTAATTTTTTAACCTGGTCCCTATTTTCTTATGTTTTTGTACGAGTGACTAATCCAGAGAAAAAATTTTGAAATTGGTCCAGTATTGAGAGGGACCGCTGCAGCCACAGCAGTGAAAAAGGCTGCGATGTAATCCCACAGGGGGAATTGTGCACCTTAAATTTACATCCATTAAACATGCTTGTTTTTGCCACTGACAGGCTCAAATTGTTTTGTAAGTGTTCGACAACATTAAGAAAAGGACCTTACATATTAAAGAAAAGTTTTCCATCCCTTTTGTTTGTCCAAGTTTTCCTGAAGGAAACGTTCATTAATTTTCCGTAACCACTTATCCTGTTAGAGGTCGCAGCAGTGCTGGAGCTAATCCCATCTGACACTGAGCGAGAGGCAGGGTACACCCTGGACAGGTCACCAGACTATCACAGGGCTAACAAATAGAGACAGACAACCATTCACACTCACATTCACACCTTCGGCCAATTTAGAGTCACCAATTAACCTGCATGTCTTTGGATTGTGGGAGGAAGCTGGAGCACCCAGAGAAAACCCACGCTGACACGGGGAGAACATGCTCCCCCACCCAGGGTTCAAACCTCCCCCCCCAGGGACAGCATGGTGCTGCAGTGGTTAGCATTGTCGCCTCAAAGCAAGAGGGTGAAGAAGACTTCTCAATCTGAAATCTCGCAGC
The DNA here is from genome assembly GCF_041903045.1 of Epinephelus lanceolatus. Classification (NCBI taxonomy): domain Eukaryota; kingdom Metazoa; phylum Chordata; class Actinopteri; order Perciformes; family Serranidae; genus Epinephelus; species Epinephelus lanceolatus. The sequence goes on along the minus strand of NC_135753.1, from coordinate 12,177,493 downwards.
CTGTTAAAATCAGCTAAATATTCAACCAAGACATAGAAAATCTTTTAGATAACACTAACTTATGCCTTCTGTACTCCAGCACCATACTCTTCAACTCTCATTAATGCTTCTACTGAAGAGACTTTTCCTTGAACAAGACTTAGTCACAATAACAGACCAGAGAAAAGGTTGGAAAAAACATTTTATTACTCTGTAAGGATCCTTTCTGTATGTTGTCAGTCACTTATAATAATAATCTAAGCCTTTCAGTGGCAAAAACAAACACTTCAAATGGAAAGAAAAAGATGGTGCACAATTGCCTGTAAGGATTGCTGTCTGTTACATTCCCCTCAATACTGGACCAACATAACATGGGAAATTAGGGCCCAGGTTGAAAATAAATTGCAGAAAGCTTCATGTTGTCTTGTTGGTCAAAGAGAGTCTTCTGTACCAGTCGCTGACAAATCAGAATCAAGAAGGGCGTCTCTTACCAGTCAGAGGGAGACAACACCCTAAAACAGAGGAAAGCAAATTACACTGAGGATAAATTGGTCCTGAAAAAGAACTGGCATCTCTTCTGTTGCATTTTAGATGGAGAGGAGCAGATTTATTGTAGCGCAGATAAAACAAAAGCATGTTGTGATGACAACATAAAACTGCACAACCAATCTGTTCCAACACATCAAGAAACAGGACAGAGTTACATGACAAATACATAGTGATCAAACGCAAGTTTAGCTTCAAAACCTCAAATGCCTCATGAGTTTCTTGAATTGTAATTGGTAATATTGCACTTATTAAAGGTATTGATGCAACTATTTTGAAAAGATTGTTTCTAATTACAGTTCTTAAAGTAAGAATATTGCTACTAATGATATTTTTTCTGTTTTTAGCTTTATAACAAATGACAAATAATAGTAATATTCATGACAATGATATTTTGTCTTTCTTTTTTTTTTCTTTTTTTTTTTTTTACACCATCTGTCCCTTTTCTGTCTTTGCAAAACTGTGTGTCACTGTACATTGGGTATGTGTGTGTCCTTGCTGTCTGACATTCCTCCAAACAATTTATTCCATATGCTTCAATAGCTAACCAATTACCTGCAACCACAACCCTCATTTTTCTGTGATCAGTGACAGTTTGTGGATGCTTTTGTCACAATTCATCGCCGCCAATTTTAAATGCTTGTTTTTAAACAGCGGGTGCTGTCACAGTATAAACACCGACAGCACCGCGGGGAGCCAATGAGAGAAAATTATATACTTTACTTTACATCAAGGTAAAACAGCGACTTGATGCAGCCTCACACGTCTCTGGGCCGCATTGAAGAGAATGATCACAGCACCAAGATGTGAGGGGTCGGTACAGCTGAAGGATTAATGAGGTGGATTTTGTCTTTTCTCATGCACAATGAAGCTGTCTCCTCCAATCTCAGCATCTGAGATGGCTCTTAGAAGCAGCGCAGCTGTTAAATCTCGTATCCTGAAATTGCAAAGCCTTCCCCTCTGCTATCGGCTGTAATTAGAAAGCTGAAAACCTGTATTTATTATATTAGTGACAGGAAGATGGCATTCCTGTGGATGATGAGCTGGGTAACGGCCTGATTTCAGTGTTTGTTTTAGCTACAGGTCCCCATATGTGCTTAAGGATGAGACGTCTCTCACGTGGCTGATTTGTCGCTGTTCGTATCTGTGACACGCAATAGTTGTAAACAATTTGATCACACTCGAATGAGCCTGGGTAAACATCACAAACTGAGTTAGTACTGTACACATCTGGAAGGTAACATCTGTTGTGTTCTCAGCGAAAGCTCAAACTGAAACATAATTCTCAGAGCAACAGAGCGGCTGAATTGCATGAGATCATTGTCATAAATTGTGGTTATTATTTACTTAAAATATTCCCTTAAAGGAATAGTTCAGATCTTTTGAAGTGGGGTTGGAAAGGTTTATTACCCATAGACAGTATATTACATACAGTAGATGTCGGTCGGCACGCTCCTAGTTTGGACTAGCAGGCTGAAGTCGGACATGGAAAATGAGCAATCAACTGCTGTGGAGGGGTCAAAAATAAAACATGTTTTACCACCTAAAAAATTTCCAGTTAAAGAAATCAATATAAGTTTAAGTGTTTGCCATATTTACAATATTTTCACAGCTTTACCTCACCTTCAGACCGTGATAACTGAGATCTGGGGGAAAAGTAAGCTGTTAATATTGCTCTCTTCAAAGCCAGACTCCACTGAGAAAAACAGTAATTTAACATGGCTGGACGCAGGAGCTGCTGGTCCACTGCTGCCTCAAACTGTTATTTTTTTATTGTGTTATTGTGTGACTTTGGCGTGATATGGGTTTGTTCGGATTCACCAAAGTCACACAATAATACATACTAACAGACTGAAAGAGGCAGCGGTAGACCAGCAGCTCCTGTGCTCAGCAAGCTAAAATGACTGTTTTTCTCAGTGGACTCTGGTGGCTTTCACAAGAGCTCAGGTGGGAAAGGAGTGTTGTTAACAGCTTCCCCGTTGGAAAGGGCTGTTTGGCGGAAAGGTAAAACAGTGAAAATACTTGCAATATAGTGTACGCTGACATGATGTGGATTTTTTTAAGTGGCTAAAATTTGTTTTGCTGCTGCCCCCTCCACAGCAGTAGCTTGCTTAGCGTTTGTGTCGTACCCCGGACTGCTTCTCCAAACCAGGGGTGTGCTAACTGACATCTACTGCACTGCATGTACTACCCTGACTATGGATAAGTAGCCCATAAAACACTAGTATAAAAAAAATCTGAACTATCCCTTTAATCTATAAGGCTGTTATATAAGATGCACAAAGAAAAGAAAGCAGCTTTCTAATAATCCATACATACAGCAGCAGCAGCCATGAAGCAAGACTTAGAAACCAGTCTGCTCTTTCATCTCCTCCTTTTTGTGCTGTTGACAGTACCATCCTTGATCTCGAGGTATTTTTAGTGTATCATTAGACACAGCTGACAAGGAGGAGAGAAAGGGGGAGAAAGAGGGAGAGAGATCCATCAGCTGATTATTTCGACTTCGTTAGTGTGTCGTTTTTACTAGACCCAGTGCTCGACCAACCTGCATGCTTTCAGGGCTGTCTATAGGATTTGCAGTAATGGCTTCCCCGGTCGGGAGCTGAAATTGAATTTTTTTTTTTTTTTTTAAACCTAATTGAGCCTGGTTTTATGTTTTCTCTTCCCCCGGCTGTCTGCACCTATCAATCAATTCCCTGGAGACAGACTGAATATAACCTCGAGAATCCTAATGATCATATATTAGGCTATTTTTACCAGGAAAAATTGCTTCCTCACGTCTTGTCCAGCAGCATTAACTTAGATATATACTGTACTTGAGTATCATTAGGTGCAGAGACTGTGCTCCCTGCCTGTCCAGCCAATGGATCATCATTTTAAAGGATAATTTAGGTTTATTAAAAGTTAGGTTTTATTATAGTAGTTTGGCTATCCTACTTATATGTAATAACATTGTACTCAAGTAACTCTCTCTGAAATTTGGATATGCAGCAACATTACTGAATAGAAGTCAGACAGAGCAAGAAACAACCATTAAAACAATCACACAGGTTTTAAATGCTCAGACCAGAGACAACCCTGTAGTGACATTGCAAAGGTTGTGTTGCCTCAGGTTCCAGTGAGTTGATGAAATATGATCCAGGAGGGCCTTTTTAAATAAAAGGTGCATTTCTTTAAAGGCTTATCAGATGCTAAAATACTTATCATACTAAGCAAAGGTTAAATTAGCAACATTTGTTTTATCTTCTATTCTATCTACTGTTCCCATTACAAAGAAATCTGCCATGATGATACACTTTCATGTATTTGATTGGTCAGAGGGCATTCTGGATCAGGTTACACCCTCCTCCTGCAGCTCTCCCCTCTTTGTCCTCAGCCCCTTCCTCCAGACGAACATGGGCATATGCACAGGCTTTCACTGTTTCCCGTACATTCATTTATTTAATCATATTTCACTGCACAGTTGCTCACCCCCTCCTGGCTGTGCTCTGTCTCTCTGTGCTTATCAGACCAATAATGAGACAAGAATAAACTTGCGTTAGCCTCCCCACAGTCCCTCTGCCTTGCTCCCTGCTTCTGTGGACAGCTTCTTCAGGAGGAGAGCAGCACCAGTTCTGGAAATTAACCTTCAGTCGGCAGCTGTAGAAACTGAATTTGGTCGGTGCGAATCCAACCCCCCAGTGCCAGGTGTCACAGTGGGCTGATGACCAGCGGGAGCGCCCAGTGTAACCTGTGTAATGGCAGCAACAGAAAGTTTGCTAATGCAACAAGGAGCCCTGGACTCAGGTTGCTCCAGCCGCTGACTGAGGGTCCATCTCCAGAGCTGCTGCTGTTGGCTACATTAATGTGAACTTAAAGCTGCAGCCGTTAGCTGGTTAGCAGAGGGTTAAATTATTAGCAACATTTTCTCTCCATCTCTGAAACACTTAACCAATACTGACCCGTGTTTTATTTTGTTTATTATCCAAATTTGTTTTTGACAAGTCTGTCTTTCTTTTTTGGGTTGCTTTGCAGTGTAGGCAGTTGTTGCCGATGCTGGAACAGCAACTTTCTCAACAGGATTTTCTGTCATTGAATCAGGCTTTCACAGAAGGGACGTGCACACGCTTCTGCATTTGTAGAACAGCCAACTGTAATGCCCTCTCTCTGAAATGACCTATGATTGGCCGAAGTCCTTTATCACGGGTTAGATTTTCTAAAGCCTGGAAACAGAACCAAGAGAAGGTGTGGAGGTCTAGCTTTCCCTCAGTCCACTTGAATTACAATATGCTCAAACTTTATTATGGGATTTTTGTCCAATGATGACAAAAATAAAACTGCCTTCCCCAGCTTTAGTGAGGTCACTGCCCACACATATCGGATTGTTTGTTCCTGGTCTGGTTGGACTTGTCGTAGCAATGTTGCCATGTCCATAGATCTCAGTTATTTATGATGGCTAAAGCAACAAAATGCCCAAGCTGTAATAAAGTGAAATCATCCTTTTATCTCATGCTGTATCTAACTCAAGCTTTACGAACTACATCACCCTGCACCCTGCATCAGTATTCCGGTCATGTTCTGAAGCCATCACGATAGGTCTCCTCGGTTTGGTAATTGCACCGTTAGCAGACACTGCTGATATCTCACATACGCCTGTTTTTTACCACTCCATCTGAATCAAACAGACACAGCATCAACATCATTCCAGCACCACCAAGGTGAAGCCAGCCCTGTGGGACACAATGCAGGCGCTCTGAGCAGCTGCTTGCCATTTTAATGGCCACGTTCCTCTTGTTTGCCCCTCCAGGATGCCTTGTGTCTTGTTGATGTTTGTTAAATATGGTGAAGGGGGAGCCATTTGTAAAGCGCTCCAAACGATTGGGACCGCCTCAAAAGTGTTGTTGTCGTGACTTTGAAAGGGACTTGTGACTGTGATTTAGATAAGTGAAGTGTGGCGGCGATGTTTGTTTTGTCTGTGTGCGTAGACTCATGCGAGCTTGTCGCAGAATTACCTTGTTTCTGAATGATGCATAACCTCTCATCTCTAATGTTTATGTAAAGCAGTCACTTTGGAGATGATTAGCCAGTTGTCTCACTCCCTTATTGACTTTTCATAGCTCTGCTCCCATGACACAACATGAGTAATGATGTGGATGCCATTTGTTAATGGAGTTCTGCAATGGATCTTTTTCTTACCAATGAGACATATCAAATTAGCCCATACACTCACTGTTAGCATCCAGTGCTCATTCAGTGTCACAGACAATCAGCTTTTGTAAAATGGTAACATTATATGAAGCAGCAGGTGCAAATATCCCCTTTAGAGATGGCCCAGTTCTACCGCAAGCATGACTGATGCTTAATCTGAGAGGATGTCTCGGCACAAGCTCCCATTTTGTCGTCTCTTTCAACCTCCAGAAAGCAGCAGAAGTGGCGCGACAGCTTGTCTTTTGACAGAAACAAGCTGTCGCAATATACTGATGTTGTTCAGTGTTTTTAATACCCAGGGAGGAATAGAAATATCTACATCTGATGCAGAACTGAAGAGGAGAAGCAGACTTTGGAATTATACGTTTGCTTCAGTGCGTCTCATGACAAATTCAGCAGTCTCATAGCTCCTTAGCTGCTAACGTCGAAAGAACATCTGAAGAGTTGGATGTCATCTTTGATCCAAGTTTTTTTAGCAACCGAAATTGAAAAACAGCTATTTTGGTCATGTTTTGTCCAATTTAAGAATCCTGCCACAATTAGATTACTTCTTCCTCCCAGTGACAGAGAAAATCATACTTTCTTTTATGGTTCTTGTCTTGGTTACTGCATAGTGTTGCTTCCTCTCTTAAAGAAGCATTGGGACAGCTCCACATTCTGCAAAGTTTTCAGAAAGCTATTGAGCAGAACTTCAAGTAGGGACTAAATTGCACTCATTTCTACAATCTCAGCTTCAGTTAATAGTGTAACTCAAGATTTCTCTAATCAATGGTACAGATTCTTTATCCTCTATACCTGTTAAGGGCCAATGCTCAGGCTCAAGAACTCTCTCTCTCAAGTCTGTCTGCCGCTGCAAGGTCAAGAGCTAAACAGAAAACATGACTTTTCAGGGATTTCACTGGCAATTCTCCAAGGTTTTGAAACGCTCTGTCTGCAGATCTTCAGCTGGCTATATGAGTGTTTGAATCACAGTTTAAACCCCTTTGCTAAGCCCCATGGTTAACAGGAAATTTAAATCTGTGAGCTTTGAATTCCAAGGCTGGGTACTGAACCTGAACCCTCACGAAAAAGGCCAGCGTCAGATGTCTGGTCAGACTGTTAAGTTATTCTTTGATGAGATTGCTCCAATTTTAGATCATACTTTTCCCAACTTTAGATGGCATTTTTTTTAAACAAAGTCCCTACACTGTGGGTTGGAAAACTTACTGAAGTTTACTGGAAAAGAAAAAGAAAAAAAAAACAATACCTAAAGTCAAGCATTGTGTCGGGATTAGTCATAGTTAAATTTTAAATGATACACTCCATAAACTCTCAATACTGCCTATAAATGTTATTATGTTATTATTCATAAGAATCATTTTATATGGACATTTGCAATTATCTTGATAGTTTTTTTTAATAATGGCTGTGTAAATTTAGATAGAAATTGACATTAAGTCGTCATTTTTCTGATTTTAGTCAGTCGATTTTTTAAAGACAGTTACCTAGCAGGCTAGTTGTTATCAGCCAGCTAGCTGATAACAACGGTTAGCTGGCAAGTCAGTTTATCGGTTAACCTGCTAGCTAAATGATTAAGATTTATTATATTAGTTGGTCCTTTTTTGGTGTTAATAAGTTGAATATTTTCTTATTCTATCTATTTTCTACTTGGATCTCTTCCTCATCTAAAATCACATTTATGCCTCTGCACCAGCGACAGCAGTGCCCACAGGCATTATGTTTTTGGGTTGTCTGTCTGTCCACACAAACTTCCTATTCTAGTAACACAATATATGAGGAACGCCTTGAGGGAATTTCGGGCCCTGGGAACACTGCGCAGCCTTGTACTAAATTTTCACAGTGGCCTGTCTTAGGATAGCAAGGAGTGACCTGCCCTACTCTGCCTTACTGCCTTACTCCCAGGCTAACCAGTCTTACTTCTCTTGCCTAAACCTAAGCAGTCGAACCAACAAAGGCAACAAGTGCTAGCCAGTCACAGGGAGAGTAGGGCGGGTCTCTACTCTCCTAGAAAACGTAAATTGGCTGACAGGTGCTAGGTGAGTGGTTCCATTGAACTGTATTTAGCAATAAGTATACATCTTTAGGGAATCCCTTTAAATTTGGCACAAACATGCCCTTGGACTTCAGAATGAACTGATGAGAATTTGGTGGTCAAAGGTCAGTGTCACTATAACCTCACAAAACATGTTTTTGGCCATAACTCAAGAATTCATTTGCCAATTATGACAAAATTTCACAAAAACGTCTAAAAGGATAAAATGATGAAGTGATGACATTTTATAGCCAAAAGGTCAAAAGGTTAACTTGACATCTTCATGTTCTGCAAAAACACTTTTCTGGCCGTTATTCAGCATCATATCTCAAGAACAGAAGGGGAGACATTTGCTCAGACACTGAATTGGTGGCACTAATCTTGGTAAGTCTCCTCAGGAAGAACAGTCTGCTTTGTCCCTTCCTGCTGAAGTGGGATTTGCTGTGAGCCCTGTACAGTTTTTCCTTTGATTTGAACCTTAAGGTACTTGTTTGGATCCACCTTCCTCATTTCCTCTCTGTGGGTGACAACCAGGACAGGAGGTCACCTGTTTCTCTGGTTGTCCGTCACAAGCTCGTGGGTTTTGCTGATGTTGAGCTTCAGTTGATTGTTATTGCACTGTGGGATGATATCTATCAGAACTCTGTAAAAATAGTCTCTAAGTGAAGACAGCACGTTTCTCACAGGAAATGATTCAGTGACCATGACAGTAGAGTGATAACTTCCATTTTTCAAAAAAGAAAAGAAAAAAAAGACTTAATACCAGTTATTGAATCCCTTCAAAGTCTTCACTACATGTATTAAATGGACAGACATAGATGTAGACTTGACTGGTTAGTGGAGGCAAAGTGGAGGTGGTAATTGTAGTTGTGATTGCTACTATTAAAGTAGTAGCAGCAGCAGTAGTAATAGTGTTTTCATGCATTTAGCAAAATAGTACAGTCTGGCACCCACATAAACCTGCCTAAAAAGCACCAGTTGTGCTGTCTGTTTCTGCCTGCAGAGAGGAGAGAAGACAGAGATGGTGTTAATTAACAACAGAGGTACACCACAGATACACACACACACACACATGCACGTAAAAATAGACATGCTCGCACAAGCACATAGACACAAAAACACACACACGAGGAATATAGTTGTGTTTTGTCTTCTTTTCTGCAAATAGTGCTAACTTTTTTATCCCGAGTCCTTGTTTGTTACATACTCGTGATTTCACAGTTCTGTATGCAGAAGAACTTGTGTTGTTTAGGCATAAATGCAGTCAATGCATGATGTAATATTTCTGCAGCAGCTACCACTGTATGTTTTATACAGACACATCTCCACTGCAGCTCAATATACAGTAAGTTCCCTCTACAGTCCACTTCCCTATAATGCCCACTGCACACAGCATTCACATCCAAGCCGTAAAATGGACTTACAATCCTTTAAATTCATTTTAGCAGTCTTATCACTGAGAATTCCTAGCTTAACTGTGTTTGCGTAATGCAGCAGAAAGGCTGTGAGGATCCCTTCACAGCAAGGGGCCTGCTCCATAATTTTGCTACAGTGATTCTACAAAACCATTCATTTAGACTCTGCATGTATCTTTTTTTAAGAATCCACATGGTTTGGGGTTTATGAATGATTTTTGCAAATAACTCAGATATTGAGGTATTTCAACTGAGAGGTATCTCCTTGGAGAGCTTGCATAATAACGTTGAAATTGCGTTTCTTGTTGGCTAAACAAGAGAGTCTAATCACTGCTGTGATGTTTAATGTCATTATTATTATTGTTATAATTGTTATTTTATGTGCGCTAGCCTCCCTAATGATCTTAATTACTTTGAGCAAGAGCAGAGCCTTTTAAAGTTCAGTGATTGGTTTGCAAGGAAACACACCACTGCTACACTGACACACACAGGGAGAAGAGGAAGTTAAAGCACACGAGGATGGTGGATGGTGTATTAAGCAGCGACAGAGATTGTAGATTTATGAGGAGAATACGAACAGCTGGCACTGATGAAATGACCGTCACCTCAGACGCAGTGAGTCAAATCAATGACACAGTGACTTAAGGATTAATTGCAAATTGAGGTTACAGGTTACAAAAAGCACATGAGTTGTTTTTTTTTTAGCAGGTTGATGGAGGGTTTCTAAGGACACTTGGGTGCTCCCTTGGGAGCCATCTTGGAGGGAATATGGAGTTAGATGGGCAGTGGGTGAGTTTTTTAGAACATAATGTTTAGCCAATTCTCTCCTCAACTGCTTTCAGGGGTAATAGACTTAGAAAGATATGGCCTGACGGATCACAGCGTTCTGGGAGTTGAGTTGCCTCACTGGTTTCAGTTGTGACTCATTTTACGCTGTTACATTATTGTCATAATGCTATCATTTGTTATTGTGTATTGTTCATTATAGATCTGAAAGCCAAGATGAGCAAACTGATGCTAAACTTGACTTTTCTGGCTAAATTACATTACAGTGGACTAAAAATACCAACACTACTATTAAAACAGATGCTCTCAATTGCATTTACACAGAATGCTGTTCAGCCTTTGTAGATCTGCACACATCTGGAGTCACGTGCCATGCATATCACCATGCATATCACAGCATAATCTTACTAGATAATGACGAAAACTCTGTCTGTCTGTGTCTGTTCCACGTTTTTCTCCTCACTGACTTGGTCAATCCGTGTGAAATTTGGCACAGTGGTAGAGGGTCATGAGAGGATGCATATAAAGCAATATTACATCAATTAGCCAAAGGGGGGCGCTATAACAACCGATTGAAATTGCAAACTCTGAATGGGCATATCTCATGTCCCGCATGTCGCAGAGACATGAAACTTTGCACAGAGATGCCTCTCCTCATGAGGAACAAATTTGCCTCAAGAACCCATAACTTCCCGTTATATAGATTTTCCGCCATTTTGAATTTTTTTGAAAAACACTTCAAATCGATCTCTTCCGAGGAAGTTTGACCGATCTGCATGAAACTCGGTGAACATAATCTAGGGACTTCTATCTAAAGTTCCCCCTTGGCAAAAGTTGGAAAACTTACTAAAACTGAGCTTCTATAAGGCAATGAATATTGCAGAGGGCGTGGCTCATCACATAAAGGTGTATAACATCTCAAGGGTTTCACCGATCACCACGCAACTTTGTAGGCATATGACCACACATAATCTGAGGGGACCCCTCCATTATTGACCCCATCAAACAAATGGGGGTGCTAGAGAGCTAATTTTTTATCTAGGTCTAACCGCCATGTCGATTTTTACTAAACTTGGTAGATATGTAGAACAGGACGCCTCAAAGTGACTGGAGAAATTTAACTCTAATTGGCAACTGGGTGCGCTATAACAACAGAAAAATGCTTAAAAATGGCTAAAATGTGACCGATCGCTGTGGCTCCCCCTGTGGCCGAATGTTGCCTTTTTTTTTTCTTCTAATTTTTGGTATGACTAAGTCACGGCATGGTATGCTGTACATAATCACGGAAACTGTCAGTGTGTCATTCTGTCAGTCAGTCATTCTGTCTGTCCCACGTTTTTCTACTCACTGACATGGTCAATCTATGTGAAACTGCACATAGGCATTGAGGACTGGCATAGGTAGAAGCTGACAAAGCTACCAATGGGTATGGACTAGTAATAAGGTATTCTTCATTGATGTTTCTTAACTGCATCTGTGTTTCTGGGGCATAAGTGCTTTTTTAACTCAGCAAATCTTGAAGCTGTTTATAATCATCATTACCTTGCGCAGCTCTTCTTGCTGTGGCTGTTCAAGTGGTGATCATCTTAGGTTTGGGTAAATTAAAATTCAGCATAATTAATTAAAAGGTTTCAAAGCTGACACAAACAGACCTGTCTGCATGGCTTAAAGAACGTCACTGTGAGCGAAAACCTCAGGCATCACACCTTTCTGAATATTCCAACATTTTTTGTAATATGGCTACAAGATGACATTAGATTGTGGAGTATTCCTTTATATGGTCATATGTTATAGGCAAGCTACTGCAAGTGTTTACAAGTGTTTAGCCTGCACTGCTACATGTAGCTTCACACCAACTTCAGGGAAACAATCTTGGTTATTGGTGTTGTAAATTTCTCACCAATTTTTGAAAATATTCTTTCTTGAGCATGTCCAGTTGTGAAGATTGTGGTTTAGAAGTTTTTACTGGTGATTTTTCACAGCAAAAAGCCACACTATACTCCATTACAGTCATTGACCCTGCTGCAAGTACACTGCTACATGTTGCCACATGCTAACGTCAGGTTGCTAACGTCAATTTTCTCCCTGATTTCTGGTCGTATACCTGCTGGAACATGTACAGTTGTGTTTTGAATTTTTTTTTGATTAGCGATTTTCATGGTAGAAAGTGCTGCTCTTCTCAAGTAGGCCTACAGTCATTACTCTGGCTGCACTGACATTGCAGAGAAGTCTTGTCTAGATGATGATGCAAAAACTCCTGCGGAATTTGATGTTCTGTATTTCAAGTGATCATTTTAACCCAACTCATGATCTTTCTTAACCCTTATCAAGAGTGTTTTGTGCCTAAACATAACCAGGCCTTAACCACAGCACTGTCACACCGTAAAACAGTGACACAAGAGTATTTTGAAGTGGCTCGCGGTAGTTTCACAAATCTAGAGTAACCATCTAGCCACAACCATGCAGAGTTGCAGATATGCCAAAATGTAGAAGACCTGGAAATGCTGGCCAATCAGAGAAGACTGGGCTTTTTGGGAGGTGGGCTCAAGGAGCCAGGCACTAAACAGAGAGCTGAATACAGGTGTCCCAGCACAGATAGTATAAGGAAATAAGTCTTAATAAATAAGTCTTTGTTTACCATTAAAACCATTGAAGTATTTGGGGTTTTTAATACAGATGAGCATCATGGGTCCTCTTTAATATCAAAGGGGAATTAAGCAGCAAATACTGTGTGATGGTGGGCTCTGTATTCCATAGTAAGGACTGAACTGAATTGTTTTTGGTGGCTTTCTTTTTTCTTTAGAAGGGTAGAACATCAAAGGTATTTGAGTCATCGATATGAAAGGGGGCTTCAGAAATTTTGTAGGTGGTTATTTCCAGGGGCCTGATGTTCAGAAGGCTGCAGCTCTTTGAACATAGCGCAGACCTGATGGTCAATAGCTTGCTCTTTTTAAGGTCAGAATTTTACTTGAACCTCTGATGCCTTGAGGTGTGGACGATCCAAGTAAACCAAATAATGAGACAGAAAAAAAACATCATCTGTATTTTAGAGGTTAAGCAGCATGGAACAGCAATGACTGGGCAATGAGCCAGGTTCTTCCAACCTTAATGGTGAACTCAGAAACATGAGAGTCAGTGAGTAATGAAACCAGCAGGCACATGCTGATTGGCATCCCTGATAAACATAAATGACTTCTAGTGTGAAAACTGGCCAGCAGCAGGTTGGCAGTAGCCTTGGGTGGTTTCACATTTTGTCAGTAGGTTCATACTTGAGGTTGCTGCTCATTTGTTTGCTCTGACATTCATTTATTCGCATGCTCATTTATCAAGTAGGTCAGGAATAGAATTCTGATTCTGCCTGTTGCAACAGTAGAAAAAAAAACACACACAGCCATTATGTGGAGTTCCCTCTCAAGAACATCCACGAACGAACTAAATTACTAGAAATATATAAGGGGGAGATTTTTAATTAAAACTCCCATTGAATTTTTTATGAACCTATATTTCACGGCACATCTAAGCCAATGGGTGGCAAAGATTTAAGACTGTATTACTGCATTAGAGATTTAATTTTATTTAGCCACAGACAGACACCATAATTCTTCCCCAGTAGCTTGTGTCGCTTTTATCAGACCAGTCATCATCTGCAGCCTTGAGCACCGACAAATGACCTGGAACCGACAAGAAAAATCCAGAATTTAAAACCGCAACCCTGCCTCACCTCTCGGCTAATAATACAGCCTAGAGAGAGGAACTAAAATCTATTTCATTCACCAGAATGTGTTTTGTAATCACAAGGTGATGTATTATGTGTAGGTTAGGGACATTTAGGTATTATTTCCATTCCTACTGAGACATATAAATCATTTCTCTATTATGGCTTTCTATTTTCATGCTGGGGAAGAGAGAGGTCCAAGAAATCTGCTTCGTCAGTCTACATTTTAGACTGAAAGCGAGACAAAAAGTGAAAAATACATAACCAGGCATTTTTCTCCTTAATAATCCAACCAATCAGCCTTTTTATGATTTCTTCTATCAGAACATGCCTGTTGAAAACTCTCTTGTGCCCACTTGGAGTGTTTTTAACCCTCTCAACTGGAACAAAACGCACTCCAGAGAACACTGAATGTAATGAATGATGTTACTTCAGTGGTGCCTTAAACAAAGGGCTGAGTGGAGAGGAGTAGATTGAACAACATTGTAAAAAGCCTAACTCTGAGCGAATACAGTGCAGCAGAAGGTAATTTCACTTCAAGAGTCTACAAAAGTTGATTTTCCTTGAAGTAGTATTAGCCAGTCTTTCTGCACTGCTCTGTCTGTCTAATTAGGCTGTCATATTGCACACGAGGCAAAAAGGCTTGGTTGAGGCGTTAATGAAGCCTACAGTAAAATGAAGCCATTGAAGTATGAGCAAAAAATCTTGTTTCCCAGGTGAGGAGAAGGACGTAGTGGGGGATCTGAGTGTAAGGTGAAAGGATAATTTTGTACAATGTGAGTCTAAAAAGGTATTAAAAAAAAAAAAAAAAAGTTGAAACATGATCAGTCAGACCAATGTAGGCTACCTGTAGCTCCAGAGGCACATGCGGCTCTTTAGCCCCTTTCTAGTTGTGGCTTTTACCAAAAATTATATAGAAATGAAAACAGTTATTCTTTCAAAATTTTAATTTAAAAAATAAAATGTAATGTAATGTAACTGGACTAGCGCCAAGCAGACAAGGGCAAGCAGCCAAGAGAAAGACAATACACTTTTACACTGCCTGTTCAAGGCGGGAATGTCGCAGCCTCATACTGTCTCACCATTCTGTATATAAGGCACATTTGTGGAATGGGAGGACAGAGTTGTCTCGCCTCTGAGCTGGGAATGGAGGTAGTAGCAGTGCCAAAGCAATGTCTATATAAAGAGACAGCCAGCAGGACAAGATCATGAGCAGCATGGGCGTGACGTTTTGATAATGTGTTATGCGTGCAACCCACTATGAGAAATATAAGAAGTAGCTATTAGCAGTTGGCACCTAACTCAAAGAAGAAGAACAGCAGCCGGAATTGTATGCAAATTGGTAAAACAATGAGGTCCAGGAGCTCCTTACCCTCAGAGCAGAAAATGAGATCAGCTGCCATATAACAGAGATTACAAATGATTGTTATTGCCAAGTTAGACCATTGTTATGGTTTGTAAAGTGCTGCCAACGCATAGGTTATAGGTCACAGCAGAGGTCGACGCAGTTGTGTTACATGTTACACCCATCACACCTGTTTTGATTGCCAAGGTGCAGTCTAAGGTCCTGTTTATACAACGATTTCAACTGAAAACGGTAAACTCCAGTTGCGTTTTGGCTGATCATTTACATGACAGTGGCATTTTGGGTGCCTTAAAACGCGACGTTTTGAAAACGGGTTCCAGAGTGCAATTTTTTTGAAACGGCACCGTCTCCATTGTCATGTAAACTTGCAATATGCAGTTCCTCTGAAAACGGAGACTTTTCGCACATGCGCATCAGCTTCCAGTCACTAGGCATGCACGAGAAAGTCAACCATCACAACAACAATGGCGGACTCCCGAGCTCTGCTTGTGCTGCTCACCCTATTGAATTTATCAACGCTTCCCCATCATAGTGTAGATTTACTGTAGCAACTCCACCTCGTCGTCCGTCCAGACAAACATTTGTGCGGTTGCCATTTTGTTTGTTTATACATCGCCGCTCTGTAGAAGGAAGTGTAAGCGTCACACCGCCAACTACTGGCCTGGCATGTATACTTCAGCGTTTTTGGTCATTTTTGCGGATCTGTGTGCACGGCGATTGTTATCTAAACGTAGCACTTTTTTTTTCAAAACGAAAATGAGAAACGATTCTGTTTTCAGTGGATGGTTTTCGTGTAAACATGGCCTAAAATTACACAGGGTAGCTCAATGACGCAACGGTTGTTTGGTTCTGTGTAAAAATGCAAAGGCAGCATGAGGAAGGGACTTCCTAGTGGCCCTATAGCATGATCTCTGTGTTAAATGGGCTAATGACAATATTAATTGATATTGTCTTATCGATCACAGGTCCCTGAATTGAATTAATCGAATCGAAATTATAATGTGCCCAACTTTGTGCAATCACAAAATATTGTATTGTTTTCCAAAGAATTGATATAATATTGTATTGTGAAGAAAGTTAAATTAAGTAAAATTTATGTTTTAACACTTTGTCAATGTCTATGTGCATCATACGTCTACAGCCTGGTGCCTTTTCCTCTAAATTTTGCTGAATGTCAGTCGTGTTGGCTAGCCTTGGGTCTCCCTAGCTTGGCTAGCTCTTAATTCCATATCCAAAAAAAGGAAAAGTCTCAAAGGTAGATAGGGAATTTAATAGAGCATGGACAGATTTATTTCCTTTCATCTCAAGTGCTGCAAAGTTAAAGTACCAAATAATCCTAAATATTCCACTGCAGAGTAGGCAACGTGTGCAAAAAACATACAAGTGAATGCTCATTTAGACCCTTTAGTAATGTTGATAGGCTTACTGAGACCTAACAGGCTATGTTACCTTCATTTTAGGCTCAAAATGTTTATAGCTTCAGACTTTTTTTTCTCCAAAAATGACTCTCTTGATAGTAAAGATTGATGATCTCTGAGTCAGACGATCATACAGGTTTTTAACAGAATAAGAGATCAGACAAACTTCAAGAGAATGGTAAAATATTTACCCAACTGTTTTTTTTTTTTTTTGTAAAAATCCACAATTTACAGACCAACTTCCTCGTTTCAACTTACGAAGTTTTTATTGTACATTTACATGCACACAGTTCCCATGTGGAATGTGGGATTGTTATAGACTTTTCACATTGTTTTACCTTCTTCATTTCTAAAGTTAACTGTTGAGTTTTCATGTTTATGTATTATGTCATGGACATGCATTTATAAGACACCCAAAACACCATTGCAGTGGAGGAAAATTAGTCAAATAACATGACTCTGGAGTTATGGAGTTATGTTGAAGTGAGATTACCAGACCTCTGTAGCCTGCTCCTCATCTCTACTTGAGGCTATCAGATAGCAGCCAATAACATACCACACCCAAATCTCTGACAGAGCTTTCTGTGGTTGAGTTGCATTGTGGGTTATGTAGGCGCCAGGTGATTACAAGGAAGAAGAATGCACAGAATCAAAGAGACGATATCTCAGATTTTGCTGCATGGACTTTAATTCTTCTTTTAAAGCTGTTCATTATGAGTGTAATAATGTGACAGGAGTACAATGTGACATTAGTGTCAGGATATTTTACCAAAAACTGTAGCCCTTAGGTCACCATAATATAAGCAGTAAAACATGGAAGGACTTCTTCTTCAGTCATACCTAAATCATCTAACAAACAAAACCATTTCTCTTCAGAGAGACAGTAAAACCTGTCTGTTTCTGTAGCTAACGGTAACATAATTTGGCACATGGAGATCTGCTCTTCTACTCTGTGGTTGTTTTTTTAATGAGAGAATATATTCATTATAACGGTTTGGCTTGTTGACAGCCTTTGTTGTTGTCTGACCACTTGTGTTTCTTGCTCTGTCTGACTTTGCTGTAACTATGCTGCCATGTTGTCAGATCTCAGAGGTTGGTGAGTACAGAGTTATAATGAACTGAAATGTTGCTGTGAAAATTAGATTTACTTTGTAATAGACGAAAATGAGCCTATAAAAGCAGTAGCTACACAGATAAAAGACTGTTCCATAAATTTGCTTCTATAAAGGGAAGTCCATGAAGTTGAATGTACAAACTCTATACAGAGCTTCTTCCCTTCTCTCAGGCTTTCTCTGCCTCGTTTGTGTCGCCTCGTATCTCTGCCTCCCTCTCTTTTCCCTTCCTGGCGCCCTCTCTCTGCCTCCCTGGAGTGAGGCTGGGTTAGGGCTGTGCCCAGGGCAGGAGGCTGTATTAATAAGACATAGTGCTGTGGAAAGGTATAGATCAGAGGAGAAAACAGTGCCCTGGGCTAATGCACAGCGAGTAAAAGTAGAGGGGAAAGAGAAAGTGAGAGAGCTAGAAAGAGATAGATTGAAGGGAAGACATAATGCCTAGGGTACTGTGAAAGAATAGATGGCTCTCAGTCTTTGAAAGAGCAGAAAACAAAGAGTTGGAGAGGTGAAGGAGGGATGATAAGGTCTAAAATGATGAACTCAGCAGGAGGGTTTATAAAAGGGCAGTGATGGGAAGGATTTGAGAGATCTGAGGTATATGTGAGGTGTCTTGGGGCATGTGGATAAAGGAGGAGATCAGCGATTCGGTGAGGAATAAAGATGGAGAAAAAGGTGCCTTAAAGAGATGCAGGTCTCAGGGTTTAAAATGAAGCCTGACTGTGAAAAGAAAGCAAGTCACAAAGCAAAATAAAGTCCAGTCAATCTCTTTGACCACCGATTTGTCACCATATTGTCTTTTTTTACACGTTCGAACCCCCATCGTCTGTGATTACCATTTCATATATAAAAGTCGACAGTTTATCAAGATGCCAAACGGAGTCAAACTCAGTTAATGGACCATGGTGAAGAAAAGTATCCCTCTTTTATTTATCACCATGATTTCCATGAAGGAGTCCATTTTATACCCTTGTTAGTATGCCAATGGTTTTTAACAAGGAGACAAAAGCTGTTGAGGGGGCGTTTGGCTATGCCAATCTAAAAATGTCTGAAACTGCTCTCCCCAGCACGTTCAGAATTAAAGCCATTGTGATGGTAATTTTGTCACCTCTAATGGACAATTAGATATGCTAGCAGATAGAGAGCACTCTGCATAACAATCTCTGGGTTCTAATTACCTCGCCAAATGGAGTGGTTGCTCATGCGCCTATGGATCACTAAAGCAATAAGACAGAGGAGCGCAGATAGATTGAAGGTGAAAGGGGGCAGTTGCTGTATTAAACTTATCCTTCCCTGATAAAAGCCTGATGGATGAGGAGCTGTGTGAACTTTCATACATCTTTCAAATAATGGCTCCCTTCAAGGCTTTCCTCCAGTGGCTTAAATTCGCTGTGTTTGCGCTGGAAGCTTTTGTATTCAGGCGTATTGAAAGCTGTACGTTGAATATGGTGTTAAGTGGGTCAGATTCCTGAGAACCTTTGTTAAACCTAACATATACTTTGGAACAAATGTCAATGTCTCATTCTGTACAGTTCATAAAGGACCATAAAGGTGCATTAAAGGCCCTGGAAACTTATTTCCACAAGTGCTGGAGTTCTACATGAACACAGCTTAACTATTAAGTTTGAACTGTTGTGTTTTCTCTAAGCTCTTCTGACTTCTTCCAAGTGGGCAGGCTCAATTGGAAAATGGTGATGTAAAGTACCTTTATGCACCAATCAGAATAGGCAATGTTCAAATCTGTTTTCTGCCAATCTGATAGAGTTTTTGGCTGTTAAAGGAAGTAAGGTGTTTTCCCCAAAACCTTAACTTGTATTGTTGCAAAAGAAAAATATGTAAGACTGGAATCTCTGGGAGTTTTCAGGAGCTACAAGTGATATTTTACAGTCTGTTATATCTATAGCAGTGTTCCCCCTATATGCATTCAGCAGGGGCATTGCAATCAGAGAGCCAATCAGATCATGCAAATCACTCAAGACAATTCCTCTACACGCCACTAAAATATTTTCACTGGTCTGGTGGTTCTGACAAACTGTAGCTCTCACTGAATATTTACTGTTACATTCATGGTTTATTGCTAGCAGACATGCTGTCTCTCTCCTCAATCGCCACACACAAAGACACACACACACACACACACACACACACACACACACTGCACTGAATGCTTCTGTAGACGCTCTGCTGTTTTCTGACAGTGTGTACATCTAGCTTTGTTTTGTCCTGTACTGTGCCCACATGCGTGACACCATCTGCATTTTTCCAGGATTTGAGTCATTTTGTTTTTGCCTGTGAAAATGTAGGGTTGATTAGGGGAGACAGGGGTAATTGTAACAAGTTTTAGTCTTAATACAATTATTCTGTTGGGTAAAATATTTTTGTTTAAACCTCAGTCAAGACCAAATTTGAATTTAAGTTTTTCTGAACAATACAGTTCAATGTTCATTTCCTATGGGGAAAACAAAATGCTATAAATCACTGCAAAGTAGCACAATATTACATAATTTATTAAATCTAACTCAACATCTACAACTGTGTGCAAATGTGTGTCTAATGCCCTTCTTGTGTCAGCAGGCACACTAAATATCTTTCAGCATCTTTCAAGCTAGCTATAGCTTATTGTATCTATAGTAAAGTTAATGTGGTTGTTGATCAATATCCATCAATGGATCTTCATACGCACTAACATGGTTAAAGTGGTTCACAGTGGGGCGTGTGGTGGCAAAACAACTATTTAATGAACAGTTTAAAGAAAAAGTCTTCACACGTCGGCTTTCTTTCTTGAGTTTTAATAAGCATTCATGAATGGAGTCACACACATACAACCGCATGAACAGTCAGTCAGTGAGTGAGTGCCTAGCAAGTCCTCTAGCCCTGCTATCTTTATAGTTGCCATAACACATGCACATCGATAGTCAAAATATGTGGTGCCTTGACATTCCTAAGACACAACATCTCTTGAGGAGACTTGGTGTCTGAGCTTCCCTGGCTCGTAACCTTGGTGTCTCTCACTGCTGTCACAGTAGGGGTTCAATTCAATTCAATTTTATTTATAAAGCCCAATATCACAAATCACAATTTGCCTCACAGGGCTTTACAGCACACGACATCCCTCTGTCCTTATGACTCTCGCAGCGGTTAAGGAAAAACTCCCCAAAAAAACCCGTTTAACGGGGAAAAAATGGTAGAAACTTCAGGAAGAGCAACTGAGGAGGGATCCCTCTTCCAGGACGGACAGACGTGCAATAGATGTCGTACAGGACAGATCAGCATAATAAATTAACAGTAATCCATATGACACAATGAGACACAGGGAGAGAGAGAGAGAGAGAGAGAGAGAGAGAGAGAGAGAGATGCAGGTAATGACAGTAGCTTACAACAACATTATTGAAAGTAATAATATTAGAGTTATAGTTCTGGCTACTGTGGTACAATATGTTGAAAGTATGTATTAATATCTGGCAGTGTACATGTGTGACAATAGTCATATGTGTATAATAACAGTAGAAGTATGACTAATGACTAATGATGGCAGCAGCAGCAGCAGGAGGCATCTGGCAGGACCACGGCAGCAGCACAACCACACATGTCACGCTGTCCAGGCACTGCTGCGATATGAGTTAATCTGAGAGACAGTGGAGCACAAAGGCTCCGGAGAAGAAGCCGAGTTAGTGACATGCAGTACGGCCGAGTTAGCAAGATGCAGTAATAGGATACGAGAGAGAGAGAGAAGGAGAGAAGGTGCCCGGTGTATTATAGGGGGGTCCTCCGGCAGACTAGGCCTAAGTCAGCCTGACTAGGGGCTGGTACAGGGCAAGCCTGAGCCAGCCCTAACTATAAGCTTTATCAAAGAAGAAAGTCTTAAGTCTAGTCTTAAATGTGGAGACGGTGTCTGCCTCCCGGACCGTAACAGGAAGATGATTCCACAGGAGAGGAGCCTGATAGCTGAAGGCTCTAGCTCCTGATCTACTTTTGGAGACTTTAGGGACCACGAGTAACCCTGCGTTCTCAGAGCGCAGTGTGCTGGTGGGATAATAGGGCACTATGAGCTCTCTAAGATATGAGGGAACTTGACCATTTAGAGCTTTATAAGTTAACAGTAGGATTTTAAATTCAATTCTGGATTTTACAGGGAGCCAGTGCAGAGAAGCTAAAACAGGAGAAATATGATCTCGTTTCTTAGTTCCTGTTAGTACATGTGCTGCTGCATTTTGAAATTCATCTTTTTAAGGACTTACTAGAGCTACCTGATAATAGAGAGTTACAGTAATCCAGCCTTGAGGTAACAAAAGCGTGGACCAATTTTTCTGCATCTTTTCGGGTCAGGATAGGCCTAATTTTTGCAATATTACGCAGATGAAAAAATGCAGTCAGTGAGGTTTGTTTTAAATGAGAATTAAAAGACAAATCTTGATCAAATATTACTCCGAGGTTTCTTACGGTAGTGCTAGAGGCCAGAGCAATGCCATCTAGAGAAACTATGTCATCAGATAAAGAGTCTCTGAGTTGTTTGGGGCCAAGAACAATAACTTCAGTTTTTTCTGAATTTAACATCAGGAAATCGGTGCTCATCCAAGTTTTTATGTCTTTAAGGCAGTTATGGAGTTTAGTTAATTGATTACTTTCTTCTGGCTTCATCGATAAATACAACTGAGTATCATCCGCGTAACAATGGAAATTTATAGAGTGATTTCTGATGATGTTACCTAAAGGAAGCATAGATAGAGTAAATAGGACTGGTCCGAGCACAGAACCTTGCGGAACTCCAAAACAAACTTTAGTACTTAAGGATGATTCATTACGAACGTCAACAAACTGAAAGCGATCAGATAAATAAGATTTAAACCAGCTTAGTGCAGAACCTTTTAGGCCAATTAAGTGATCCAGTCTCTGCAGTAGAATTTGATGGTCAATTGTGTCAAATGCCGCACTAAGATCTAATAAAACAAGTACAGAGACAAGTCCTTTGTCTGAAGCAATCAGAAGGTCATTTGTAATTTTAACTAGTGCTGTCTCAGTGCTATGATGCACTCTAAATCCTGACTGAAATTCCTCAAATAAATTATTATCATGGAGAAAATCACACAGCTGGTCTGTGACTACTTTCTCAAGGATCTTTGACATAAAGGGAAGATTAGATATTGGTCTATAGTTGGCTAACACCTCTGGATCCAGGGTGGGCTTTTTTAGTAGAGGTTTAATTACAGTTACCTTAAAAGACTGTGGTACATAGCCTGTTAATAAGGATAACATGATCATATCTAATATATGAGTGTTAACTAAAGGAAAGACCTCCTTAAGTAGCCTAGTTGGGATGGGGTCTAAGAGACACGATGATTTAGATGAAGAAATCACTGCAGTCAATTCTTGAAGAGAAATTGGTGTGAAGCAATCTAAATATATATTAGGTCTTACAGCTGTGTTTGAGGTTAGATAGGTACTATCTGAGGACAGGAGGTCATGAATTTTGCCTCTAATAGTTAGAATTTTATCATTAAAAAACCTCATAAAATCATTACTGCTAAGGGCTAAAGGAATACAAGGCTCAATAGAGCTTTGACTCTCAGTCATCCTGGCTACAGTGCTGAAAAGAAACCTGGGGTTGTTCTTATTGTCTTCTATTAATGCTGAGTAATAGTTTGCTCTGGCATTGCGGAGGCCCCTCTTATAAGTTTTGAGACTGTCTGTCCAGATTAAACGAGATTCTTCCAGTTTAAATGAGCAACACACATCATACATCATAGCAATACCAAATACCAGAATTTTCCATCACACTCCGCCCTTTTTAGCATTCTCATGCTAAACCATGAGCACGGTAGCTTAGTGGTTAGAGCAGGCGCCCCATGTACAGAGGCTCAGGCTCAATTCCGACTTGCAGCCCTTTGCTGCATGTCACTCGCTCTCTCTCTTCCCTTTCATTCACTTAGCTGTCCTATCCATTAAAGGCAGAAAAGCCCAATAGGAAATCGTATAAAAAAAAAGAAAAAGAAAGTGGTTCGCAGTAATGGTTTTATTGCACTTGAACAATTCAGATAGGTACAGTTAACCTATGAATAACCTATAGGTGATAAATAAAACATATATATATATATATATATAAAAATAAATGAACAGTTCTTCAACTCAAAGTAAGAGTCTTGTTAAAACAAACTCGTGTCTCCTGAGAGAAAAATATAAATCATATTGGATGTTTATTGACAGTAAACATCCCAGAAAATTGCAGGTTGCCTGACAGACTGACCTGCAGCTGTGTTCGGGAAACTGAAACGGTTCAATCAAACTGTGCTTGAAGCCAAGGCCAGCGACTGACCAGACTGTTTATAATTGAGTTTGAAGCACTTGATTGGACACACCGTCAGTAATAACAAGGCTGTAGAATTGCAACCAATAAAGTTTGATATATTGTTGAAGCCAAAATTGCGATCACAATCATTGTACAGATAATTGTGCAGCATTGCTATCCAGGCTCAGCATTTATATTTAAATCCACCACACGTATTCATGCCACTTAGTGAGCAATTAATAATTGTTGCACCTGTTGATAAAAGTTGCACTTTTTGGGTTGTTGATAGATTAATAAAACCCTCCAACAAGCATAGTTTAATATGCCTTTGATATTAAAAAGGTAATAAATAAAAGCATCCACTAAAATTTAATTATGTTGTCAATGCTCAACAGCTAATAACTTCATTAACATTGAATATTTGCTTTTCCTATCAAGCCGGCAGCTATTATGTAACATTTTCAAAGGGCAAATTGTTTGTTTTGAAACTAGAATTTTATCGTCTAGTGCCGCTGGCTGTTTAGAATAAATATGCAGAGAACTATACAGTTAAAATGCCCGTTTTAATGCTGATATATTGGACATCAGGCTACAATGGAGAGCCGAGTACATAACTTCCTTAGTAGTACTAAGTGATCTTTTGCTCTCCGTGTCTCATGTCGCTGAGTTAATTTGTTCTCCACATGTTGAGTGTGTGGTGTTATAGGATATCTATGTAAGGAGCTTAATTATTGCCCTCTTGTCTTCTGACTGTAAAAGGTCAGTGAGTGTGTGTGCCTATTTGTCTGAGAAGAGCCTGGTGCTCGAACGTTATACGACATTAAAATCCTTCTAACAGGAGCTACTTGGTGTTTGTTTCAACTCTGCCCATTTGTCTGACCCCAAGAAGGCTGTACTGGGGGACACTGGTTTCTCTTTTTATGAAAGGGCAGTATCATTATGTATGTTTGTGTGTGGTCACAGACTGAATCCCATTTCTTATTTTTACCCCTACCCCTCAGAACAAAGTTAAAAGGGGTAGTGGTTGAAGTCTTCCTCTATTAAATAGGACAATCCTTCAAGATCCTGATTTGTCATTTGCAGTCGTCGATGGCGTTTACGTAAGCAGACGCAACTATGACATTTGCCATTTATCTGACAGTGACCGAAAAACATGGATGCTCGTGAATCGTTCACAACATAAGTTTCAAGCTATCAGTCCATCTAACAATCATTACCAGGCCACTAGCGGTGCTCTGTAGGCTAACGTTAGCAACCCATGCCCCTAGCCTACAAGTCTGCACAACTAGTGCAGTTAAATTTTGGGTGTCGCATGCCTATGAAGGGATGAAAGAGACATGGAAATACGTCCTAATGCAGGGCTGTCATGCACAAATCAGCAATAACATTGTAATGTCACTAACTAACAAGCTAACTAGCTAGTTAGCTACTGAGACATCGGCATACTTAGCTCCAGCAATAGCCATGGCAGAGGGCATTATGTTTTTGGATTTTCAATCTGTCCATCCCATTGTTGTCAACGAGATATCTCAAGAACGATGTGAGGGAATTTCTTTAAATTTGGCAAAAACATTGAACTCAACAATGAACTGATTAGATTGTGGTGTTCAAAGGTCATGGTCACTGTGACCTTACATCTGTCTCATTGACATTAACACGATATCTACAGAACCCCTATAGGTAATTTCTTCAAATTTGGCACAAAGCTCAACTTGGACTGAATGATGAGCTCATTAGAATTAGGTGGTCAAAGGTCACTGTGACTTCACAAAACACCTTCTTGGCCATAATTCAAGAATTCATGTGCTAATTATGACAAAACTTTACACAAATGGCAACAGAACAAACACAAGAAATGATTAAGTGATGACATTTTACATCCTAACGGTCAAAGGTCATCTCTACTCTGACATCATAATGTTTTCTGGCCATTATTCCACACCATAAGGCCAGCTCTGTCCTGGTGGACGTGGTGGGAGAAAGGAGAATGATAGCCAAGCTATCATGTCCCAACCCCAGGCAGGACACTGTGACAGCACTGGGCAGCTCCTTCAGCAACAGACTGCTTCACCCGGGGCATTTGAAGGAGAGATACTGCAGGTCCTTCCCTCCTGCTGCTGTCAGACAACACAACCAACACTGCTCCCAGGAGACCACACATACTGAAACCATGGACAATCATTCAGAACTAATGTGCAATATCAGTATCTGTATATGCACTGTGAAATATCACACTGATATATGCAATAATGTAAATTCTGCTACTCAGCCTGTTTATTTAGTCAATCAATCACTCAGATACAATATCGGTATTGTTAAACTGTGCAATATCTACACTTCCATCGATCAATAATGTGAAATCAGCCATCCAGTCTGTCTCTTTATTATATTTTGCTTCATCCTGATGCTTCCTCATGATATTGCTTTGTGTTTTTGTACAATTTACTTATTTTACATACTTCTATATTCTTCCTTTCCTTTCCTTTTGGCACTCTCCCCTTGCTGCTATAATGTTGCAAATTTCCCCAATTTTTGCAAATTTCCCCAATGTAAAGGATTACCTTATCTGAACTCAGGGACAGACGGGGAGACACTTGGTTGGGTACTGAATTGGTGCCACTAATCTTGGTTACTCATCTTGAAACTGTGCTGATTGTATAGATCTTCTGTGCTGCCGCGCAGAAGATGCATCTGAAGCACCCACATTTTAGAATACATAGCTTCTTTGCAGCAACATTCATATTTCATGTTTGTTAACTGTCATTGCTGCATATGAATCTTAACAGACATGGATTTAAACTGCAACTGCAACTTGACAGGTACAGGGAGGCATACAATCACAAGGCCATAATGCTAGTTTTGTTATGCTTGTTATAGATAAAATGGATATAATGCATTGAAATAACTATGAACTAAAACAATGCAATGGTTTGCATCAAATATAGGGGCATAGATAGGGGCAAAGAAGTATTGGAATCAAGCCTTTAGGGTGTTGTCTTTGTATGTCTGTTGAGTTTTAGGGTCCATGTCATTGGTTCGACAGCCCACTGGTTTGACATCCCATTAGTCCGACTGTCCGCGGTGCTGAACGGCTCGCAGCGGGCGTATGGTGCGCCGCGACCGGCTTGAGGCGGAGCAGGCTTATGTGTTTGTCACTTTCTTTTTCATTTTAACCCACACCATGATCTTTTCCTGACCCTAACCAAGTGGTTTTTGTGCCTAAACCTAACCAGACCTTAACCACAGGGCATCATGATGATTTCGGAACTTTGGAACAATGAGTTTAATATGGTCGGAACAATGGGATGTCGAACCAATGGGCTGTCAAACCAATGGGCATTTCCCGAGTTTTATAGATGATATTATACGACACATTCAGGAATATCACTAATCAAACTTTCTATTGGCTCTGCCTCCCCTTGCAGGTAATGAGCTATTATACCGGAATCGTGATGGCGACGTCGTCAAGTTCAACGTCGACACTGATGAAAAGACCATCTTGGTGCATAACAAGAAGTTTGTAAGTCTTTAGTCATCTCCTTTTTTCTCTTTACTTTCTCACAATGACAGGACTGAAGAACTGACCATGGCTGCCCGTGAATTAAATTAAAACTTTTCCTCTAGTGTCAGCAAATCAAAGCACCCAAAGCTCTTTTTTATTACGAAGCTTAATCAAATGATCCATTATTGCTGTGAAATGTGGACTGCATAGTTGAAACTTAGGGCATGGCTGTGTGGGAGGAAACGTGGAGATGGCGATGGAGATGTAGCGTCAGTGTGCTGCGGCGGCTTGGGTGACGACACACAACATTATGTCCGCCATCAGATCGCCAAGCCCTGGCGCAAAGATTAATGCAACTCCCATTTGCTTCAGGAGCTGAGCAATCCGTCAAACGCAGTCATTTAAGGACTAGTTTAATGAAAAAATACCACGCATGGTTAAAGGTCTCATCTTTTTGTCTTTCTTTTTTCCCTCTTACATCTGCCTTTCCTTCACAGGAAATGTACAAAGCCAGCAAGTATGAGGTGTCTCCTGACATGAAGCATGTGCTGCTGGCCTACAACGTTGCACCGGTGAGCTTCTCATTTGTTTGCTTGTTTTTTGAATTAGCAAACTGACAGGCAAATATGTCAGCCGCCTCTGTTGGGAGGAGGGTGCGGTATACGCTCGTAGTGCAGTGAAGGCAGGGTGAGAGAAGAAGGAGGGAGGGAGGGGAAAGTAATCATGGCGAGGTGTGAAGGCCTGTTGCACACCGCTGCCTGTCAGCAATGGCGGCGGCGGGGGCCAGCACAGCCGAGTGGAACTGTAGCGAGGAAGGCAGGAACACAAACAAACCCCCCGGCGCTGAAACCGGCTCGCTGGGAGGGAGATGAGATCGACAGGAGGAACAGGAAGTATTGGCCTGGAATTTATCATTTCTGTGCAATTGTGAATAAAGTGTCCCATGATGACTACATCAACTCTGCCAACACCTTGATATGCATCAAAGCATTTCATCCCCTAATATAGGTAGATCAGATATATTGAATCATTTTGCGAGCCAATGTCTGTGTGTTTACTTCATTCTGCTTCGCCACTGAGTCACTGTGGAGAGTTTGTGCCTATTGTTAGTGTGTGAAAGATGCTGGGAGAGATATAACCTCCTGTTATTGCCTGAGATGAATAGAAAATATTATGACACACCAGAGATGCCGTGTGTGTTGTGCTGCATTTGTTTGCATTTATTATTCCATCCGAACCTCCATCACCTTGATAGATGACAGTCATTCCTGCTATACGCTCGCTTTAGCAGCACGCAGTCACTCACTGGCAAATGCAGACTCATGTCGCACACCTCATCTCTATAACATGTTGCATGGGTCAAGGGAGTTCATGATAAACACAGTGTTTGCATACTAACACACAACAAGCCATCCTCAATTTGAATGTGAATGTGTCTTTAGTTAGCAGTGACTTATTACACTCCTGCATGTAGCATACACAAGATGAAACTATTTTTAACATACAATTACTGTAGAAAAACATCTGTCAAGAAATGTTCAGTAATAGATTTCAAATAGTGTGTGGTGTATTTTTGTAAGATGCAAATGTGGAGTGAAATCCAATGGAATCCATAGCAGCTTTAAATAGAGGAGAGCCAGATATGTTGTTGTGAGGAGTAATTAGCGAGTAACTTAAAGGGAACCTATCATGTTTTCCTTATTTTCTGTCATATAGTTTCACAGACCGGGCGGGGCAGAGGCGCAGCGCACCTGGAGGTCACCACAATTGTAAATCAATGTTGTTTCTCTCGTGTGCGTGCGCTCTCTCTTTCTCTCTCGCAGTCTCACTCTGTTTCTTTTCTTTTGACTTTTCTAAGATGACAGATGCTGAATATATACTCCCTATCTGATGCTGTGGCTGTTTGTGGTTGGCTGAGAGGGCTGTGAACTCATTAGTTTGCAGCTGTGTTAATCAAATCAGGTTGGGTTTCCATTACGCGTGCCAAACGTGCCAAACGGTGCCAATCCCCTTTGATCTGACATCAGATGTGACGGGACAGTCGATAGAGAGATATATTTATGTGCTGATTGCAGATAGTTGCATTGAATAGTGGTTTTTGTGGCTATTTATTGCATCGTTAATGTGCCTGATATTCTGGAAACCTGCCTGTGAGGTTTTGGCGACGTGTGCACACTGTCCGCCAGTCAGCCAAACCTCGGCTTACACCAGCTGCGCTCCGCCTGCGCTGACAGTAGACCTGGTTTCAGCTGGCGAGCTTTTAGCGCACCTTTGGCGAAGCCTTTTGGCACGAAACTGTCACTGTGCCAAGCTGGATCTGTCGACACCTCCCCCTGCTGCATCGCCACACCCATCTCAGTGCACCTCGGTTTGCCAAACTACCAAACTGAGCACGCCTCGGGTTGCGCTGCTCAAAACTAGCTCTGCGCGGGGTTCGCCACCCTGCGCCACGCCGGGAAACTAGAGCCCTCTGTTTCCAACATTTCTTTTTAAACTTTTAAGACAAGCTGACCTCAGCTTTTAACAGATTTTCTGTAGGTCATCTGCTCCGGGTTTGCTACTGCAAGTATTTACATCGCATAGTCTACCCTGCTACATGTAGCTACACGCTATTGTCAGGGAAACATGTAATATTTGTTGCCAAAGTGTTGTTAATTTCTCCCTGATTTTGGATCATATGTCTTCTGGAGCGTGTCTGGTTGTGAAGATTTTGAAAGTGCTGCTACATTCCTTTACAGTAATCCCCCTCTTGCAAGTATGTGGCTACATGTAGCAACATGCTAACATCAAGGAAACATGTAATCATGATTGCCAATGTTGGTAATTTCTCCCTGATTGGGGACCATATTCCAGCTGGAACATGTCAGGTCGAGAAGATTTTAGTTTAGAAGCATTTATCGGTTACTTTCAAATGCTGGAAAAGGCAGTTTTTCTGAGTTACAGTCATTTACCCCACTGCAATGACAGTGCAGAGATGCCAAGATACTTAAGACCCAGAAACACTGAGTAATCAGAACAGTCTGGGCTTCTTCAGAAGGGGGGCTTATGTAGACAGGCACTGTAAGAAAGCATCTCAGACAGAGGGTGAGTAGAGTGCTTGACGTGAATAACGTTTTTTAATGGCGGAGGCTGAAGTTAGCGTCACTCTCGTTCCCCTGTCAAAAAGCCTATGAGCTTTTTTCCAGTGGAGTTTGGAGTATTGTAGAAAATAAGTTCTGTGGTAAACAAAGTTTTAATGAAGAGAATCTTCACAAGTAAGCAATAATTTTTATGATTCTTGAAGTGTAGATGCAATCACTACAAGTAAATCGCTAATGTTGACTATAAACAAACTACACCGTGTATTCATGACTAAATGTTGCCACCTCAATAAGGCTGTAAAGCCGTGTTCAGCATGATGACATTTTTTAGTCTCAATTAGCCACTTGTTAGCAGCTGCCTTTTTTAGGACACCTAAAGGCTTCAAAATTCACGAGTGGGGTATTTTATGCCATAGAACAAAACATGAAAGTCTCTTAAACTTGTCATAACCACAGACCTTACTTCAGGCATATCACCAAAAACACATTCAAGAAATCCATTGACCTCAAGACGAGGGAAGTGAAAGGGCAAAAAATTCTCATTTCAACATTTTGGGACTCATCCCTGAGCCACTCTGTACAGGTGTTCCAGTACAGACGGCCTGAGTCATTTAAGCATGAAAATATGTTCTCGTAGAAATCCAAAATACAAGTATGAACCTTAAAATGAGCAGAATAGTTCCCCTTTAACAACAGACTGAGGAGTAATGTTCTCCATCCTCCAGTAAAAAGGGTCAGGGCTGTTTCACATGTAACCACACCCAACAGTGATGTCACAATGCACTGACACACCCTAGGGTACACTTGTACGTCAGTGCAGCAAGGTGAGATATTAAACCACTGGAGGTCATATCGGGGGTGTTAAGTTATCCTTTAAGCGTTTGTTTTGATATGTAAAGGACCTGTGCACCAAAATGGACCAAAATTTCAAATCTATAATATTTTTGTGTTAACTATGTTGTAGATTTTATGGCAGCATGAAAGACTTTCAAAGTATTCTCTTTTTTCTCAGAAGTACCCACTTACAGCTCGCATTTTCAGTGTTAATTTCAAGGAGATCGTTATTGTCAGTTTCTAGTGCTGTTTTCTTTCTTTTCATTTTTATAGAACCGTTTCTTAAGTCCAACTTTAACTGTGACATCCACATTTACTTTCACTCAATAACAGGGAAATAAAACAGTTTAGATGAAGATGCCATGGTATAACTGCTGCCTTTTTTCATTAGAAGTGATCTAAAGTGAATGCTCTCCCGCTTCCTGTTCTTCCAGGTGTACCAGCATTCTTACACGGCCTTCTACATCATCTGCAGTCTGGATACTCCGTAAGTAGGCGACAGGGCTGCATTGTTCCATTTATATTGTCTCAGCCCACCTGACCTCGCTGTTTGTGACTCCGAAAGCAACTCATTCCCACCTGTTCTCACAACTGTCCTCCTACAAAGCATCTGGCACATCGACTGCATTGTTAACCTCCAATCTCTCAGCGAGGTGTGAGGTGAAAGGGTTGCTAAATAATCAGTGACCTCAAATGGCAGACAGGTTTGCCGTGACATCGACAGATCTTACATCTCAATGGTTAATATGCCCAAATGTAGGAAGTGTTAAGTGTGACAAGTCTTGGCTGCTTTGCTGATCCTCATTTCTTTGTGTTATGAAAGAGAAGCTGAAAATGTTCATTTAGCCATAACATTTTGTTTTCACAACCGGATCAACTGCAGAAAGCTGTAACACACGTTTAAAGTAGTAAGTTCAAGAGCTAGAAATTGTGGCACTTTATTATCTGGTACTGATCAGCCGCCAAGACATGTTACGGTCATTTTGTCCAGTGAGTAGACACCTCACTTATTTACCTTTAAATTACATCCACATCAGGTCATAGTGATTCCAGCACTGTCAGCAGTTCTAGTGCTCAAATCTATTTGTGTGCTGCCACCCAGTGGTGATGTGCCAAAATAACTGCCTCGGCTGATGACCTCATTCATCCTCGGCTCCAGACAAAGACATAGAGGCAGTGGCACCTCTAATTCTGCAGCCTGCACTGCGCAGCACTTTTCCCAATAAGGAGAGGTGACACTGTTACAGAGCGCTGGTATTTATGGATACACTTAAACCTTTGTTCTCAGTCGTGCTACACTTGTACTTCTCCCGCAGCAGCGCTGGGAGCAGACAGTCACGGTGTGTATTTGTCTGCACTTCTGTCTGATAGCATTGTTTTCTCTGTCTGTGCACCCCAGGGCGACGTGGAACTTGAACCCTCCAGAGGTGCGAAATGCTCAGCTGCAGTACGCAGGCTGGGGACCCCATGAGCAGCAACTGGTGAGGACTACAATATCCATGAAGCCCCTACATCTGCCATCTGTCATAGATTCAAACCACCACAATTGCCCAACATATAGCCATTACAACTCACCTTTAATGTGGAGCATAGTTAAAAAAAAAAACTCACCGTACACACAGCATACTGGATTACAAAAGTAGAGTTAATGTGGCTAACGTATCATAATATATACAAAGTGCTTGCATGCAGTCTCCTTTACTGCCACTTTATAAAGTTAATGGAAGAAAGAATTAATGATTTTAGGGGAATTTATAGCAGACCCCTAATGGGAGGAGTTGGAATGAGTGATGAAGAGGGTGTAAAAGGTATTTGTATTTCCCATGTTTAAAACTGCATTAATTGATTTTTTTGGGCTACTTTGGGGTAATGCAACAAGCTGTAAACACAACACTGACAGATTATCATCTTGTTAAGTTGATATGGGGAATGTGTGAGCCATAAAATCTGAGCAGAACGATGCTGAAAACTGCAGAGCAGAGGGGAACTGCAGAGCTGGGTGATAATTGTCTGTGGATTCATCCCCACGACCAGCGCCTTTTACAAACATATAGTCACTTCATACATTGTTAATATAAAAATGTTGATTAGAGCAGTTGGCAATTATGTGCAGTTGGCAGTTTCAGTCTTTATACAGATGTCAAATTCTTTGAAGGATGCAGCCCGTGATGGTGGGTCAATCCTTACACAGAACAAAACTAAAGGCACAAACAAGTTCTCCTTGTCAAATTACAAAGTCAGATATTTTAGGAAATTAACCTCAACGGCTGAGTAAATTATCAGTGCTGTAAAATGACAAGTTATATCGTACCCAAGGTTGCAGTCAAACAGGGCTTCAGCTTAACAGTAAATGTTTCCATATACCTTCCATTCACCTGAAACACCCTCTGATTATTAAAATGTTAGGGCTGCTAACAAGAACAAACTGTCGAGTTCATGCCTGACTTCCAATATTTACATCCTCCAGTGGCTTTTTCATTGGTCCACTTAATGTGGTAGATTCAGCAGAGATTGATGAACCCCTGAGCACAAATACCTGATATATACGACATGGTTATGTTACATTTTCTTACTTTACTACCGACCAGGACTACCTGAATGCTCCATTACCTTGGCCAACTTACAAACGCACAAAGTATTATGGGATACCAAGAGCTGCAAACATAAACTATATTATAATAATGGACGTAGCCACTGTGATGTCACCCACTGATGTGTGGACTCCTGTTTTAAAGCTTTGAGTGTGCCATTTTGGCCAACTGAGCAAGACTTTTTTAGGCAACCAAAATTTTCTTTGATTGGTCCCATTGCCAGAGTTTGGAAGTCGTTCTTCATCTTTGGTATCCTCATGAGCTTTAAGTCATGATGTAAAAACGAGATAGATGCTACAAAGACGATGTGTTGTTTTATCCCTCAGAAAATTTGTAACAACACATTAACAGACTACTAAAATATTGCCTTGCCTGACAAATGCTAACGAATAACTTTTCTGACTAATCAAGATCACACTGCGTGGACAGCAAATAACAGTTACAACCTTATACCATATTATAAATTACATGTGAGCAGAAAATTAACATGCAATATGTGAATTAATGAAAAGTCTATTATCATCAACTGAACATTTACTTTGAACAACCATATTGCTGCATATATGATGTCAACTCTGTAACTTGTGTATCAAAAATTTCAACAACTTCCTGAGTCTTTCCAACTTGATGGGGCACTGCATTTTTTTATTTTCCCAATCTGGAACTCATTTTTCCAGTTATTCTAACACTACATAAATGCAGGGTAGCTTTCATAAACTGAAAACACATTGGAATAGCAGTTACAACAGCCACGCCTATACTGGGGTTACACCATGGTTACGTTACCTTACCATTGTTGTCACTGTGGTAGAGACTTGTCAATGGACAGCACCCACCTGTCACTCAAACTGCCCTTAAACATAAGTAACTTTAAGCCTTAATAATATTTAAATGGTTGAGGTATATAAAAATATATCCCCGTTGTCATTAATGGGGAAATTAGCTATAGGGACCAAAATAGTTTTGTACCAGGTTGTAAACATGTTAATTTCTGCTGGGGATTTACTCACCTTTGGAGCCAGCCTCAAGTGGCCATTTGAGGAACTGCAGTTTTTGTAACTTACATATTGTCTTTATTAATCACCCTCATAGGTTGCCCCTTAGCTGCAAGGGATTGAAAGGGAAAGAAAGCTACATTTTTCTACACATTTGGGAAAAAAAATATATGCGACAGGCCTTCTTGGCATATTATGACAAATGTGGTGTAGAAATACTGAAGACTCTTGAGAGGATCCAGTTCCTAAGTTAAGACTCAGATAATCTTTGTAATTCCGAGGCAGCATTTTCTTTAAGTCAGCGATACGGTGTAAGTTTGAGTCCATGAAAACAGCACACGCATTATTTCGTCCCTCAGGTTGTAAATCATCCTAATGATTTACTGAGATTTCTCAGTAAACACATTTCAAATTAAACACTGTTGTTTGAATCACAAGACGCAATGGGCCTTTGCAAACTCTTCTACGATGAGTCATTTTCCACCTCCATCATCACGCAGTCAAACTTGTCAGAGCAATAATGAGCTTTGGCGTGTTGGTTTGCAGGGCAGACAGACTGTAAGTGATAACATCCTGCAGCACAATGCTATTAATTACCTGTTATCTCATCAGTGGATTAATTAACACAGTCGCTAGATTGATATAGCCTCAAGTTTCTCACCATTAGTCATGAAATGGTTTTACTTCCATCGGGCGAGTTATGTTAGCGTGAAACTGAACAGCAGCTGGTTGCCCTGAAGGTTCAGATGTCCTCTGTGGAAGAGGTGGAGGTTAAAGTGAGAGATGTCCATCAGCTGAAACAAGCTCACAGTCTGCAAGCAAATGCATGTGTCATCATATTGAGGCATCTAATATACATAAATCAGCCCAACTGCTATCCTGTTCCCAAATCCCTTATGCGCTTAATTAAATCTCCTGTACTTTCCCATGGAGCATGAGCACATACGTACCCATATTTACAGTCATAAACACAGCTGTCTAGCCACATGGTAAGCTTTTTGTGAGGCCAAAAAGTCAATGTAACTGGGTGAATAAGTGCCGTCTGACATTCACAGAAGCATGTGTCTGCACAGCGATGTTTCGTACATTTGACTTGTGTTGTGGAAAGTAAAACCCCCTGTGAATGGTGGCTGACACACATTCACACAAAGTTTGAATGCTCAGCCTCAGAAGACTTAAACTTTGTATTACATTAGAGAGAAAGAGAGAGATAGTGTGTGTGTGTGTGTGTGTGTGACTGAGAAAAAGAGAAAAAAGTAAGACTTTGTCCAAAT
This sequence comes from Epinephelus lanceolatus, assembly GCF_041903045.1. Lineage (NCBI taxonomy): Eukaryota > Metazoa > Chordata > Actinopteri > Perciformes > Serranidae > Epinephelus > Epinephelus lanceolatus. Next base: position 12,141,381 of record NC_135753.1, on the reverse strand, counting down.
CACTGACAGTATGAGAACATTTTGTCCCTTGTATGGGTCAAGTTTCAAAAACTCTCATTTTGATAGCATCTTTCTTTTGACCTTTCCAACCCTGGCCTTTGCATTCAGACTCCACATTACCATTTTGTAACACTGGCTTTCTGCTAAACAACACTAAAGCTGCTTTCACACTGCTGCACAGCAACCAACCTGACAACCATCTAACCAGAAAGAGCGTTTCACAGAAAAGCAAAGAGTTTGTAAAGGTGGCTGCTGCAGCTACAGTCCAGGGCTGCAATGACAGGCATGTGCTTCACTGAATGTCACTGGTGGAAGTGCAAGCTAGCTTGGTGCTGAGTAAATGATACTTCAAGAAAATAGGCATACCCAAGGCATTATCAGCTGCATACTGTAGTGAAGCAAAGGAAATGGAATTCTAAAACATGTCTACATATTTGGACAATTTACCAGTCATCTGTAGTTTGGTGGGAATATTACTGCACCATTCTGGGGCTCAGAGGTAGAGCGGGTCGTCCACCAATCAGAAGAAGTATCCTTGTGCAAGACACTGAACCCCAAATTGCTCCTGATGATGCTTCCATCAGTGTGTGAGTGAGTTAAAAACTGAGTAGCAGGTGGCACCTTGTATGGTTGTCTCGGCCACCAGTGTATGTGTGAATGTGACTCGAAGTGTAAAAAGTACTTTGAGAGGTCGGATGACTAGAAAGGCACTATACAAATTTAGATCCATTTACCATTCAGACACCGACATTATCACCTCCTCCATCTTGTCTTCTTTTTGCTCCCATGATGCCTGCCCCCTTCTGTTTGATACACCAAAGCCAGATGGCTACCAGCAGAAGTTCAAAACAGTGAACCCTGGCTCCCAGGTAGTGCACCTTTGGACTTTGGAGCCAATTTGATATTGTGGCCAAACTGTGTAACTACAACGTCCGGGTCTATTGCCAAAAAGGACTTTCCTATAAATTTACATTGGGAAAGACACATCTGTTAATCCATGGCTAATTTTTGTAGCATCATAACCCCGGCAAAATGACTGCATGATTAAATTATTTTATCCCCATTCAAGTTAGTGAAGGCTAAATCATAAGTTAGCCACACGGCTGGCAAATTCTCCAGTGTGCCAATGATGCGTGACATTGGGATAATTTTACACCCAGGAAGTCAAACTTTTTTTGGCTTTCTGTGCCACTGAGCAACTTTTATAGGAATGAACGGGGCCCTGCGTCAAACGCTGTACCAAGTTTACTTTATACATCCATGGGGGAACTATGCACAGCTAAGAAAAATCTGGCATGTTCACATGGGCTGCAGCCACTTCACACCCCTACTGATGTGTTTGAAACCACTTCCCCTTTGGGGCCTTCCCATCACTGAAATAACTAGAGGCTGTGAGTTACTGTGTGGTGGTGTAAACACTGATAGGAGTCAATGGACATGCTACTGGCTAGTGGCTTACATCAACAAGCTCAACATGACAGTCGTAGCATGCTGATGTTTTATGTTAACTGTGTTCACTGTCTTAGATTAGCATGTTAGCATGCAAAAGGTACAGTAGAGGCTGATAGGAATGTCATTGGCTTTGCAGGTATTTGGTCAAAAATTGGTTGAGTGCCCCTTTAATACCAACTGAGAACACGATAGTATGTTGCTAAAATCTGACATGTTGGGATTGTTTCCTTTAAATCTCGGTGAAGAAATTAAAAATAATGTATTTTATCAGTGTGTCGGTGCAGTTTCACTTCACTCTCACCAGCCCAAAGTTTATATAATCCCCTCCAAATATTCTCACTGAGGGTAGATGTGGATCCCAGCCATCACTGGCAGATTTCTACCTTCCTTCAGAGAACGGGGCCAGGTCTTCTCTCTGTGCTGTGCCCTAGATTAGCTTCTATACAGGGACTCCATCTGCACCAAAGTGACACCAAACCACATGGGCCCCGAGCTAGCGTCTCCTCAAGAGAAACTAATTGTGACAGATTCTGTGTTACCTTTAAAGAGATGCAGGTTTGCTAGTAAAACTTTTAGCTTGCTGGAGAGTTTATCTGTGTGTATCCTGAATGCCACATTGCTGAGGCACAGTGTGTAGTAAAGGATTGCAGTGCTGATCCTTTTCACAGTGTAGAAAGAGGTAAAAAATCAACATGCAGCAATCGTAGGCAGCTACAGTATTGGATTTCCTGCTGTACATCGTCCCATCATTTAGACCTCTCATAGTGAATATTTTTTGGAGAATCATTCACAGACTGATACTGTGATACCAGCTCCAGGCCCAGAGATTCCCTAATCCTAGAGATACTGAGCAAACCCTTTTCTGTAATAGCCTGAGATTGATTTCAGCATGGCATTAAGGCTGTAACATTTTAAAATTTCAGCCCCAAGAGCCGCCAGCCCTACCACGTTCACCGTGGGTGCTGATGATCTATTATTCTCTATAATGAAAGGGCTGACCTTCAGTTATCTTGAAAGCCCTGCAGGCCTGAAGAGGAGAGTGGCAAAGTCAAAATTTGGTCCCAAGGTTTGCCGTCTTATCGGAAATTGAAAAGACTTTTTCCTTCTTTGTACTTTTGTCAGAATCTTTGGTTTCCCTTTATTAAATTGGAGCCATTGCCAACATGTGCACTCTCTCGTGTGTGACACGCGACAAAGCATCATGCTGATGTGTGCTCCGACACCAGGGTTGATTTAAGCTGTGATAGCGTGACTCCTCACCCAGGGATCCCACCTGCAATATAATGTGTCAGCATAAATACCAGACTGTCCACAGATTTCCTCTTGTGCGTGTTGATTATAATGATAATGTAACAGCTTATTCACAGTAAGGAAATTCCCTGCAGGAAGGCTTTCAGTCAGGAACACTGACAGATCAATGTCTGTGGAGCTGGAAGAGATTCAGTGCCTTGCATAAGAACACATCAGCAGGATTGGAGCTGCTTGAAAAGAAGGTCTTATTGTGGGTTTTCCAGTTTAAAGATAGTTGATCTGTTGTTTTCCTAAATGTGATTAAAATGTCTTTCCTCTCTCTGGCTCTTGTAGATCTTCGTTTTTGAGAACAACATCTACTATCGCTCCAGGGTGGACAACCGCTCCATTCGTCTGGTGTCTACTGGCAAGGAGGGCGTCATCTTTAATGGGCTCAGTGACTGGCTGTATGAAGGTAAGGCAGAAAAAATGATGCCATGAAAGGAAAAGTTTGTCTTTTTGGAAATTAAACAGAGCATTAGATGAGAAGATTATCAGAAGATTAATACCCCTTTCTTATCTGTCTGCTGAATATATGAAGCTAGAACTAGGAGACAGTATCCATGCTCAAATAAGCTCATCGTCTTCTATTTTCTCATTTCTCCAAAAATGTTGGACTCTTCCTTGAAAGTGACTACTTGGCTCTATGGAAACTTTTGTCTTTTCTATTTCTATTTATACATGCACCCAGAGGCATTTAGTCAGGCATTATTCTGCAAGGCTTTCAGACTGTAAATGAGGGAACGTGTAGCCTGGCTCTGTCAAACTGCAGCTCTAGAGCTCACAATATGAGCTTGTGTTCTTCTTTTTTGGGACAGCAGTACCTCAGTCTGTGGGGACTTGACATAGGAACCAGAAGGTCACTGGTTGAAGTCCCCATACAGGCCAAGTATGGAGTGTGGGCTGGTAGCTGGAGAGGCTAGCAGTCCACCCCCTGGGCACTGCCGAAGTGTAGTTAAATAAGACACAAACCTCCTCGACTGCTTGGGGAAGCATGTCCACAGGCAGCCCTCTCGCTTTTACATGGCTCTATTAATGTATGTGTATAGGTCCTTTTTGTGCATGTGTGTATTTCAGGCCTGTGTGTGTGTGTAATTTGTGAAAATACTTCCTCTTTTTCTTAAAATGAAGAATTCTGGAGGTTGCTTAGTCTCGCATGACCAGCCTCCCTTACTTCGGAATGAGAGTCTGGGGACATTCGTCTTTCGTTTTGTAATAGAAATAGTGGACGTTGCAGCTCTGCAATATAGCTGAATCAAATGAAATCATATCCATTTTAATCTCTGCTTGCGATGCACTGAACACTTCCTTTTCTGTTGTACTACTGACAACAATTCGGGGAATAGCAATTCCGGTGTAGGCGGGTGTAAGGCAAAGCTAATCAGCTGTTGTCAAGGAAGTACGGAAGTACACAGATTTGGATCCAATCACATCACTGCCGCTGGGAGCCAGCGCTAGTTCTATTACAACTTTCCTATGGGAATGTCCACAGACGACAGAGTCAGCCAGCGTGCTGACGTCATTGCCGTCTGTGTTAGAGATTAGAGTGCCCAAAAAAATAGAAAGTCCCCCACATAACACCATGAAAAATTAAAAATAGTCATCTACCCAATTAAGGTTTTGTACCATAATAATGTTTTACTATTCCTTCAATCAGCTAACCATTGTCTCTGAAGTCACTTAGGCAAGTTGCTCTCAACCTTGAGGTTAGGACCTCACAAAGGTGGCACAAAATAAACCAAAGGGCTTGTGAGCATGGAGTGTATATAAAAATGGACATGACGGCTCCCCAAAAGTGAAGCCAAAATATGTTGTTCACTCCCTGCTGGCTGCTGGTGAGGGTTCTCAGTCATCCAGGTCATGGTTATCCCAAGTGCTATATCGTACGCAACTGGATTTGCTTGAGTTTCTTGAAGACGTTTTAGCTCTCATCCAAGAAGCTTCGTCAGTTCTAATGGACTGGTGTGAAGTCGCAATTCTGTGTGGGTGTGAATCATTGACCCGCCAGGCCATCATGTGTGTTGTTAGGGTTAGATGGGTTCAGGTGTGAATGGGTGTTAAGTCATCTAGGGATGGATCCCAAGACTGCATTGTAGGTGGGTGGTAAGTGGTGTCATAGACCACCTCCTCTGTTTAACGATGGCCGTTATAGTTTGACACAGATGGCTTCTTTCATGCCTCTTTCAAACCATCTATCTTCCTTGGCCAAGATGTGAACATTGCTGTCCTTGAAAGAATGTCCCTTCTCCTTTGGATGCAAATGGGCAGCTGAGTTTTGACCTGAGGAGCTGGCTCTTTTGTCCTGTCCTTATGGCTTGCTGCATTATAGGTTATAACCGCCGCCCCCTCCATGTAAAATTTTCCCAAGTGTTTTCTTATCATGTTGTTTTATGTCAAAGCATTCATTTTTTTCTGATACATGTGGTATTAATAAGTTATTTGATGCTATAAAAAGTGGTTAGACCTTGTTTTTGATTGACTCACAAGTGAGTCCGTTGGGTGTTTTAGTGGGACCTGGATACCATGGCTCCACCCTAACTGCTACTGCGCAAACTCTGGCTTGAAATGACATCACCAGTGTGGATGGCAAGTTAAGCATCATTTTCTGAAGTGACGATGCATTGTCCCTTTCTATACGTAGTCTATGGTCGCGACATGTTTTACAGGGCAGGTAAGAAGAGAATACATAAACTTCCACTACACAAAATATTGAATTTTTGCAAGTAGATGGTTTTGCAAATCATTCAGAGAGTCATAAAGAAAAGAGTCATAGTGAAAAGGTTCCGAACCACAGACTTGAGTCATGATGACCAATATGCACAGTGGACTTCTTTCTTCTCCCTCTATCCCTAACTTAAATTTAAACAATATATTCGCAAGTAATGACATGTGACAGTGTGACTCCCCAGCCTCTGCATCTACATTAGTATATTTGGCACGTAACACTTGATTTCTGGCAGGTAAATTAAAAATGGAAACTGTCAATTTGCTTCTGCTTTACACAGCCCCGAAAATGAATGAATGTTCTACATCGGTTGATTTGCATTAATTCAGCGCTGCCGTATGTTGTACACACTCTGATACAGATGTCATGGTGCTCTCCGAGTGTCAACGCCACCGATCAAAGCTCACCTGTGTGCCTCGCAGTAAAAAAACGTGACGGCTGCTGTGTTAGCGTTCAGCTAATGAATTTATATCCGCTGCGCTGGGTGCACACTCTGCTCCAGTGGAATTGGGTTTTAATAACAGAGTGAGAGGGAGATGGGGAGCGGCAGCCACATAGATATAGAGATAGCAGAAATAGAGACAGCCTGTGATATACAGCAAGCTGGTAATCCTCGAGTAACACTATAAAACAATATATATCTGTTTGGTAATGTGAATGGCTGCCACCTAGGAGGCCTCTGAGGATTTACAGGCTGTGACACAGAGGTTATCTGAGGTCACCAGTGGCTGTTTCCTCTTCAGGACTTGTCTGTTTTTATCTAATTTTGTCAACCCACGGCTCCTCTTATCTCTGCATTAGCCAGGCTGACATTTGAAACAACGTCCATCCTTCAAGAACAATATCAATTCTCAGCCATTTAAACATTAATCAGAGCGTTATTGCACTGTCTGACCCCCTGACTCATATTTATGTGCTTGCTGAAGGCTTGGCAATTTATACTCATTATTTATTGCAGGATAAATCTTTCTCTGAGAGATAAAACAGAATCTGCATCATAATGCTGAGATAATATGTATTTTACAACAACAGAATTGTATTTTGTTTATTCCAGCAGATAACCCGCTAGATGTAGATAGTGTGATGTGATGGTATGTTGATATTTTTCCTGTCCTTCTCTAGTTTGATAACAGAAAATGTTATTTTGAGATATCATATAGCAGAATATTTGCTGCGTATGTATCTGTAAACCTGTTATCATAAAACGTTCAATTATCCAGTTACATTAATTAAAGATATCAGACGTTATTTTAAATTGAGATTGCATACAGTATTTTGAAATAATTAGACTTGAGATAATAAGGAGGTTAAGGCAAAATTCAAAGATAACAGGCCTGTTTTTCTGTAGTAGTTGGTATGCTTGGGTAGTTTCTATCTTTTCACGCCTTCATACCTGGGGTAGGCACTGGCATATACAGTATATGGAAGTATTTGTGTAAGAAAAACAAACATAAAAGCTGGGTTGCTGGTGATAAAAGTCACAAGTGTAGTATGTTTGATGTAGCCTACAGTGATGTGTATCTAATATGCAATAAGCCCACTTAAAAAAGTCTTGCTGGGTTTAAATACTTCTGGCCCAAGAATAATACAGTAAATAGATAGGTAATAAGCACCCTTCTTCCTTAGATTCTTGCTGGAGTACCCAATGGTGGCAGACTGGTGGTTAAATAAAGTCATATAGAGCACACAGCGTCGTCCATGTTGACTGCCTCACCTTTATTGATGCTTTGTTTTAATGAAACGGTCCGATTTCCCTGGTCCGCACCAATTCTAAGTGTAGATGACTAAGAGGCGCCAGCTGAGGTGACCCGCTGGGACCCCTGTGCAAAAAGAAGCCCAGTGGGTGCAGTATGTGGGAAGATCCATGCGAAGGGTTCAGCGTGTCCACAGTTGTGGCCACCAACCACCGTACCCAATCACCCTTGCTGTCCCACCTTTCACTTGGCATCAGTTATTGTCCCATGAAAAACCACACCCAGAAAGGCGCGAGGCGCCATGAGCAAGGGCCTTGCGAGACAAGCTGTGCACTGCACTTCCTGTGGCGAAGAGGGGAGGGTAACGGTCCCAGCCAGACTGACCCAGCCCTTAGCGCCAATCCTTATCCTGAACTTAGGGAACTTAACTACCTGGATCTAACATGCCAAAGATTTCTTACCTCATAAACCTGTTGCAGATATGGGTAAGGCCTGGTGCAAGATTTACACCTTCTTCCTTGGATTTTCAAGGGCCAGTGAGAGCTCAGCGGACACAGCCAGAACCACAACGCTTTCCAGAGCACGGGCCCCTCCCTCAGGGAGAACCTATTCCTTGGCACCCCACCCTTGACAAAGAAAAGAGAACTCTCCTCTGGGCTTCCACCTATCTCCGCCACTCCAGATTCAGGAATCTAACCTCGACTCCCTTTCAGTTGGCTGGGGGCAACGTAGGCCATTGCCCTACCCTTCTGAATGCCGTTCACCCATATCTTAGCAGCAACTGACCCATGTTCAGCTGCTATTCACATGGAACCTTCTCCACTTCTTGTTTGAATAAACCCAAAATAGTCCAGAACAAGGGCAGAGAGATTTGTCTTTTTGCTCATTCTGTAACCTTAACCCCACCCCTCTCAGTTGCCATCTCTCTCAGCTCAGCTGCCTGTTCCACTAGTGGAGACTGACCTCTTGTGACACATGTTGTGTACTACATCACCTCATTACAGCACCTCCATATCAGTTTAATAGAAAGAGGAGCGTCTGTATTTTTAACTGTATTAAAAGTCGTATCATCAGGATTTCTAAATACCCTTCCACACTGCAATGCCATGATAATGCCCAAGCCTAATGAGAGTTTAGGTCAGTTGCCAGGTCACTGGGTACACCAAGCTACAGTCTAATCAAAAATCACTGCCCTTAATCCTAAAGTTATAATGTTGTTAAAAGTGATTTAGAGAGGTGTTAATTAAACATTATGGTAATTTTGGAGCCTGTAGCTTTTGGTGCAGTTCAATGGTCCACCCCATTTATATCAATAAGAGTAGGCTAAATAACGTTAAAGTTGAATTAACACCTCTAAACATAAACTGAACAACATGAAGGTTATAAAAAACTGTTGTAATAGACTGCATAAGTTTTAGCCAGCATTACCTAATAAACTGGACACTGGAGTGAATACCAAAGAGGGTAAAATAAATTAAACACTTTCTTGAAATTTGTTAAAAGTTTAGAAATGGTGGGGTGACCTCTAGCTGCCCTGGTAGAGTGTGTGCCCTGTATAGGCTGAGACCTTTCCAGCTGCTTGGGATCGATTCCGACCTATGGTCCTTTGCTCCACTCCCTTCTTGTCAATCTACAGCAGTCCTCAATAAAGGCAAAAAATGGCTTAAAATATTTGTCTCCAAATAATTCAGAAATGGTTAAAATCAAAGTACTGTAAGGAAAACTGGTTGGAGCAAACTAAAAACATCCAAACATTACACAACTTGATAGTATTATAACCCCTTCCCTCTCAGAACATACTACTTTACTTTGATTGGCGATATAAGAAGTATGAGGATACACCAAATGCTCAAAAGTATGTGGACACCCCTGTTGTCTGAAGGTGTTTTTCATGGTTCTGTTTAGGAGAAAGAACCATATGTTAACTTTCATTGAAAAAGCTTTACTGAGTCAAGTACGGCAGTACATAACCAGTTTACTGACATATTAATCCAGTAGCTATAAAATACTGTCCTTATGGTCCCAACCACCCAAACAGAGCTGGGAATCTGGTTTTGCTTTCACACCCTGCAAGCTTGGAATGATATGCAAGGTGTACTAAACTTGGAAACTTTACCCTCTCTTGACACCAAAGTAAATTAAAATCAGTCTTTACAGAAGTGTTATTATTTTTAACAAGAGGTACGTATCTGCTATGAATTTTGGCCCCTAATTTCCGTATGCTTTGTTGTTGTGTTTTGATATGTTTTTGTGAGGTTATCTGTCCCTGTTAGTACTTGCATTTGATATAATTTGACTGCCCATCTTGACCAGGACTCCCCGGCAGAAGAGATATTATATCTCATTTGGATGTAGTTGGGTTTGCCCTAGCCCTTAGCTCCAATTGAGGGCATGCTTAATGCTACATTATTGGATTGGATTTTATGTCTTAATGTTATTTCCCACTTCAACATGACAGCGCTCCCATGCACAAAGCCAGGTTCATAATTTTTTTTGGCTTGCACCACATTGCCCTGACCCCACTCCATCCATTACTTTACCTTAGGAATGAATGGAATCACCAACTGTGGGTCAGACCACAGGAGTGGCAAACCTTGCTAATGCTCTTGTGGCTGAAGGAGAGCAGATCCCAGCTGCCAGGTTCCAAAATCATGTGGAAAACCTTTCCTCATAGAATGGAGGCTGATGTTCAACAGTCATATTTGGGTATAATGTCCAGGTGTCCACAACAGTTTGCCAGCATGCTTTCCAAATAGCCAGTCATGATGATTTGATTTATTTTTATCTGGTATTATTCATGTTTGCTAATACACTGAAAGTCCTTTTCATTCCTATTAATGACGAATCCCTTTTAAAAAAAAAAAATCTATAAGCCTGTAAATAGATTTGGCATTAGCCCACTGGTGATGCCGGCAGCTTCCGGGGGGCTCAGAAGCCGTGCCAGGTTGTGTAATGTTTACATTCATCAGCGGGACTGCAAGGCCCAAGATTTTCCATGCTAATGACTCAGACTCTGCTCTGGCCAAGGTCAAGCTGAGGCTCAGACTGCCACAGAGGAGAAATGAGGTCTTAAGCTCTGGCTGTCTCTGTGCGGCAGATTTGATGCTGAGGGGTGAAAGGTTGGCAAATAATCTCCCAGGCTTGAATATCCCCTGGCTTGCACTGCTGTCTTAATCCATGAAAGTGTGTGTGTGTTTATAGTGTGCATGCAGGAGAGACAGAAAGAGACAGGAGGGGAAAAAAATTAAAGAGACACAGCCAAGAACCCCGTCGGCTGTGTGTAATAGTCCAAAACGCCTGAGGAGAGTCTCAAGTGTTCTGTCATCTGTCGGCTGTCTGATTATTGAGGCTGTACTGATACTGACACATCCTGCAGTGTGACGCAGCCCGAGGAAACAGCTGTTTATTGGGCTCTGGTGCGCCGAGATAAAAACCCGGCGTCGCTTTGATTTGAGTCATGTTTGCCCCATAGATGTTTGGCTAGATGACTGTTTGCATCGAGAGGCTTGTTCGTAGGGTTGTGTCTGTTTATCGCTCTGTTTGCGGCTGAGCCTGCGGGGCGTAGAGTTACCACATAATCAACACTTGTGAGCTGGAAAGGGGGAAGATTAATAAAGGGAGTAAAAGTGTTAGTTTTTAGTTTGGTGTGAATACAAGCTGAAACTGATGTGAGACACACAGTTGGAAATAGTTTTGTAGAACTTTTTTTTTTTTAGTGCATCCAAGCTGCATTGCCTGGAGATTGTCACATAAAAATCGTGTTTGGGGAAGTAAGCACCAGTTAGTCCTCTCAGCACCAAAGATACTTGATGACTTTTTGCAACACTTGGTATCTATTTTGTTGATGTTGTCTTTGTAGGGCACTGATTTGGAGTAAACAAACAATCAAAACACAAAACTATAGTGCTGAATTCAAATGTCCAGACTTAACCACACTCGCCGACTAGCACACTTTGCGGGCAGGTTCCCAGGGAGTCTGCAAGTGCTGAGGGCCGTCCAAATCCACAATTCATCCAGTCCACAAGGGGCCTGAAGCAGACTTTCTGCAGACTTCTAGAGAGCTCGCCTGGGATGCACACTTCACCAGACTTCACTGATTTATATAACCACACAATTTATTGCAATATAGTCGAGATGTTGGGGAGGTTTTCAGTTGCTGACTTAAAAAACACAACAAACTTATTATAAATGTGTAAACCAATTACTGTATTAAAATGTTACTTGAACCATGTAGGCCAGAAATAACATCCAACCACACTATGATATAGAAATATGTAGAAGTATAGGCTGTAGAGGTTATCAAAACGCAATTTATTATTGCAGCCTACCCTATAGAAGCTGTGCAGCGTAATGCCAAAGAAAATTTGACAAAAAAATTAGCACAAGAAGGTCTTCCAATGTAAATAATACCCAATTTATTTAGTCATAATCTGGTCCTTATTTAGTACAGTAACATTTCTGTATTTGAATGTGCGTAGCCAACATGTTGATGTATAAATATTAATTTGTAAGTTGTCAGCAGCTTAGAGTCTATGTCCTTGCAAACTTAACGTGATGACAGTGAACACGTCACAGCACGTACGACTGAAGGCTGCAGGGACTCAATCCACAAGTTCGGAGGGTGGGCATTTGGATTCAGTCTGTAGCAACAGTGATTCAACCTGCTGGACAGGAAGTGATGTGAAGGAAGAGAGTTCTGTTTTTTTTTGTAGAGAAATAACTTGGTGATTAGGAATAGAAACATATATGTAACATGGCTATATCATCAAAGGCACATGTCACCTGTAATAGTGAGCAAAATCGAACAGCAAAGACATCCTGACTTTTAGTTTCTAGTGTAGGTCAATCTTGTTCCCATAATGCAAGTCAGTAACATCTTTCAGTAGACCCTTTCCCTTGCTCTTTAAATGCCTTTTTCTTTTAAATCCCCAGTTTGTAATGCAAGATTTCCATTAAACATTTTGCCTTGTACTACAATTCATTGAAAGTCGGAAGTCGATAATTCTAAGCTGGTATAACTAAATGTGTACTAGTGCATGTGCTCGGGGAAAACATGGACGCATGTGAGTGCAATAGTGTGAATCACAGCCAATAATATAAAGTTGTACAGCTTGTGTGCATTTGTTTCGTTTTGAACGGAGACATTGATCCGCATGCTTGCAAAGACTTCTATCCAGAACAAATCAGTTGGAAGTGGAGATGGCAGCAACAACACAGCATGTTTACAACACACACACTACATAAGGTAAAAATGAACGAAAAGGTCATTCTGCTGTGGCACCATGTTGCTTTGACTTCAGGTGTGTTTATGTTGGTAAACTCGAGCTAGTTGAACCTCTCTGAGTGTCCAACTTAGAATTCTGATGCTATTTCACTTTTCTGTGTCAGAGGAAGTCTCTCTTTTTTTTTGTGAGTTTTGAGTACAGTGGATTGTAGCATTAAACCCAAGTCAGGATAACTCTGTTGACATCATCATGGTTATTATTCCAAACTCCTTGTGCCAAGGAAACTGAACCTCATGTGTTAAATAGATGGAGTGCTCCTTTAAGGAACAACTGCTTACCACCAGAGGTAGACCAAAAAATACAATGTATGAAGATACATTTTACTTTTAGCAAATATTTTCTATGGTACCATTGCACGGTAAATATACACCAATAAGACAAAACATTAAAACCACTGACAGGTAAAGTGAACAACATTGATCATCTTGTTACAATGCAATGTTCTGTTGGGAAACCTTGGGTTCTGACATTAATGTGATTGCTATCAGATACGCTCCACCCACCTAAACACCAGTGCAGACCAGGTACCCCCCCCCCCCCCCCCCCCCCTCATGGCAGTGGCACTCCCCAGTAGCATTGTGCCCCCCAGCAGGACAATGCACCATGCCACACCACAAAAACTGCTCAGGAGTGGCTCAAGGAACATGACAGGGACCTCAAGACATTGACCTCCAACGTTCCAGAATGCCAGTCTGATCTGTGGGATGTGCTGTTACCCCACCTCACAACCCACAGGACCCAAAAGATCTGAAGCCAACGTCTTGGTGCCAGACACTATAGGACATCCCTCAGAGGTCCTGTGTCCATGTCTCGACAGGTCAGAGCCATGACCAGTCTAAGGAGGACCCACCATGGATCAGGGGTACCTCTGGGGTACCAGCACGTCCCTCAAGTGTTTGATCAGATTGGGATCTGGTGTATTTGGAGGTCAGATCAACACCTTGAGCTCTTTGTCCCATTCCTCGGGTCATGCCTGAGCAGTTTTTGTGGTGTGGCATGGTGCACTGTCCTGCTGGGGGGCCACTGCCATCGACAAATGCCATTGCTATAAGGGGTTTACTTGGTCTGCAATGGTGTTCGGGTGGTCAGGTAGCATTTACATGAATGCCAGGACCCAAGACTTCCCAATGGAATATTGCACTGTAACAAGATGATCAATGTTATTCACTTCACCCACCAGTGGTTTTAATATTTTGGCTGATCGGTGTATACACATGGGCCACACCCTCCAATTCTTTTCTCTCCTGCTCTTCTGTTTGCTTATTTTATGTATTTTATATTATGTATTAGCATTTCCATCCTTGGATAGAGCCACAAAGTGAAGACAAGGCTCCGAAGCTGCTGAGCAAAATCTCACCTCACTCTGTCATGTGCTTTTCTATTCTTGCTCAAGTATCACCTGCACGGTGTCACCTCTGTCAGCGCAGCGAGAACTGTACTGTATTTATAGTAACAGCTGTGTAACTGACGTGTTTTGGCATGTTGGGAGGAAAACTAGAATGTCATGTCAACTAACCGAGCCGCTTGTCAGTGAGCCGGGAGGAAGGTGTGTCTCTGCTGTCAAATATCAACTCAAGCAAAGTAGTGGCTTTTTCATCTCGTAGATCCGAGAAATTTGCCATGACATGTAGATTTTGTCACATTTAATATGAGTTAAATAATACAATCAGTAAGCTTTCAGGCCAGGGTTTAGTTTTGTCTTGTGGTAGAGGTGGCTGTAGGAGTAATGCATTTGTTACCTATGATTAGTGGGGCGGACTACAGGCTATGAATATCCAGAGCACAAGAGAAAAGTAGTCAGACTCCAAAAACATAGAATTGGTGGCCTAAAAATCTGCATTAGACACTAAGAACTAAGAAAAAAGCTGCATTTCTGTCTGTGCTGCTCTACTTTATGGATTAAGCGTGTGACACTGCTGCCCTCTGTTGGAAACATGTGGCCATTTTTAACACAGGATCTTGCACACTTTGTCCAGAGTCCGAGTGTGTCACTTGTACCATATGGCTCCCATCCTCACTAGGCATATATTTTTTAGTATTCCTACTAATAGCAAGAAATGGGCTAAATGCCAGCGGCAACATTTGATTTTTTTCCTCTTTTTCTCATCCAGTTCAGTCTGTCTATATCTGCACTCATTATTTCACACTGGCCACTTGACTCATGGTATCGCATGCATTAATAATGTCCTTTACTCAGTGAATAATGTAGTCTGCACAGCAGGACAGAGAACACGGAGAGAGGAGATGAGCCTCAGACAGCTCACCTTGGTAATCATCACAATGAGGCGGCCGGAAAAAGAAAGAGACACGATGTCATTACTTAAGAGAAAGAAAACCAGTTAGCTCATCAAAAGTCATTCGTCCACACTCCCTCACTTCCTCTCTTTCTTTTGTTCCCTCACTTTCTTTTTTGTTATCAAGCACATATCGGGATGCTTCTAGAAACTTAACTACTTTCTCCTTGACTAGCCAAGGTGACTGGGCGTCCCCAGCCGAGCGGATCCGACAGCTCGGCGGTTCCACTCCACATGGAAAGCTTTTTAAGCTGCCGCTGGTGAAGTCAGCAGGCAGAGGCAGAACTATCCATGCGGGAAATCATTTTGATTATTTTATTTTTTTTCCCATCATTTGCAAATGCAGCATAGTACTGTGCTGCTCTGTTAATCACCAGGCAGTGTGATCCAATCATTCCCCACCGAGCTCTGCCAGCAGGATGCAGGTGGACACACCAGGCAGGTGGACACTAACTGGACTAAAAGCTACCATTAAGCCTATTTTGTCTCATGTCACTGTCATAGAGATGTGTGGTGTTATAATTAGTTTAGCAGTGTCCAGCAGTGAACAGATACTACAGGCACAATTACTTCAGTAGAATTGCATTAGAAAACAAATGTACATACGCGTCTGTGCTGAGGGTGTTTGTCAAACGACTCCGCATATCAAGTAATTCCACCAAGCATGCACAGTTAATGAAAATGCTAATTGGTAGTTGATGTCTGTTAATTCCCCGAAGCCAGCACCCAGTCCCACAGATAAACAGCATTAATGAAATTTTAATTGCAAAAGTTGCTACAAATGTAGCTCGTGGCACGCTGTCACAATAAGTTGAACTGTTTCGATGCCGTCTGTGTCATCGCCGCAGACTTAATAATGAAGTAGAATTGTCACGGCTGTGCTTTATGTTGTCACAAAGTTCCCTCAGTGAGTTTTTATTTGCATAATTTCTTAATAACTCACTGTGTTGACAGAGAAGTGTGTGTGTGTGTGTGTGTGTGTGTGTGTGTGTGTGTGTGTGTGTGTATGTGTGTGTGTGCTGCAGAAGAGATGAAGGACCTAGGCTGCTTTTATCAGCCATTATTTTCTCTCTGTCTGTTGAACAAGAGTGTGTGTGATTGCAGCATGATTTTAAATACACGCACCTGCGCGCAGAGGGTCTCGAGGGAACCCTCTCAGCTGCAAGACTGAATTGAGTTGAAGTGAGATTCTTGCTGAAAGCGGTATACATGCACACAAACACACAAATGATGACAGCCCCAGAACTAAAGTCATCTGGTGAGGTACGCTGTGTCTTTGTTCCTGGTGAGAAATTGGTCCATTTCTAGGAAATCTGGTTGAGTTCTATTTTGGTCGATATGCTGCAGTGACATTAAAAGCTGTTGTGATTTATGACCTCAGCATTTGGTACTTTGTGTGTTTTAGTGTGTAGGTTTAAGAGAGAGATACAGAGTGAGTGAGAGAGTCCAAATATAGCAAAGAGGTCAGGCAAGAGTTAGTGTACCGTATTGCTGATAGGGCAGAGATGTAACTTTGTATGTTCTGCCACTTTTTATAAGGGAAATACACTCTGAGAAATGAAGGTACTAACTAGAACCATAGAGGGTTCTTAAGCTTGTCCCTACATGTTTTGGTTCCATGTACAAAACCCAAAACCAGTGAAGTTGGCACGTTGTGTAAACCGTAAATAAAAACAGAATACAATGATTTGCAAATCCTTTTCAACCTATATTCAATTGAATACACTGCAAAGACAAGTTACTTAATGTTCGAACAGGTAAACTTTGTAATTTTTTGCAAATATTAGCTCATTTGGAATTTGATGCCTGCAACATGTTTCAAAAAAGCTGGCACAAGTGGCAAAAAAGACTGAGAAAGTTGAGGAATGCTCATCAAACACTTATTTGGAACATCCCACAGGTGAACGGGCTAATTGGGAACAGGTGGGTGCCATGATTGGGTATAAAAGCAGCTTCCCTGAAATGCTCAGTCATTCACAAACAAGGATGGGGCGAGGGTCACCACTTAGTGAACAAATGCGTGAGCTGATTGTCGAACAGTTTAAGAACAACATTCCTCAACGAGCTATTGCAAGAAATTTAGGGATTTCATCATCTACGGTCCGTAATATCGTCAAAAGGTTCAGAGAATCTGGAGAAATCACTGCACGTAAGCGACAAGGCCGAAAACCAACATTGAATGCCCGTGACCTTCGATCCCTCAGGCGGTACTGCATCAAAAACCGACATCAGTGTGTAAAGGACATCACCACATGGGCTCAGGAACACTTCAGAAAACCACTGTCAGTAACTACAGTTCGTCGCTACATCTGCAAGTGCAAGTTAAAACTCTACAATGCAAAGCGAAAGCCATTCATCAACAGCACCCAGAAACGCCGCCGGCTTCGCTGGGCCCGAGCTCATCTAAGATGGACTGATGCAAAGTGGAAAAGTGTTCTGTGGTCTGACGAGTCCACATTTCAAATTGTTTTTGGAAACTGTGGACGTCGTGTCCTCCGGACCAAAGAGGAAAAGAACCATCCGGACTGTTATAGGCGCAAAGTTCAAAAGCCAGCATCTGTGATGGTATGGGGGTGTATTAGTGCCCAAGGCATGGGCAACTTACACATATGTGAAGGCACCATTAATGCTGAAAGGTACATACAGGTTTTGGAGCAACATATGTTGCCATCCAAGCAACGTCTTTTTCATGGACGCCCCTGCTTATTTCAGCAAGACAATGCCAAGCCACATTCTGCACGTGTTACAACAGCATGGCTCCATAGTAAAAGAGTGCGGGTACTAGACTGGCCTGCCTGTAGTCCAGACCTGTCTCCTATTGAAAATGTGTGGCGCATTATGAAGCGTAAAATACGACAACGGAGACCCCGGACTGTTGAACAACTTAAGCTGTACATCAAGCAAGAATGGGAAAGAGTTCCACCTGAAAAGCTTCAAAAATTGGTCTCCTCAGTTCCCAAACGTTTACTGAGTGTCGTTAAAAGGAAAGGCGATGTAACACAGTGGTAAAAAGGCCCCTGTGCCAACTTTTTTGCAATGTGTTGCTGCCTTTAAATTCTAAGTTAATGATTATTTGCAAAAAAAAATAAAGTTTCTCAGTTTGAACATTAAACATCTTGTCTTTGCAGTGTATTCAATTGAATATAAGTTGCCAACTTCACTGGTTTTGGGTTTTGTAGAACCATTCCTAAATCTTTCATGTTCAGAATAATGGTAAAAAGAGCTTCACTTTTATAGCCTATTTCTAGTATTCTGACCACTCAAAACACTTTAACACTACATGTCACATTCACCCATTCAAACACACATTCACACAATGGTGGCTGAGGCTTCCATACAAGGTGCCACCTGCTACTCAGCTTTAACACACTCACACTCCAATGGAACAGCCATCAGGAACAATTTGCCCAAGGATATTTTGACAATAGAGAAGGTGGACATTGAACCACTGCTCTTCCACTTGTTGGATGACCTGCTGTACTTCCTGAGCCACAGCTGCCCCATGGGGTTCTACCTAGAACCCAGCACAAAGGGTTGTACCTAGAACCAACTGTGAAAGGTTTCATGCAGATCCACCTATGAGAGGTTCCACAGAGAACCGTTCTATGGTGTGATGGTTTCACCCACAACCCTATCTTATCCCTTTTCCACCAACATGGTACAGGTTCTGTTCAGGTTCACGTACCTTATTTTGTACCGCTCAGAGTATTTCAACCTAACATAAACTGGTTCGGAACCCCAAAAGTTGGTTCCTATCTGGAATGAAAAAAAATAGCAGGATTTACCTTAAGTGCAAAACCTGATGACATCAGTGGTCATGTCATATTCTACAGACAGGAACGGAAAGAGAAATAGTCTTAGTTGGTCCATGCTTCAAAAGCTTGCAGATCAGAAGCTTGCAGGTAATCACTGTGATCCACCATCTTGCTACTGGTGTTTACTCTCACTGTGCATTATCCACCTTATTTTCAAACACGGAAGTAAATAGTGATCAACTTCTGTTTTTTTGTGCGTGACTTCCGGTCAGCCGCTTTCCCTCATGCTTTCCCTTACCGGAGCTAACGGTGCAAGCTAATTTTTTTTTCAATTTTCAGTTGTTTATGTTAGTCAATCAGTTAGTTAGTTAGTTAGTTAGTTAGTCTGTGTATTTTGTATAACGTTAGATAACTGTGCCCACGTTTCCGTTATAACGGAAATTTATTCCCTCTAAACGCGAATAAATTGCACATCAATCATAAACTATGAACCAAAAAAGCACAATCTATCCCGAGTGAGACAAACTGCTTGATCCCCGTCTCCAGTGTACCAGCAGAGAACCTGCAGAACCGAATCAGCGAAAAAACACACCGGGCTACACAGCCTCTCTACCTGAGCAGCTGAAGCTGCGGCTCGCACCCTCAACACACAGACACACAGACGGTGCTTCTGCATGCCAGCCAAACGTGTGCATACCTGTGAGAAATAAATATGTGAGGTGTACGCTGCTTTTCTATCTTTTTTTCCCTTTTCTTTCTTTCTTTCTGTCAGCGACATACACTCCTAACACAGGACGGGTTGTTTTAATTGACTGAGTTGATCATTAAGCCATAGTGATGCGCGGATCGGCTCTGATAGCACCTGAATCAGCATGTACGCATCAACCATCCAGCCGTTACAACATGATTGAGCCAGCAAAACAGTTTTGTGTTGCTATGTGTGGTATTTATTCAGTTTTGGGAAATCACGATGTCTAGAAAGCATCAGTGGCTGCAGCTGACAGGGACAGCTAACATTAACACTAGCAGCAAAGCTAACATCAGGATCGTCATCCGTTAAAAGCCTCCCGTTGTCGGATACGACATGAAACTACTCCAGTTAGCTCAATCATGTTGTAACTAAGACATCCGCTGGAGAAAATATTTTTTTCACGGGCCACTTTGTGAGTTAAGTGAGTTATTACAGACACGGCTTACGGCTAACAGCTAACGGTTAGCCCAGCTAATCTACGATAACCATGTTATTAATTACACACAGAGAAAATACTAATGTTTGTTCAGTCATTGTGTTTATAGACTTTACAAACATCAGATTAGTCTAAACGGTGATATAGTGACGTGAAAAATGTGATATATACATATATATATAGCTAAACTCAGCAAGGTAAACAACAAGGCGATTCCCATTTACACAGTGGTAAGAGTGCTGGACCAGAAGTGTCGCACAAAAAAACGGAAGCTGGCTGCGTTCTGTTTTGCCTCCGCGTTTCCGTGAAAAATAAGGTGGATACAATGCCCTTCATTGATGGTGCATTCTTGATTACAATGGTTCCTGCTAGAAAGCACTAAGATTCCAAGAATCCTGAACATAACCTGTTCAAGTACAGAGCTAATGTGATGGAAAGGGGATGTCTGAGGGTTCTATCCAGAACCTGTCCACCTCCTAAGGGGGCTAACAAGAACCAAACTTTGGGGTTTAACCAAGAACTATTTCATATACCAAGGGTTTCAAATAGAACCCAACCAGGGGGGCTTTAAAATAGTAATTGAATATATTCCCCATTGATCTTTCCCCCACTACTCAGTTGGAGCCAATTACAAAACAGTTTTGACTGTGTGGTTTTGTATGGCATGAATCGATGGTAAAGATATAAACTATGGCAGAACACAATGAAATGAATTCTGATTGAGGGGAATTCAGATACATCTACATTAAAAAATACCATTTGAAACAATCACCCTTATTGTCATTGCATTAGTACAATGATATTTGGTGGCAAAAGAGCAAAATAGAGAGCATGACTACAAATTAAGATAAATAAAATCTAACCATTAAAAGGAAGTAACAAAACATTACACATATGCCCACACACTATATTGCACTTTCCAGTTATGGGTGAAACTGTAATATTGCACAAGAGATTACAGTGTATTTCAAGTGTTAATATTGAGTGCAGTAATGGCTCTGGGATAAAAATTGATTTTCATTCTATTTGTCGATGATTTAATGGCCCTGAAACGCCTTCCAGAAAGCAGCAGATCAAACTGTTGCCTTTGGGTAAATATTTGAATATTTGAGAGTGATGATATTTTAACACCCATGCTTTCAACAATACTTGAAGAACTCTTTCTTCCAAAAAGGGTTCTATGGATAAAAAGAGTTTTTAATAGGACCCGTAGTCTTGAACCCTTTCTTCAGAAAAAGGCTTCTTCAGAAGCAAATGGTTCTGGGTAGAAATTCAGCCCTTCAGGAGGAATCCTTATGCAACCCTTATTTCTAAGAGTGTATTGTGCCTTTCAGGGGAGATTATATAGCTATTAATTAGATTTTTTTATTAAATGTTTTGTGATGAACTGGCAGTTTCTTCTAGTACTGGGTTCTGTGGGTTTTGGCACTTTGACTTTGACACTGTGGTGCTGAGGCAGCATATTTCTGACTGTTGTGTAATCAAAAACTGCTCAACTTTACATCCATAAATCCTGTGCGATGGCCAACATTCATGCATGAATAACTTAATGAGTTCCTGTGAACAGAGAGCAGTGCCATACAAAGAGTACTACTAATGATACAGCCTTGTATACATATCAAAAGACATTTTTCCCCCGAACACCTGTTCATTTCTAACCCCGACAAGAAACAGCAGTGTGATTCTGTTGGCCTGCAGCCATATAATTAACTTGTGACTCCGCTGTGTGAGTTTTCTCCCTTTTTTTTTCCTTTTTTTCCAGCTGTCATTGTGATTGATAGTCATTTTGTTCTTACTCTTCCAGAGGAGATTTTCCAGTCCCATATTGCCCATTGGTGGTCTCCAGATGGTGCAAGGTTAGCGTACGCCACCATCAATGACACCCTGGTGCCCAGGATGGAGCTGCCCATGTTTACAGGCACACCGTACCCAATGGGAAAAGAGTATCACTACCCTAAGGTGCACTGTTTAATCCTTAACACTTTGGAATAGATATGTTGTTTAGATTTTAGATGTTATGTCATATAAATCGTCTCCTCTTTCCTCGCCCTGTTCAGGCTGGTGAGGAGAACCCAGTTATCACTCTGTATGTTGTGAACCTTAATGGTCCGCCTCACACCATCGAGATGAGGAGACCTGATGATCCCAGGATGGGGTAAGGCATGCAGACTGTCAACCAATCAATCTCAACACTCAGTCAGATAATGCACATTTTACACCTCCTGCATTTGCTCCAGAAATTTCCATAATTCATATTCATATAGTCTCTCATGTGTGTAATCTCTCTGCATGTATTAATTTTCTGATGCTATGTCTTTTAAACTAATTTGAATCAATATATCCTGTGGTTGTGTATATCCTGCAGATTCTGTAAATTGTATTTCTCCAGTGATACATTTTTACTTAATGTGCTCCTGTGTTTAGTTCCATTAAGTTTAATGCCCTCATTTGCTCTGTTTGTATTCATACCCAATATTTTATTCCTTCATTGCAGTGGCCCATTATATTCTGCTCTAATATCTCAATTTTTCTGCATGAGATGATTAATGTTTCATCCATTTTCTTTAAATTCTATCATAATATGCAATTAGTAAATGGAAATATTTTGGCACTTTCTGTCTTATTTTCCAACTTTTTTGTCTCAGTGATTGGTCATTTACCCTCCAACGATGCTGACACCAAGACCTCTCAGTGTACACAAAGTTAATTGCCATTTTATAATTTCTCTGTGTTTGGCAGCGAATACTATGTGACTATGGTGAAATGGGCCACCACTACTAAACTGGCTATCAACTGGCTGAACAGAGCCCAGAACATCTCTATACTCACACTGTGTGAGGCCACGACAGGGGTCTGCACAAAGGTCTGTGTCCTTTGTGTGTGTATTATGTGTGCTGGATGTATCAAAGAAAGTCTGTGTTCATACACCAACTGAAACCTGTCAACCTGTTTGTTACAGAAACATGAGGATGAAAGTGAAGGATGGCTGCACAGACAGGTGAGAGCGTAGAGGTGTTGATTAACGCTGCAGTTGTAACTTATATAAAAATAACTTTGTCATAATTGCCGAAACTTTCTCTGTGTGCACACAGTAGTACATCAGACTCCTTTGCCACCACGTATTGCTTCTGATTCTGATTTGCAAAAATTTACCCCAGCTGAACGAAAGCAACGAGCTGGAGGGCAATGCCTGGTTTTTGCTTGACTGTTTACAACAGAGCAGCTGGGTCAACAACTTTCTAAAGTCCCTTACCCACTGCACAACCCGTTAACCCCCACTAATCCCAGGTCAAATGACTCTGCAGTAGTCATGGTTACTTATCAGTGCCATCTCTGATAGGCAGTGATGGAAACATAAGGTGAGTGTGCTAATTTTAGCCCTTTCATTGGCGAAATGCAATGATGCACCACCACAAGACACCATTAAGTAGTGCTCAAACATCGATCCAGAATAATCTACAACACGATTTGAAAGACAGATTGAATAAGAAAGAGAAAAGACGTAACCACTGTAACATGTTCACTGGTGTCCATGCTGCTTTCTACTGTTTACTAACTTTGTTCCAGCCTGTCTGTGTATGGAAGCGAATCGTGACTAATATTTAAATTAAAATGTATTTGCAGAAATGCTTTTTCATTTTAAGAATGTGGCTGCATTATTTGACTCATAAATAAAATTAATCATCAATCATCCTATTTGCATTTTAATTTTCTTCTTCAAGACTGCTCATTCTTTTACTTAATTAAAATGAAAAAGAAACAGTCATTTGAGATTTAATTTTCAAAATATGCCCCAGCAAATAGATACCAAAATTCAATTTGAAATGTAAAATTTGAAAATTAAAATGCATTTACAGAAATGCTTTTTCATTTTAAGAATGTGGCTGCATTATTTCACTCATAAATAAAATGAATAATCAATCATCCTATTTGCATTTGCATTTTCTTCTTCAAGACTGCTCATTCTTTTACTTAATTAAAATGAAAAAGAAAAAGTCATTTGAGATTTAATTTTCAAAATATGCCCCAGCAAATAGATACCAAAATTCAATTTGAAATGTAAAATTTGAAAATTAAAATGCATTTACAGAAATGCTTTTTCATTTTAAGAATGTGGCTGCATTATTTCACTCATAAATAAAATGAATAATCAATCAACCTATTTGCATTTGCATTTTCTTCTTCAAGACTGCACATTTTATGCCATAATCAAAAAGAAAACAAAGAAGACATTGCTATTTCATTTTCGTGGTCTGCCCTGCAAAACAGTGACCATAATTCGAAAATGATTTGGCAGTCTGAGCGGCGCAGGAGAGTGACGTCAGGAGCCGCTCTTCTTCAGCTGACCGTGCTACCCATCTAATACAGTACGGGGCGGTGTGCACATTTGATATATGGATGCGTCACAGATCATGGCGCTCCCTGAGATTGTGCTTTCTAAACATCGTGATTTCCCAAAACTGAATAAATACCACACATAGCAACACAAAACTGCTTTGCTAGCTCAATCATGTTGTAACTAAGATATCTGCTGGAAAAAATAATTTTTTCATGGACTGTTCATTGAGGATACGGAGTTAATACGTCCGCTGACTTGACAGTCATTTAAACTGGTAGCAGGTGCCGTGTCAGTGTTAGTAGGCACTAGGGTTGCTACGGGTTACCTGCACAGCTGTGGGCGTAGGTGGTGATCAGTCACATGTAGGTTAGATAGGGGAGTCACAGTTGATTAGTGTTATGGAATGAGAATCAGGGGAGGCGACACAGTTTTTCAACCATGTCTGTGTGTGTGTGTCGAGTGAATGGGTTTTCGTTATAATCGTAGTATTTTTGTCCTTTTGCACGAGCTCGTTTTAAGTCTTTTTTACACTCAGCTTTTTGTAGGTGTTTTTAACGTTTTTGTAAGTCAATAAAGTGTTCAAAGCGTACCATGGAGGACCTCGTGTTTGCACACCAACATGAGTTAAAAATGGCTTCGGATTCCCTCAACTGGCATTTTTGTAGTTGGATTGCAGATACACTCAGCTTGAGCTTATACTCTGTAGACATTGTGATTTCCCAAAACTAAATAATAGTCCAGCAACTTTTCCGGGGGAAACCCTGTGACATTGACACGTTAAATAATTTTCATACATACTGCCTTGGTTTGATTCTAACCCATACAATATGGTTGTCGAATATTGAATCTGCTCGTGAAATTAATAAATTATGCACAGTCAAGATTAACTGATATGATATGGAGTACCTATTGACATCAGTGTGTAATAAGCCTGGAGGCCATAGCTAACAAGCTGCAGTCAACAAAGACCCTTGTAAACTTGTATACGATTCATAGATATATTAACACTACTATTAATTCAGCTTTCAGCATGATCTTGATCATGATAGAAATTAAATTGTATCATGCCATCTTGCTGTTCTGCATTAAATTGTTAAGCAAAAAAATATCCATTGATCAAAGGAATTGTTGGACTGTATGTTTATCTATATTATCTATATATATTTAATATTAATAAATCATTGCATACATAAGTAATCATCTTAAATATTTAGGCTAATATAATTTAGATCTGCCCTGTAAAAGTGTGTGTATAGCGCACTGAATGAGTGTTTGGTGTGAAGATGTTATTACCGCTTGTCATAAGAAAACACAATGCGCTCACTTGTAAGGTCCTCTTCACACCTAACACTCATTCAGTGCGCTATACACACACTTTTACAGGGCAGATCTAAATTATATTAGGCAGCTTTGTATGTATGAAAATTATTTAACGTGTCAATATCACAGGGTTTCCCCCGGAAAGGTTGCTGGACTGTGTGGTATTTATTCAGTTTTGGGAAATCACGATGTCTACAAAGTATAAGCTGTAAGTACAAGTATAAGCTGCTACCAGTTTAAATGACTGTCAAGTCAGCGGACGTATTAACTCTGTATCCTCAATGAACAGTCCATGAAAAAATTATTTTTTCCAGCAGATATCTTAGTTACAACATGATTGAGCTAGCAAAGCAGTTTTGTGTTGCTATGTGTGGTATTTATTCAGTTTTGGGAAATCACGATGTTTAGAAAGCACAATCTCAGGGAGCGCCATGATCTGTGACGCATCCATATATCAAATGTGCACACCGCCCCCTACCGTATTAGATGGGTAGCACCATGGTCAGCTGAAGAAGAGCGGCTCCTGACGTCACTCTCCTGCGCCGCTCAGATTGCCAAATCATTTTCGAATTATGGTCACTATTTTGCAGGGCAGACCACGAAAATGAAATAGCAGTGTCAGTGTCCGTACGACCTATATATGAGGACATTTCACTGGTATTCGCACCGACCTTATGAGGACATCAGTGACTTGTGAGGACAGTGCCCATGTCCTCACAAGTGAAACAGTGTAGAAGCACTTAGGACGTCGTAACTGACTCAGTCCCACGTTTTCTTGGTATGTCTCCATAAGTCTGTTACACCTGACCATGAGTCTATGTTCCGCTGTTGAAATAAACATTTAAAACATGAGTTGTCTAGAAGCCTAAGAGGAGGCAGAGGAGCATGATTCTTTTCATAGACTGTATGTGTCATGTACCACTGTGTGAATGTACTGTCAGTTTCAGCAAATATGACAAAACGGTATTTTATAAAACTTACAAACCAACTTTATTATATTTAACTCTAAATTTGTGGGATTGGGTTTAGGTTGTGTTTTAATTTGCACATTGGAAAAGATTAAATTTAAAATGAAGACAGTGAGAAACATTGTTATACTGATTATAGCCTGGTATGGCACAGCAAGTAGATTCCACTCTTAAATTTTACACTGACTTTTGTATGTTGTCTCTGGGGGCATTTTTGTATAATTATTGCATTTACTAGGGCTGTACTCAACCAAAGTCAAAGAAAATCTTGGTTGACTGAAATTCCACTTAATCTTAGTTAATCATTATCTCTAAATGAACTAAATCGGCCACAGTGCACTCTGCCTGGTAGTGTTGTGTGTCCACTTGTCTTTTTTTTGTTGTCACAGAGCTTGGCCGAGGCCAGTTAACACTCTTTTCAGGCCAGTGGAATGCCTTGAGTGAAAACTAAATGTAATGTCCACTGTAACAGTTAATACTACCTGAAAATAAAGTGTGCACTGTAACACTTTTCCACCTGAACTGCATGCTCAAATCCGTCTTACCACTTAACACTGAATGGGGCTGATGAGAAAAATCTGACAGACTGGACACTATAGAGGGTAACTCTGGGGTAACTGATGTCATACACAACACAACGTTACTAACATTAAATATCTCTGTAAGGCTGCACGTGAGAGAGAGCGAGGGACTCAACTGTTTTTAGTCCAGTAGCTAACATTAGCCATCGTGCCAATAAGGGCTCCGGTGTGATCATATTCCTTGCAAAGGCTTTTCAATCCAGCCTTAAACTGAGGTGATTTTTGGAGACTTAGTCAGATAAATCTTCTGTGATTATTTATCTGTTTTTCCAATTAAAAATGAGAGTTTAAAAATGTTTAACTTTGAGTAAAATGCTGCACTCGTAACTGTCACCAGCTGTCCAATCACAGTGGAAAAGAGGTGGGACAAATATCATAAAGACCAGTCGTAACATAGGACAAATACAAGTGCTGAAGAACAACAGTTGCAGCTTCCGGCTGGGAAAAAAATGCTGTGGTGGACACAGTAACCCAGTGATCGTCCAACCAATGAGAATTGTTAGACAAGAGTATATCTAACAACAAATCAAGCAACCGACCAAAAGTTTACAGCCCTAGCATTTACCAGTCATATCTGATCATTTGTTAGTGGTGCTCTATTTTTCTGTTTTGTCAAAGTAAAAGATTTGAATGATCCTTTCTCTGTCTTCAGAATGAGAAACCTCTGTTTTCCAAAGATGGGCTGAAGCTGTTCTTCACCCGCGCCATTCCTCAAGGAGGCAGGGGCAAGTTCTTCCACATCTCCATGTC
Organism: Epinephelus lanceolatus; assembly: GCF_041903045.1. Classification (NCBI taxonomy): domain Eukaryota; kingdom Metazoa; phylum Chordata; class Actinopteri; order Perciformes; family Serranidae; genus Epinephelus; species Epinephelus lanceolatus. Next base: position 12,113,741 of record NC_135753.1, on the reverse strand, counting down.
CATCTCTCAGGTCAGAGAACATCTATGTGTACAGTATATTCATTATTCTGTGTTTTTCCTTGTAAGCAATCCATATAGCAGACTTTAATATTATTCAGAAGTGTGTTATATAAGCTTTACGACAATTGTCGAAAATTTTCAACAGACAATCTGTAGCTAAATTTTACTTTTTGTAACACAAACTCAGTGTAGCTTATTAGCCTGTGTTGTTTCATAAACATTAAGTCAATAAAATAAAATAAAATAAAATAAATAATAAAAACCTTTGTTGTCTTAATATGTCACCATGTAATAAGATTATCACATTCTTTACTTTCTGTTTATCTCCAAAGCCCAACACCAGCACAGACACACTGCAGTCCATCACGTCTGGAGACTGGGATGTCACCCAAGTCCTGGCCTATAATGAGGACAGCCAATTGATGTAAGCACCCATAAACCACTATTAACACCAACCTAGTATTTACCAACAGCAGTATATTACAATTCTATAGTGGGTTTATGTGCAGTAGATACAGATTGTTTAATTATAAGTAAACAACAGTAATGTGGATGCAGCACTGACTCGTTTATTGGATACTTGGTCGTTCTGTTAGAGATGTGGCCTGCAGGGGCATCAAAAATGTCTACACTCCGTAAGATTAGCTAAACACGGTCTTTAAAACTTTTTTTTTTTTTTTAAATTGTAAATCATGTCATAAATTGGCAAGTCCCGCCCTACTGTTCTGTGATTGCTAGAGTGCGAATGTTTGGAGAGCAGGGGCATAAAATCCCAGAAATAAAATGACAGAGTCCACAGCTCAGCATCTAGGGGTATGTGGACACTGGAGAAAAGCCCACAGAGGGCCCTCAGCTGTTTGCACAGACACCACCAACATCCCTCTGGTTCTCTGGCGGAGGAGCAGAGCACAGCCTGGGTCAGTCGAGAAGCTGCTTAGGGGCTATGGGATAAAGCCAGTCAGCTGAGAGCCAAGCCAGGGCCGGCAAAGTGTGCTGGAGCACCAGAGGGAGGGCGGGAGGTCTGCAGAGTCCCTGCCCACGGCCAAGTGGCCACTGTCAGCCTCGAACACGCTCTTGGGGCTCTGGCTCTCCTGTCACCCGCTATGACTGCGTCCCTATCCCCAACCAAGCCAGAATTTTACGAACAAAACACAAATGAAGAGTTTATAACATTTTATGTGTTGTGATAAACAACTCGTGATAATAGCAGAAAAAGCTTTGTGGCTGTGGTCAGGATCAACACTCTTGCATTGCCTCACAAGAGCATGGACGCCTGGCCAATCCTAGTGCTTGAATTTGTCAAGAGAAGCATCCCTGCCTTTGAATGTTTCAGCACAATGCACAGAGACAGATGAATTCTTGTTTCCATTGTCAGTTTAGACGTGCTGTGCCACGCTAGGCTGCCCCGAAGATGGACCTTCTCAGGAGTAGGTCCAAAAGCTGGGCACCCACCCTCAAGCGGGTAGTGGTGACATCTCGTCGACCGCAGCTTACTCCCCCTTCCACATGCAGAGTCTCACTGTAGCCTCTTTTATGCTACCTCTTAAAAGCAGGAATTTCATGACATGCCACCTCACTATTCTGTAAAAAAAAAAAAAAGAAAGTACAATCACAAAACGGGGGGACAGAGTTGTCTCACCTTTACGCCGGCATCAGAAGTAGTAACAGCACCAGAGCACCTCCTATGTAAAAGGGACAGCTGGCAGGACGGTATAATGGATAGCATGTGTGTTATGTTCTGACAACACATCATGTGTGCGACCCATTGCGGGAGATTCAAAAAGTAGCTGATAGCAGTTAGCAGCTAACTCAAAGGACAAAAATGGCCAAAAATGTCTGCAAATTGGGAAAACAATGAGATGCAGGAGCTCTCTACCCTACAAGCAGAGACTGAGATCAGCCACCATATGACAGGAACAATAAATGATTGTTATTGACATGTTATGCCATAGTTATTGTTTATAAGTACGTGATACATCACACTACAGGCCAGCGTTGTTGTTTTACACGTCACGCCCAGCATGCTTCTTTTGTATCCGGGACGCAGGCATGTTGTCTCAAATCACACACTGGAGCAACATGACAGAAGGGCCTCCACAGTGGCCCTCTACCGCCATCTCTGTGTGGAAAGGGCTAGTGTCTCTCTGCCTTTGTTACAGCACCATGGACAGAGACAGGAAACTGAGACATTCCCATGCAGGGTCTCTCTGTGCTTCCCTGCCTTTGAATGCCTCAGTGTCATGGACTGAGCACCGTGAGGCAGATTGTTTGCTGCCGTCCGACAAAGAAATGACCTTGTTTATTGTCATGATGTCTACTGATTATGGTCTGTGACTAGTTTATAGCACTGATGCTACATTTTGAGAAAGCAAATATACTTACTGCCTGTTGTGGTGGGCTCGTGCATTTCCACACAATAAACCGCTCAAAATGTGCTCGGTCTGAAAACGCCCTGCATCTCTGTTGCACCCATGAGGATTGTGACTCATCCCTATCACTCCTAGATAATTTCACACCCACAATCCAGGCCACAAGGCAACTGTGATCTGACTAACATAAGCTCATATGTACACACCTGCATTCACATACTCACACAAACATATTTAGAAACAGTTACTCATTGTTCTCAGTGCTGAAGTGACTTAAAAAACTCTCACTCACCCAAAAACCTCTTCCCCGAGGGGATCAGATTTGGCCTACTTCTCTTTTAAAAGGATTCATCCACCTTTTTCCCCCCATCATTCATTTATGAAACATCTATTCTCGTGAGTAGTTTGGGCACTGCTGTGTGTTCCAGGTGCTTTTCTAACTCCCCAAGCTGAGTGATGAACACAGCTCTGCTAAATGCATGGAAAAATACTGTACAGTAGCTAAATTCAAATCTGCTGCCATGACATTCTTTTTTTGTCTTATATTAATGTAGATACTTCCTGAGTACTGAGGACGGTCCAAAGCGAAGACATTTGTACAGGTAACAGCTGGTCTCTGTTTTCTGTGTCAGCTGTTGTTGTTTTGGAAGTGGATTACATTTTGCTTATTTGTTTTTTTAAAAAAAAGTGAAATGTCCTCTTCTTTGTCTTTGTAGCGCGGACACCTTTGGTTCGTTCAACCGTCGCTGTCTGTCGTGCTCCTTGGCCAACAGCTGTGATTACATCAGCGGCTCCTTTAGCCACAACATGAGTTATTTCCTGCTCAACTGCCAAGGTAGCTAACACAGTAGCTTTGACTCATGTCCCTCACCTTTTAAACTTAACACTGTCCATCTTTCTGTCTTCCCTCCTTATCTCTCTGTCCCCCTCATCCACTTTATGTTGACACATCAGGCTCTGTTTTGATAATAACATAAAGTGCATTTGCATTTACTTAAAGGAGCTGTATGTGACATTCAGAGCATTAGTATAGCAGCAGATAACTATTTGCTGTGTAAAGATATAGTGGAAGAATGGTGTCCTTAGAAGAGAATGAAGCCATGCTCCCTCTGTGTGTGTTTTAATCCGAGCTTCTCTGTTCTTTGCTGTGGTTGACGGTCCTGCCCTGCATGCATGTTAGTGCATGTGAGCTCCTGTGTGTGTATCCCACTGGCTAGCTAATTGCTGCTGCTTTGCACTGTGCTTAAACAGCTGATAACGCCATCCCCCTATGTTAACAATGATAGCTCCGTCAGCACTGTTGCAGTTGTTAGCACTGCTCATACTGTTAGCACCGTTAGCTGCTAGGGGCTGGCTCTCCTACCTCTATGTTGAGAGCCGTGTGCAGACAATCCCTTCCCATACCCTCAATCATAGATATGTTCTGAATGTTGCAATACAGCAATACTACACTATATATTATAATTTTCATAATATAAATGTGCAAAGGTATTAGCAACAAGTTGTAGAAGATGTTAGTATCAGTGCTATATTATTACATTCCAGGATTATAGTTACTGATACATTAGCATGATTTTTTAAATAAATTGTTAGTTGAGGTGAAAGTTTTAAATGCTTCATTGATAGTTGGGAAGTTGAACGTGTAACAGTGCATCACATTTTATAACAGGGTGTCTACAGGTCCTTAAAAAGTCTTTAATTCAATGTTAAAACAATAAGGCCTTAAAAGTCATTAAAAAGTCTTAAATTTGAATTTTATTTACAAACATTTAATATAATATTATCCATTTTTTAATTTCTATGTAAAAGTCCACATTTCTAATGTTGCAAATCTTTAAAAACTATAATACTGTCATTTTATCTCATACTTGCTCTTACTTGTGTGGACTGACTTAACTCACTCTAATAACCATATTCCTACACAACACTTACGTCTGCACAAGACCACATATATAATACTTGCCTGCGATGCTTAAATAAGTAAAACATGATTTGTCCAAAAATCTGTCCTAAATTAGGCTAAAAGGTGTCTTGAACGGGTCTTAAAAAGCATTAAATTTAATTGTCTGATGTCTGTAGATGCCCTGTATAAGCTTATCATATGTTTTTGTGTAAAATCTTATTTTTGAAAAACAAATAGCAACTATAAGTATGGGCTGGGCCATATATAGATATAATATTGATATCTGGACATGAGACTAGATATCATCTTAGATTTTGGATATTGTTATAGCGTAAGTGTTGCCTTTTTCTGGTTTTAAAAGCTGCATTACAGTAAAGTGATGTAATTTTATGAACTTACCAGACTGTTCTATCGGATCTTTTATTTGCCTTTACCCACTTCTTCATTATATCCACTTAAAAATATTGTGTTATATTATAATATTTTGTGAAAGCACCAATAGTCAACCCCACAACATCATTGTGATATTGACATCAAGGTGTATTTGGATATTTGATTTTTTCCATGTTGCCCAGCCCAAACTATAGCTGCTAAATGTAATGGAATCAAAAGTGCATTTCCCTCTGAAATGTAGAGGAGTATAAGGTCTCATAAAATGGAAATACTCGAGTGCATGTACATGTATGCTCCAGTTGTACTTAATTCAGTGCTTTTTTGTCAGCACCCACTGGTGGAATCACTTAAAAAAGGTTTCCAAACTCTCATCTTGACGTGCCTCTCCTTCTGCCTTTGATCCATGTACTCTGAGCTGGCCATGACAATAACAAAAGAGCAGGCAAGACACTTTCAAGATCAGAAAAATGTCAGAATACCATAGCTCTGTCTTGACACTGCTGCACGTAGATTCATGTTCCTGTGGTTTCAGTGTGAATCAAATCCTCGTAGCTTCAGTATTTAATCACAGATCCAACGCTATTGTTTCAATCGCCTCTGAAGGTTGCTAAGTGATCATCACTGAAGTCAGATCAAACAGGGAACAGCTACAATGCCATCAAACCCTCCCTGCAGACCTCAGAAATTACTGAGAGTCAATTGTCCCGCACTTTATACATCTGTAATCCACCTCTCTCCTCACAGCCTGCCGAGGAGAATTTATGTGATGAGGCTATGATATCATTATCTCGAGGAAGGAGAGTAGGAGGAGGAAAGGAGGGAGTGAGCGAGTGGCTGATGTACTCTCAACCGTACACAAGCGCAATGTGCCCGTACTGTGTTCCCAATTTGCTAAGTGCATCAGTCACTTCATTTGCTGTCTCTTCTCTGTCCGATCTGAGGTTTTAGGGCTGTAGCGTAAAGGACTCTGCCTCTGTTTGTGGCCTAGATATGAAAAAAGCTATTTCATCCATTGCATTATATAAATCAAATAAGCAAAGACCTGTCTCTTTGTCTGACGGACAAAAGATCTGGGATGCCTTTCTCTGCAAACACTGGAGGAGACTATTGTGTTGGTGATGAACACAGACTCTGCTCTGCTCTCTTTGCTCTCTCATAGCATTAATGTCTAGTTGTAATGATGCTGAACAGTTTCCTGATGTGTCACTGATGTCTTTGAAATGACGATGAAACTTTCTGACTCTCTCTTTAGGACGGGAGATCCCATTTGTAGCCATTTACAAGACGCAGAGAGACGCAGAAAGTGAGACGCAAGACAGAGAGAGTGAGTATATTTACATCAAGTCTGAGACAAATTTGCATTTACAAGACTCTGCATTATGTTAAAGACATTACCAGTGACCTTGTTGGCAGTAGCATAACAGCTACACTGAAATCGACCTTGTCAGAAGGGGACAGAAGTGTTTCCTTTGCAGTGCAGAGTGACCACCTGTGCACTGAGTCACTGTTTGTCCAAGAGCCAAGTCCTGTATGATGGCAGTAATCACATTACTCCTCACAATGGATGTCCTCATTAAATTATGACCTGCCCGACGTCAATATCAGCATACTGTAATTTGATTACTACAGTGTGCATGTGTGTGTGCCATCTTTGACCAGTATCATGTCCCTGCTCTGACTATGTTAAAGTCTTGATGTTATTATCATAGATTATTTGATGTTGAACAGTGTTTTTGCAAGTGTAATAATATCTCCCAAATGTTCACCCACCAAGGTGCTGAGTTTGCTGTTTTTTAAAAGGCTTTATTATGCCTACAAATCTAAAATTCTATTGACATTAAAGGGACAGTTCACCCCAAAATCAAAAATATATATTTTTCCTCTTACCTGTAGCACTATTTATTAAACTTGACTGTTTTGGTGTGAGTTGCCAAGTGTTGGATATATCAGCTATAGAGATGTCTGCCTTGTCTCAAATATAATGGAACTAGATGGCACTCGGCTGTTGTTCCTTAAAGTGCCAAAATAATACATTTGAAAAACTCAACAGCAATGTCTCAGTAAGTTTCATGTAGGAACTATTTTCTCTCTACTGAACTACATCTGCCTACTGCATTACTGCACAGAAGGAAGTGTGCATCTACTCATGGACGAGAGGCTTGCGCTCATGACTGTGAGATGTAAGCATTAATGGCTGAGCTGTAACATTAGCTAGCTTAGTGGTGCTAGGCGAGCTAGCAGTAGATGCACAATTCCCTCTGCGCAGTGATATGGTTGGTTGGTCTCTGACACTCAACTCACAATAAAACAATATATAGATTGATTAATGGGGGTGAACTGTCCCTTTAAGATGGCCAGTATACATAAAGTGTAGTCAGGATGCCATAATTAGTAACAAGGCTAATGGTCTAAAGCTACGGTGGTGACTCTGAGTCTGTACTTGAGCTAAATATTGCAAATGTTAGCATGCTAATAGCTTAAAAAGCACAACGCTAATGTTAACATGCTGCTGTTTAACAGGTAAAATAATAACCATGTCCATCTGCTAAACATGAACATAGTGGCATTGCCACTTTGAGCATGTTAGCATGCTAACAGTTTAAATAAACAGATAGTATGGTGATGGTGCTAGAGGAAAAGTTCATCACAAAAGTCATTACAATTCAAAATGAACAGGAGAACATAGATATCTGGACCAAATCCATCTAACTGTGGTCAAGAAATTTAACTCAGAAATACAAATCTCAAACCCTTGGTTCTAGAGAAACGCTCACTAGATCACTAAAGTCAGTAAAGTATGATTCATCCTGGATGCTTCCTTTGGACTGTTTACACAAACCGATCCGAACATACAATGTTCACTACATCCCCTTTGACTCCAGCCGTCATGGCAACCAAGGGTGACTGTGTTAAGTGTTGCGCAAACCAGCTGTAGCAAAGTAGTAGTACAGCTGGTCCTCTTTTCAAGACAGTCTCTTGAGGTGTGAAGTTTGCCTCGAGCGAATCCAGGTCAGTCTCAGCTAGAGTCGGGTCTGGTGTGTGGTTTGTCGGAGTTCATGCTCAAAGTTTTGGAGGATGAGAGGCTCTGATATTGTGTGGAGCTTCTTTCTTTTAGACGTTTTAATTCACAGCTCCAGGCTTACTTCTAAACCATCGAAAATGAGTATGGGATTTTATTGGATTAGGAAAACAGAAAAGGAAAATGGCACGCTACTCCAGCTGTTTAATTGGGACGAGGCTTTTAATTGAATTTTTACAGTATGTTGTGCATGTAAAAGTAGTCAGTGATGTTCCTGAGAGTGAAACTTTAATCTCATTGGTCATCCGTGTTCTCTCTGTGACAGGTATTACAGAAGTGCATAAACTGGAGAACAATGAGAACCTGAGGCTGACCCTGGACTCCATGCAGATGCCTAAAGTGGAGTACAAGGAGATCAACATGGATGACTACAGTATGTGTCAGAGCCAAAGTCACTTTAATGGACAAGTCCATGTTTACAAATTATATGATGGCTAACAAAGAAAGAATTTCAGCAAAAGAAACCCAATGCTTGTCAGTTGTCAGGTAGCTCAAACTCAGACTTAAAAGTGAGGATCCTCTTCTGTTATATTGTTAAATTATTTGAATTATTTTTAGAGGCCCGGAGAGGGTGAAATATTCAGATTTTACAAGAAAATACATTGTGGTGAAAATGCTGAAAAATTAACTTAATTTTCTGTAGCAGTTTATTTTCCTCCTCTTCTCCTTGATCATGTTGTGACCCTTGCAGGCCGAGAATCCCTGCTGAACAGTGCAGTTAATTGTGTTGTGTGTGTTTTAATTATACTATAATTTAGCAACACATCAATTTGGCTTCCTCTTCTAGCAGCTGGGGATGAGACTCTTCACTCCTCCATACCCATACCAATGTTATACTCCACTTCATCTTTTACACTCTCAACTCACTCACACTGTTTTGTTTTTTAGATGCACCAAATAATTGAACACATTTTAGATGTATTTATGAGAAATTATTGAGTATTGTATAGTGTTTTGTCTAACAGTAGTTTGTCTACATGACAGCCTTGTCGATGCAGATCCTCAAACCTGCCGGCTTCCAGGACACAGCACACTATCCCCTGCTCCTGCTGGTGTACGTATGACACAGGTTTTCACACATTTGTGTACAGTACACTTGATTCACACAGAGAGAAGTGTCCGTTGGCAGTGCTGACCCCAGATGGCCGTCCTCTCCAACGAAGACTTCCTGGACAGAGTTTTAATCTAAAGACGAGCTGCTCTGTACTCTACTCCAGCTGGCTGATAATTGCTCTATGAATGGGGGAACTTACCCTCCTGCCCAGCCCATTCTTTTATAAGCATTTCTGACCTCCGGTTTGCAGCTCACATTTAACATTTTCAGAATTTGGCCCTTTCTACTCTCAGTTGTCACTGCAGCTACAGGTCCTGAAGAATCAGACAGGAAACAAGTTCAAGTTCTTAAGTCTCAACCTGGCACGTGCATGTGTTCAGACATAAAATAGTGCATAAATATGGGGCTAAAATATATAAAGAAATAAAATATTTTTAAAAAGTATCATCCTTGCGTCACTACCATTGCATTGCATTCAGTAGTCTCCATAAAACACTGATGTGGTTGTCTCTGTGCAGCGATGGGACACCCGGTGGCCAGATGGTGGCAGAGCAGTTTCACATGGACTGGGCCACGGTGCTGGTGAGCAGCTTCGGTGCCATCGTGGTGCGCTGTGATGGGCGAGGCAGCGGCTTCCAGGGCACCAACCTGCTGCACCGGATCCAGAAGAAACTGGGCGTGTATGAGGAACAGGATCAGAAAGAAGCACTCAAGTATGAGATGTTTTCACTTTGCCTTATTAAAGATTTAGCAGACATTAGAATAAACATGCAGTAAACAGCTACATGCAGGGCCACAGTTTCCAACACCACTGACATGCTTCATCTCAACAGTTTTCCAGTTGATTTAGAGACACGATCTGTATGTAACTTTGTATTTTAGCTACGTATATTCTTAAATAGCAGCATCTCATTCAGGATGAAATGGTCCATTTGTCTGTCTGTCTTTTATTTCCAGCATTTCAATGTTGAAGAATTAAGCTACAATTGCTATAAGCAGTAGCAGTAATAAATATTATAGTAGTCGTAGTATAATTAAAGGCTCCTTGTAAACACAGCTGCTAAAAAGACCCTGTGGTATTAGCTACAATTGCTGTGGTGAGACAGTGAATGCAAAAGTCAAAATAGAAATGTGCTTCTTAACAATGGAATGTTTATCTTTTGCAGTTTTATTTTGAAAGAGCCCTACGTCGACAAAACCAGAGTTGGAGCTTTTGGAAAGGTAAGACGAGTATCAGTGTGTAGCTGAAAGACTCATGCAACATGAAGTTAACAACATGAAGGTTAGACCAGCTCAGGAACATAACACTCTATTATCTAAAGTTTACCCTGGCTGTTCAAGTAATGGGAATATTTAGATCTTTAACTTAAAGGTCCAGTGTGTAGGATTTAAAGAGTCAACTTTTCATGGTGTCTGAAAAACAGCCCTGTTTTCAGCTTGGTGATGCTGCATTTCCAGCTGATCCAAGAAGGTTTTTAAAGAGTTTATTCAGCTTAAGAAGGAGGAGAATTTGCTCAACACACTTTATCCTTCTGTTTCTCACAAACAAACACATTTAAAATCACCGAATCTGGATCATTTTACTGGGGTGGAACGGGACAGAAAATTGTAATGTGAAAAGTTAGTGGACTAGTGGAGTAAAAAGATGGAATGGAAGTATCTCAAATTTGTGCTTACAGTAGTTGAGTAAATGTATTTCCCCCACTGGCGGTAACATGCATGTTTACTGTACCTCAGGTGTATGGAGGCTACGTGACCAGCCTGTTGGTGAGTGGTGAGGAATCCCCTGTAAAGTGCGGCGCTGTCCTCTCACCCATCACTGACTTTGAATTATACGGTAAGCTGTTTTTTCATCTGTATACCAGCTTGCAAAACCATATAGAGTCCGTATATAATTCATAATATGAAGACTGTATTATAGTTTCTGCTGTGTATGGTAAACAAGCAGTATCTGTGCATAATCATTCAGGTGCAGGCCATCCTGTCAGACAGTAATCAAAGGAAAAAAAGAGATTGCAGAGATTACCCCTGCAGCTGAGTTATTTCCATGACTGTGTGATACATGTATGTACTCTGCGTGTGAGCAAAGAAAAGGAGCTTGTTCACCTTATCAGTGTGATGCTACAGATACGCCTGGAACCCAATCATAACAGAGCCAGACAAAGTTAACTACACCAGCCTCACCTCAGCTACCAAAGGAATGAAATGTGTGAAAATCAGAGCTGTGTGTGTCGGGGAGAGAGTGACGGAGAAGGAGAGACGGTGCTCTCGTAGCTGCACCGAGTCAGGAAACTGCAAATTAAGGAGGAGCCAGGCGTCACGGTGTGACTGATTTCCCATCAGTTTGATTTCTCTAGCTTGCCAGAGGGGGTGAGAGACATGCCATGACACTGTATAAGTTTGGAATTGCAAATGAAGGCAGTCTGCGACGCCTTCGAGACTAAAGAAGATGGGTGAATCTATTTGAATATGGAGGAGAATAACCTGGAAAAGTGAACTTTATTTCCTTCCAAATGGCCAGAGACAGAAATAACACACGGACATTGTTATTAATGTGTAGTTTTGATTTAATTTTGATGTCAAAGTTTTCATTTAAACTCTCTTTTCCCTGCAGCCTCTGCATTTTCAGAGAGATATCTTGGGCTGCCTAAACCTGATCCAAGGGCATACACAGTAAGATTTGAGTACAATTATTATATTTCAAATTCCAGTTATGATCATTATATAATCTTTTTGTTAATTTGTTGCTGTGTGTCTCATTATTCCTCAGATGGCAAATTTAGCACACAGAGCATCTCAATTCATGGATAAGAAGTTCCTTATTATTCATCCAACAGCTGATGGTAGGACAAGGATGTCTGAATTTACAATTCACCTTTATTTAAGCGTTTAAATCTTTCATAAAGCAAGAAGATCTCTGACATTTTGGCATATATATCGTTATGTTTTCCCAGAAAAGGTCCATTTCCAACATACAGCAAAATTCATCGCCCAGCTCATCAATGAAAAGGCCAACTATACCTTACAGGTATGTGGTTTTACTTTCTCTCCCTTGTAATTACATCGACTGCTGATCCAATTTCTCTGCCTGGTTCAGTTATTCTCCAACCTCTGGGAGCTTTATGATCCCGGTGGGATCCCACAGCAGGCGGAGGATTAGCCCTCACAATGCTGTCATTCCACATAATGAGATTATGAGACCTTCTCAGGCATCCTGCATTGACACCAGGACTAATCCAATTAGGATACAATGCACTGGAGCTGCATGTTCAGTGGAGCTTATTACTGACCCATAGATGGGTTACTCTGCACACATGCATCATAAAGACCTGGTTGCTCAGAGCTCTGGTGGACTTTAGGTCAACACATGTAAACATGATGACTCAGTTAGAATATCTCAGTTAAGTTCAAACTCCAGAAATTTAGTTTGAGTCCCTTTTATTGATAAATTAACTTGTTAAGCCAAGAAAGCTCATGATAAACTTGTTTTTCTTTTTTTACTATCATTGTCAATTAAATCCATTTTGGTTTGAACAAAACCACACTAGGCCTCTCAATTTTTTTTTATTAAAAAAAAGAAGAGAATGGACAGAAATGATTGTTAGTTGGAATCCTTGACTAATTTAAAGATGTACTCAGAGATTAAATGGGTTATAGGCAGTGATGGAAAATCAATCATAGGCATAGATGGATTGTTCATGTTATTGTCTTTTATATGTATGCTATAGCACAATTTAAGGATCTTCACTACATGTATGTATATAACCAGTATCTGACTATAAATGACTTTTTTTTTTTGGGCATACCATACCATGATGTTTTTATGACATACTATACCATGACAATTTTTTTTTTAAATAATTTAAGACATACTATACTATGGAATTTTTTAAGCATACTATACTGTGACAATTTTTGGTGAAAATTTTAAGGCATACTATACTGACATTTTTTGAGTCATACTGCACTATGATAATTTTTTTTTTGTTTTGGTCATACTATATGAGGACTTTAATAGCTACAACAGTGCGTCATTTTTTGTAATATATTTTCAGGCATACTATACATTTTTAATACATACAATGCAATGAAATCTGTGACATTTGTAAGCATACTAAACTATGACATTTTTTAGGCATACTATTCTATGAATTTTTTATAAATGTATTGAGGCAAACTAATTTCTGATATTTTTTTGTTACAGTTTTTCTACGGTATAAATGTCCACTTGAGCTCAATGATGAACTGATTAGTATTTGGTGGTCAAAGGTCAAGGTTACATTGACCTTGTCTGTCTCATTCTCATGGATTTAATATCTTAAGAACCCCTTGAGTGAATTTCTTCAAATTTGACACAAACATTCATTTGGACTCAAGGATGATGGGATTAGATTTTGTTGGTCAAGGGTCAAGGGTCAAAGCTCTGATAGCTCTGACGCTCTGATATTTTTGCCCATATATCTACCCACCTAATACTGAATAAATCTAACCAGATAAAATACAACTATCGGTTCAATTACTGGTCCTGTACCAACTGATGAGTGTCAGTGTCTCACTCACTTATTCTTTGTCTTTGTCTCAGATCTACCCAGATGAAGGCCACTTCATTCACAGCGAAGCAACAAGGCAGCACCTCAGCCAGTCTCTGGTGAACTTCTTCGAGGAATGCTTCAGGCTACCAGAACGTGTGTTTGAGGAGGCCCTGGAGGAGGAGAGTGAAGACGAGGGTTAGCTTGACCTCCTGAGGCCCAATTGTGCTCTGAATCCTTCCCACCCATACATCCACCCACCTAACCTCCATCCTGTCCCTGTGCCCAAGCACAACACTGGCATACAGTTGTCCACAATATGCAACTCTCATCTGTTCTTGCTCAATTTGATTTGCATTTGGACTCCCCGTGTCCGCATGCTGAACCTGAGACTGCCTTACCAGCAGACCTACTCCTACATCCATCCTCCCACTATCTGCCCTGAGTTCGACTCCAAACGGCCCTCCGGAGAGCCAACAAAGACTGATGACCTGACATGATGCTTTGGAATATACTGATTGATTTAACAGGGAGCGGTCTCCTTTACAGCAGGATGGACCAGCTCCTTAAAAGCAGTGGAAACAAAGCATCAGCTCTCACACAGACTTTCAAGCTGTGGGGAGAGGGAACACCTTATAGCACATAACTCATGGGCTTGTATATTAATGAAATTTAGACGCCTGGTGAAGAACGCTGGTGGACAGTGTTCACAATGGGTGTCTGGGATTGTGCAGATACAGGAAATGTTACTATTTTTAAAGTTGTGAAGAACTTTCATGTTGGACTGTGGTTGTGTCTATTGTTCTTACAGTATGTAAAATAGCACACAGACATTCACTCGCCTACTACGGATATATTTTGTTTTGGTGTTCATGTTTGCCCCGATGTTCATCTCGTAGCCTCATTTTATGTATTTCAGTGATGCTGACGGAATTCTTGAGCTGGCAAAGTGTTTGGAAGAAAAAAAAGCACTGTGGGTTTGTTAATGTGTCGTTTGAGACGGTTTTATTGTGACGCTCCAGTTTTATTTATCAAATGTTTTTCAAAAAAGACAAACTTGTTTTAGTCACTGTGCCTTACTTTGTCAGACAACATCCTGCTGTGAGACTGCATTTTTGAATTAGCCTTCAACAAGGCTAATTTTCTCAAAATAGTTTGACATTTTTGGAAAGATATTATACGCGGTCTTGTCAAAAGAGGATTGAGTCCACTCACACATCTGCCTGTTAAATATTAAGCTACAGGCAGCAGCTGGTTAGCTTAGCACAGAGTGAAGACTGGAAGCAGCTAGCCTAGCTCTGGCTGTTTTTCCCCCCATTATGCTAAGCTAAGCAAAGCTAAGCTAACCCTCTCCTGGATTTAACTAAATATTTAACTGACAGACACGACACTGGTATCAGTCTTTTCATCCAACTGTCAGAAAGAAAGCCAATAAGCGTACTTCCCAAAATGGCAGCTATTGTTTTTAATTTATGGCCTGAAATAGATAATTAAAATAAATCATGTAAGCTACATTCTGTAGCTAATTCCTGATTGACAAACTGTAGGGATTCTAAAGTTTTGCAAAATATTATTCTCCGGAAATATGTCCAATGACATCAGTACACCAAGCTAAATGTATAGAATCTGCATGCGTCATTGCTTATGACATGTTAAAGAATGGTAGGTGAAGGAAACGGGACAGGAAGTGCAGTTTTTGTGATTGAAAATGCTGCGTCACTCACACTCGGTTTAAATCACAGAATACATTGTTCAAAGTTGAAGGCGAGAGGCCATTAGGATTAGAGGTATACCCTTAGAAATTATTTATTTGTATATAAGGGGGGGGGGGGGGGGGGGGGATTATCCAAATATAACATGCATAACAATGAATTCTTGAGGCACATGTTTAATTTTCCATTTTTCTATTTTCTTATTTGAATGGCCATTTGTGTTACGTTTCAGTGCATGTTCAGACGTTATTTGCAGCACTATCCCTGATAGCTCAGTTCCACATGGTAATTTTGACATCTTGAATGTTCCTTACTGGATTGCATAAATTACATCTCCAGTAGTATTGTGATTGAGATCCCAGTCTGGTCAGCTTGATGTGTAAATGTTATTCAAATATCATTTTATTCTAAAAAAAAAAAAAGAAAAAAGAAAACAATATTACCTGAGTGTTATTTGTGCATAAAGCATTTTGGAAGTTACATTTGACTATTCATTTCTGTTTTCCTGTTGCTGTCCTTGAAATTGAGTTGAAAGTGGAATTTATAAATGCAGAAGGCAACATCGAACTTTCTTGCCAGTGGTTGAGGACTTTTTCAAGACGCTCAACTTTGTTATCCAAAGCATAGAAGGAGAGTCATGGCAGATTGTGGCATGAAGGTAAATGTTAGAATAAAAAAATAGATATTTTATCAGCTTTCAGTGTTTTTTTGGGTCATATGTTTTATTGTGAATTTCAGCGCTCTGCTGCTTTTTTTTTGGCCGCATTAAACAGAACATTACATATTATATCACTGCATAAAGCTATGTTATTCAACAACTGCTATTCACACAGCTAGCAGACACAACACATGGTTATTCATTCTGATGCATGTCATGGAAGTGTGATGCATTTGTTTTTCTGAATTAACAAGATTATTAACTCAGAGTTCTGGGAAAAGTCATCATAAGAGAATATTTGCCATTTTTCTAAATGACCATGATAGACCATGACATCATGTCAGAATTATGGGAAGTTTCATGGTAAAAAAATAAATTGTGCTTGTTTTCTAGTTATTCATTTCATTCATATTCCACATTATCCTGTTGAGGGTCGCGGGGGGGCTGGAGCCTATCCCAGCTGACATTGGGCGAGAGGCAGGGTACACCCTGGACAGGTCGCCAGACTATCACAGGGCTGACGCATAGTGATAGACAACCAATTTAGAGTCACCAGTTAACCTAACCTGCATGTCTTTGGACTGTGGGAGGAAGCCGGAGTACCCGCAGAAAACCCCTCGCTGACACGGGGAGAACATGCAAACTCCACACAGAAGGGCTCCCTCCTGGGTTTGAACCATAAACCCTCTTGCTATGAGATGACAGCGCTCACCACTGCACCACCGTGCAAGACCATAATCTTGTCAATTCAGACACAAGAATTTACAAGACTATTGAAAATTAAAAAAAAAAAAAAGTAGATTATTTTTCTATGAAAACTTCTCTCATAATACTACAATAATGAGCTCAATAATTCAGAAAACCAAGAGCAGATTTTTTTTTTTCCATGAAAATTTTTAAGGTAATAATTTCACTAATTTAGAATAAAATAATTTTTAATTTATAATTTTATTTTTTTCTAACTTTTCTCACAATTTTGCGAAAAAAATCTTGTTAATTCAGAAAAACAGAGCAATATTTTTTTTCATTAAAACTTCTCCAAATTTTTACATTATCTCATTAGTTCAGAAAAACAGGACAATTTTCTTTCTCTCAAGTAAACACATTACACGTCTGTACTATTCAGCTCTGTTTTCATCTCCAATAAATCCTGAGAGTAATATTCTGGCTCTTAAAGTTTATAAATGCAGCAGCTTTAAAGGGGGAATCCTGCATATTTCAACCTAGACCCTTTTTTTGTACACATTATTGTGTCTAACTGACTTGTGGGAACACTTTTTGACATTGGTCCAGTATAGACAGAGCTACAGCCAGCAGCAGTAAAGCAGGATTAAGTGTACCCACTCAGATCAGATGCGCATTAAAAGTTCTTGTTTTGCCACTGACAGGCTCAGGTTGTTATTATGAGTGTCTTTAAACATTACAGAAAGGAACCTACAGAGAAATGAAATGTATTTTCTTACCTTTCACTTGTTCTGTCTTGAATTGTGACCAAGTCTCCCTAATGATAAGTCTCATTCTGCACAGACTGTGAACATTCAAACATTCAAGATAGAAATCCTTGAATCCTTAAAACATCATGAAATGCATTCTTTAATTAGCTGTAAACCCACTTACAATATCAACAAAGCATAATTTGATTTTTTAACTTGCAGTATTCCTCCTTTAGTTTCAGGTTCAACAGATGAAATGAGCAGCAAATGCAAAATCAAACAACTAAAATTATTCACAAACATTCACGAGTCATGTGACCGGGACAGCAAATCAGCTGCTAAAAAGGAAGTGCCCTTCACAAACAAACATCAGAAATAATACATTTGCAGAAAGGTACTCGTGGGTGATTTGAAAACAGGATTGTAGTTATATATCAGTGCTTTAGTCTCCTCGTCCTCGGATTCAAATCTGTGAAAGTTCTTCCTGGCTGTAAGGAAAGAAAACAGCAACATTTACACGTCACAAAACCTCTATCATGCAGTTACTATGTTATTAAAGAACCAGAAATAATGCTGAGTCATACCTTCATTGACAAAGAATTCAGCCATGTAGAAGGTGGTCCTGACTGCTGCTAGAGAGTGTGGGATGTAAGGCTTCCCCCATTCAAATGCATTTTTCTCTGGATGCCACTGTGCCCCATAAATTGGGTAATCATATGCTGCAGAGAGGTGAGGGAAGAGGAAGCACTCATTAAAAAAGTTCCCTGCAGTGTTATTCTGCTGTAAACTTGTACCAGTAAGGTGATGCTGCATCGTAACTACCTTCCACCGTGGACACAAACTCTGTTTTCCCATCCGTGTTTGTGGAGAGCACTTTGTAAAAGTTTTTCAGCTCCTCATTTGTGTTATGAGTCTGAAAGAAAGAAACAAGGTAAGTCGCAATGCACCTAATTAACCTACACCCTGCTTTCTGTGTTCTTAGAAAAATGACTGTTGTGCTCAAGGGAGGAAACGAGGCTCATATTTCACCACAAACCAGCTATTTCTAGAGTACAACAGTATTCTGTTGTACTCTAGAAGTGCTGAGGCTCCAGCACTGCATTCATGTTATCATTTTCTCATCATAGAAGTAATGAATGACATACCAGCACTGTCACACTCCACTTGTGAGCGTTTGCTGTCAGCGGCTCAGAGGCCAATTCTTCCATGAGCTCAGGTGGGAAGCCTTCAAACATCCTGCTGTCTTTGGCCTCTAAAAATGGGTCATAACATTTTTTTAGGTATCATTAATAACAAACAAATGAGACAGCAATTAGCTTGGTAGCCACCCCACAGCTTCTCCACCTGAGTCCCTGCTGCTGGGGACTGTTTTGTCAGGAGGAGAGTGGGTATCTTCTCTGGAGACGGACCTTCAGTCAGCGGCTGCAGCGGCTCAAATTCGGCCAATGTAAACCCTGTAGCGGACTTATAGACAGCGGCAGCACCAGGTCTAACGTGTGTAATGGCAGCAACAAAAAGTTTCCTGATCCAGTGTGGAGTCTGGGCTGTCCAGTCCCCTAGAGCTAGAGTTTGCACCGATTGGATTTGAATTACTGTAGCCGCTGACTGGGGGTCAGTCTCCAGAGCTGCTGCCCACTCTTTCGACAGCACAGTTTTCTGTAGCGGCGGGGAGTGAAGCAAAGGACATGCTGTGATTTGAGACTCTAGCTAACATTACCTACATAAATGTTAACATTAAGCCGCAGCCAAGTTAACAAAAACTAGTAGCAACATTTTCTCTCTATTTCAGAAATGATTTGCCAATATTGATACTTTTTTTTTTTGGTAACTGTCAGAGTCTCTTCTAGACTCTCTGTCTGATAAATCTTTTTTCCCTTTTTTGGGTTGCTTCGCAGTGTAGACAGTTGTTGCACATGCTTTTATTTACCGTTGAAGGTTTTTTGGGGGGATCCAAGGACAGAGGGATGTTGTATGCTGTAAAGCTTCTGAGGAAATTTGTGATTTTGGGCTTTTTTTCAAATTGAATTGGAATAGCAACATCCTCTGCACAATCCTTTACCATTCGATCAGGCTTTTACCAAAGGGACGTGCATCTGCATTTGTAGAGCAGCCAATAGGAACACCATCTCCGTGAAATGAACTGTGATTGGCCAAAGTCTCCTGTCACGGGTTAGATTTTCTAAACCTGACAACAGAGCCAAGAGGAGGTGTAGAAGTCTAATGTTCTCTCAGTCCACTTATATTACAATATGCTGAAAGATTATCGTGAGATTTTTTCCCAATTACGCCACAACAAATCTGCCTAGCACAGCTTTAGAGCAGTTAATGTAAGAAAAGTCCCTTGTTGTCCTGTAAAATATGAGAATCAATAGTCCGAACTTTCATGAAATGAGCAACAGCACTAAAATGCTGTTAATGCTGAAGATAATGTATCTCATATAATATTGCTCCACTACAAATTTGAGTAAACTAACATTACATTGAAGCAAATGCGGCCCTTTAGCCTCTTCAGCACAATACAAGTTCATACATACATGTTCAGGTCATGGATAATGTCCTAAACCTAAAATAGCTATATGAAACAAATACTTTCAGTCATTTCAACAAAACTGAACTACTCCTAACAATTAGCACTTCGCTCACTGCAGATAAACAATCTCAATAACTCTATATCTCTCATATCAAGTCAGGACTTAAAACTGGATTTTCAGAGCTAACTATCTTAACATTAAGACTTCTCCCAGTGATGGGTAATCTGTGGTTCATCTATTAAGACAAAGCCATACCATCAGTGAAGACCAGCGGTAATGGCACATCACTTGTGTTGGTACGTGAGAGTACGTTCTTTCCACTCGTCAAACAGGCCAGCTGCTCATATCCAAGACACGTGCCCCACACAGGGAAATAGTCGCCCTTCTTGTTTGCCTGAAACATGACATATCGTCTGCAGCATAATTCCACATCAACACACAAACGTCATTATTAATCTTTTACACTTTTACCTCAATAGCAAGCTCATAAAAGGCTTTCGCAGCTCTCTGATAACCTGATGACATGATGCTGGCAGATCCGCCCGGGTAAAAGATCCTGTTAACAAAGACATGAAAAACAAGAGTCTCAACTCGCAGAGAAACAAAATGTTCTGTATCTCTTTCTGCAAAGATACAAACAGGGTGGTGGGCAAAATGATAGAAAGCATTCAGAGAGGCCTTTAGAGGTGTTAACTAAAGTAAATTTAACATGTGTTGAGGTTTATGTTGTAATGTCAGTTGCTTTGTGAGTTTACCACTTGCCACAAGAGATGAAATTTTGCAGCTGGTGCTGACTATTTATCTTTTTTGTATAGCTATAAGTCGCCTCATGTGGTCTTAATGTGTCATACCAGTCTTGTTATATATTGCTAAATTATTATATCTGACCTTTATATTTTTAACCTGTTTCTTTATAACCTATAATCTCCCTATTTATCTGCCATTATAATTAAGAGTTACAGTGGTTTCTACTGGTGTATCAGTCATAAACATAGCAAAATATGCAATGTGGCAAGTGTAAGTCCTGATGATATGTGCAAAACATTGTCAAATTGCACAGGGTAAACACATACATTGTCAGATACTTGCTTCAAAACAACCTTTCCCATGGCTCTGTGTCTAAGTGACTAAAATGGCAGCGAGAAACAGCCCTAAAATGGCTATTGCCAAAGCCAGCAGACTTTGTTTGAATAAACAGTCATTTTATCATTATAAAATCCTTCATAATGCTCCCAGCACCAAGAATGAATTGTTGTTAATCTATTCTTAAAAACAAGTCAACGGCACTCTGGAATGCTCTGCTTAAAGTTATTGTCTAATGACAAAATTACTTTTAAAAAGCTCCCAAAGAAATAGCTTGCCATATAATAAGATACCCACATAGCCATATTTTAATGTACCTATGTTCTTTCCTATTTGTTATTTTTATATCTTCATTCTTTCACAAATATATCTGTTTAGTCAGCTTGTCTTATTATCACCAATTATCACTTTATGTCTGTAGGCGTCATTTTTTTCTGTTGCTGTTTAATTACAGTTTATTTATTATTAGTCTAAGTCCTATTATTAGTCTAAGTCCTAATTTCTTCACTTGGATATACAAGTCTAGCATTCTGATTGTTTTTATATCTTAATTTGTTGATAGCTTTACTTGATCTGTGTACTGTCTTTCCGTGTGCAAGACCCAAGGAAGACTAGAGGCACTTTCATTCTTGAATAAACAATAAACAATTAACTGCACTTAAAGTTGACAAAAACAAAACAAAACTCACAAAAGCCATAATGGTCCATCTTCCCTCTGTTGCAACAACTACTCGTTTGGCTAAAATAAACTCTTAATTCACATAGTTAAAAAGAAGGCTGGCTCTATAAGCCCTAAAATTGCTGTTTATCTAAATGGAGTCTGTCGAGTTTGGCGATAGCGAATTTGGGACTCTTTCTGGTTGAACAAAAAGGATGTTACTATTAAACAAAAAGGTCTGTCTCTGTGGGGATCTTTTCCATAGCTGTCAGACACTTAGAATTAAGATCTGAGGCTGTCAGTTGCAAAAAAGCACTTTTAGTGGATGTAAATTGAGGTTCCACATGCCAAACACAAAAAAATCCACTGAATTTCTCTGTATGGTCTTTTCAATAATGGAGTATGACACTCCTAATAACAATTAAGCCTATCAGTGGCAAAAACAAGCTTAAAGTGCTTGTTTTTGCAGCTGAAGTTCAACAAAAGTAATGCATGTGAAATAATGGTGGCACCTGCCCGGAGTGATCACATTGCAACCTGTACTGCAATCTGCAGCCCTATTGCTCAATACTAGACAAGATTCAAAAACAGTTGTTACTCACTTAGACACAAAAACATGGGGAAATGGGATCATGGTTAAAAATGACTGAAGTTAGCCTGTAAAAATTGACATTACACTGAACGTAATCTCAGCAAAAAACTGAATATTCTGAATTTCTGATATTTGGTGCACCCCTGTACATAAAGCTGATTGTCCTAAATGTTATTTTTTGGTCAAAAACCACTTATAATTAACCAAAAATACATATTCCTCCTTAATTGTATATTAAATTTCCTAGCATAAAGGCTTTGATTGATACTATATTACAACACATTTACCCGTTAATGGAGTTGAAGAGTTTCTTATAGTACTCTGGTGGCTGGTTAATCCTGTAGAAATAAAAAAAAAAGGGAAGGGGTTAAAGGTTTCAGTTTGAGTACACTGGCGTTGCTAAAGCTGTCATGTACTGCAGGAGTGACAGTCAGTAACATGTTAGGTAATAACTCACATGACAGGTACAACTCTTGCTCCTGCTGACTCCAGAGTCTTCACATAGGACGCAGCGATGTAAGAGGTTTCATTTCCTGTTGGGTATTTAACTTCTTGAGCCAGGACACCTTTAAAGACAAAAACACAACCAGTTTAAACACGTATAGGTAGCTACGACACTTCTGTTAGCATGCAACAACAACAACAACAACAAACATTAAGTTGACGCAGTTAGTTGGAAGCTGTAAATAAAAATGGAAGTTAGCTTAATTTAATGCTGCTGTCAATAACGTGTTTATAAACTTACCAATAATTGGTCGATTGTTTCTTTTGGCTGGAGAATACAGCGGTAGACATGGGAGAGAAATGAAAAACAAGGACAAGATTATTATTCTAAAAGTAAAACATAAGGTAAGACGTTTGAGAGTCGCCATTTGGCCCAAGGTAATGTTGTTGTCTACTGCACTTCCGGGCTGCTTCCTTCAGAATAAAAGCATCATGTTTCACCCTATGGTTTCACCTCAAATGACCTCGTTTTTTGAATTGTTTTTCACGAATAAACAAACAAATAAATGACCAGCAAGTTGCAAATATATTTTTTCATCATATATATATTATATTATTTCGTGAATTGATAATTATTCCAATCAATTTGTTAAACATTTTACATTTAAATTGTAAAATGCCATCGCTCCAACACAGTACTACGTGAGAATATTTTTAAAAAGCTGTATTTTAGTAATACAGAAACATTTTGGGATTGTAAGTAATGTTATGTCAAATAAGATATAGTTTTACATTTTAACTTTTAAACCGTTTTACCTTTATTTTGAAATCTACACCCTAAAACGGAAGTAATTTCCTGGACCATTACGTAAAACATATGTATTATTTTCTGGGAAAAGGAAGCTTTACAATAAATATTATTAATAGTATAACAAGCTTAAAAATTATTAAAACTTAATTTGTTTGATAGACTGAATCAGAGATTTAAGTATGGTTTTTTTATAAACTTAATCCAGCTAATTTTGGGGGAATAAAGTGATCATGCGTTACAGTATACAGTCTATGGTTATAGCCAGATTCATAAGCTTATATTCAATGTTTACATTTGACATTTAAATGAGACGCTTTAAATAATCAACTGTAGGAACATGATTGCACTTAGCTACAAGATACAACTATGGCTGAAACATTTCAAGGCACAAAATGCATCTTCATTACAAACAGAAAATGAATGCCCCTATTTGTTACTTAATAAACTCCTTCCATTGTTTTGGCACTGACAAAACAATTATATTGGCCGGTGATACTCAACCTGCAGCTAGAGGGCCAAATATAGTAAATAAGTTTGTTTTTAAAAAAAAACCAAAAAAAAAAAAACAAAACATCAAAATAGAGCTTGTTTATTAATAAAAATTAATAAATAATAAAATACCAAGGGAGGATCCCCTGGACCCCTGACAAAGCTAAGCTGTACATGTCCTCAAATCCTAGAAAAGTCCCTGCCCATACCTGACCTGTTTGGGACACTTGTGACTGGATTTGCCTCCTTGCGAAGAGTGGTGGGGAGGGCAAACATCGAAAAGTTTTAAACAGGCAATTCAATCATTATACATATTAACAAATATTATTATTGTTTGTTTATTAACTGGCCCCTGGTCTCCAGTCATTTTGCAAAAGAGGTCCCCGAGCGAAACAAGTTGAGTATCTCTGATAAAGGCTAACCACTTAAGTTTGCTTTAATTATAATTTTTAACCTTAAAACCTTAAAAAAAAACAAGTATTCAGCCCTTTGTTTCCCTTTTATTCATTTGGCTAATCGTACCTCTGGTCAAGACATCACATCCCGTCTGATTACTGACTGTGAGGTGACTTATGTTCACACCAGCAGAGGCCAGCTCATTATGTAACTGGCCAATGACGACCTCAGTCAACACCCGAGTGCGAGACAGGATCCAGGCGAAATCAATGTGGAAGAGGCCTAAGTATTCAGAGCAAGAGTACACCAGAGAGTATGTTTCGTAGTCTGTAGAGAGCACCCAGTAGGGATCATCTGGAAGACCTGGACACAGACATGGATAGTATAAAATTGAATAGTGTGAAGTATTCTGTACTGCATTAAAATAAACTTACAAGCTCAATTTTCTAAAAGAAAAAAAATAGGGTGAGTTCAGGTGAAGAGGGACAGATAAGCATTACTGTTAATGCTACAACACTTCTTGCCACTAAACAATGGTTTGGATTGGTCTGACTTAATCAGAGTGGGCCTGGTCTGTCTTCACAAGAAGTCTGTGTAGTGTGAGCGCATACTAAGGCCAGTTGCATATGGCATCCTATTTCTCAATAATAAGGCCAGTGGTGCAGTAAAGAGCATATGCAGGAGTATACCCACCTCTTTTTCTGGCCATTTGTAGTAAACCCACCCATCATTCAAAAAGCTACCAAAATATAGAGGAGAATATATCCACCCACCCATCTAACTTATAGTACGCCCATCTCATCAACTACCACTACACTACTGGATCAGGCCAAACGACAGCCACCGAGGCTGAAAAATGAAGCCATCGCAGAAGTGCCAAAAACTGCAGTTCATCAAATGGCCACTTGAGGCTGGCTCCAGAGGTGAGTCAATCCCCATAGACTCCTACGTTAAAATGCTATGATATAATATCAGCATGCCTATACGTCAAACCCCACAGCTGATCCCTGCCACAACCCCCCTACCTTCCACCCAGCATTGTAGTCTATAAACTACAGTCAGATACAGACATCAGCCTAAATCTAGATGATCTTACTCTTATATAGGCAGGTCCATAATTTAGGCTAGGTTGAACAACTTTTAAAACTAGTGTTTTCCTTCCCATAACTCTTGGCAACACATTCTCACTCCGACCTCGTCACATATCAACGTTTGGTCATGGGCTTTCCACGTCTAGTTATGGCGTGCAAGGTGGGTTGGTTGTTGACGTTCTGGGATGCCGAGTCATCTGCCTGTTGCATGAATTCTCTGTTTTCAAAATACACTTCTGTTTTCACCAGAAATGTACAGTTTGAATACAGTCTCTTTCAGAATAACCACACAACATCCGTACAACACCGTGAATTGATGTTTTTTCCCCTCAACAACAGACACAAGTTATTATGCTTAGCAAACACACATGTGGTTGGGTTTAGGGAAAAGGAACAGGGTTTTCTTTACAACTTCATGGAAAGCAAACACCGACCTCCTGACATGGCTGAGTGTCAAAACATTTTTAAATGAACAACCCTCTCTCTACATTGAATAGCATGGTTGGTATCTATCAAAATAAAAGGTTTTATATTCACTAAGTGGCAAAGAAGCTTTTTAATCCATGAATGACTGACCCACTTCACCAGACAAGCTGTGCCACATAACCCGAACATGCTGTCTGAGTGAGAGAGGGGGTCAATGTGTGTTTGAAGGTGTGTGTCTTCTAAAAAAATTCATTTCATTCCAACAGAAAAATGTTAAGAAGGCCTGATATGATTTATAGAAGCAGCACTGGAGTGAGTTCAAAGTGTTTTGTAAGCCTGCTGAGGGATATACGGAAAACATTACCTGAATTCACCCTCCAGGCTTTATACACACACACACACACACCCACACGCTATAATTACCTTTAAAGAAGTTGACACCCAGAATAGCAGGTTGAGATGAGTTCTTAACTTTAGCGATACCCTTAATTGAATTCATCTTTCCATTAGATCTGCACACAGGAGAAGAGGGGGAGGAAAAGAGAGTGAATAGTACAAGAATTGCAAATCCATCCATCCATCCATACTTAATCATAAGCTAAGCGAAGGGTGCATAAATGAACATACAGTACAGGCCAAAAGTTTGGACACACCTTCTCATTCAATGCGTTTTCTTTATTTTCATGACTATTTACATTGTAGATTCTCACTGAAGGCATCAAAACTATGAATGAACACATGTGGAGTTATGTACTTAACAAAAAAAGGTGAAATAACTGAAAACATGTTTTATATTCTAGTTTCTTCAAAATAGCCACCCTTTGCTCTGATTACTGCTTTGCACACTCTTGGCATTCTCTCCATGAGCTTCAAGAGGTAGTCACCTGAAATGGTTTCCACTTCACAGGTGTGCCTTATCAGGGTTAATTAGTGGAATTTCTTGCTTTATCAATGGGGTTGGGACCATCAGTTGTGTTGTGCAGAAGTCAGGTTAATACACAGCCGACAGCCCTATTGGACAACTGTTAAAATTCATATTATGGCAAGAACCAATCAGCTAACTAAAGAAAAACGAGTGGCCATCATTACTTTAAGAAATGAAGGTCAGTCAGTCCGGAAAATTGCAAAAACTTTAAATGTGTCCCCAAGTGGAGTCGCAAAAACCATCAAGCGCTACAAGGAAACTGGCACACATGAGGACCGACCCAGGAAAGGAAGACCAAGAGTCACCTCTGCTTCTGAGGATAAGTTCATCCGAGTCACCAGCCTCAGAAATGGCAAGTTAACAGCAGCTCAGATCAGAGACCAGATGAATGCCACACAGAGTTCTAGCAGCAGACCCATCTCTAGAACAACTGTTAAGAGGAGACTGCGCCAATCAGGCCTTCATGGTCAAATAGCTGCTAGGAAACCACTGCTAAGGAGAGGCAACAAGCAGAAGAGATTTGTTTGGGCCAAGAAACACAAGGAATGGACATTAGACCAGTGGAAATCTGTGCTTTGGTCTGATGAGTCCAAATTTGAGATCTTTGGTTCCAACCGCCGTGTCTTTGTGAGACGCAGAAAAGGTGAACGGATGGATTCCACATGCCTGGTTCCCACTGTGAAGCATGGAGGAGGAGGTGTGATGGTGTGGGGGTGTTTTGCTGGTGACACTATTGGGGATTTATTCAAAATTGAAGGCACACTGAACCAGCATGGCTACCACAGCATCCTGCAGCGACATGCCATCCCATCCGGTTTGCGTTTAGTTGGACCATCATTTATTTTTCAACAGGACAATGACCCCAAACACACCTCCAGGCTGTGCAAGGGCTATTTGACCAAGAAGGAGAGTGATGGAGTGCTGCGGCAGATGACCTGGCCTCCACAGTCACCGGACCTGAACCCAGTCGAGATGGTTTGGGGTGAGCTGGACCGCAGAGTGAAGGCAAAGGGGCCAACAAGTGCTAAACACCTCTGGGAACTCCTTCAAGACTGTTGGAAAACCATTTCAGGTGACTACCTCTTGAAGCTCATGGAGAGAATGCCAAGAGTGTGCAAAGCAGTAATCAGAGCAAAGGGTGGCTATTTTGAAGAAACTAGAATATAAAACATGTTTTCAGTTATTTCACCTTTTTTTGTTAAGTACATAACTCCACATGTGTTCATTCATAGTTTTGATGCCTTCAGTGAGAATCTACAATGTAAATAGTCATGAAAATAAAGAAAACGCATTGAATGAGAAGGTGTGTCCAAACTTTTGGCCTGTACTGTATGTTGGCAAACATTGTTTTGTATGACAGCAGGGCAGTTCAGCTCTTACAGCAGCTCTTGGTTGTAAACTTTGACCGTCCCATCAGCGAGCAGCGTGTATGTAGCCTGGTTACATTTTCCTCTCTCAAACACAGCTGGGAGCTTCTCAATTTCATACCAGGTGCCCATATACTACAAAGGAGAGGAGGACAAAGGTTGTTAACCAGCAGCTGTCAAATGAAGTCCTGTTCATATCAACAAAATACACTTAAAAATAGGCGTCAATTGCAACACAGCAAAAATGACCAGCATAATCAATGAACATGACAAAAGTCATCAGTATTTTACCCTCTTAACGTCGAAGTCCTCTTGAACAGATGGCCGGGGACATTTCCCAGGGTGGTAAGACTGACTGTGAGCTGCCGCAGCAGTCAGGAGGAGAACAAACAGGACCTTTGCAGAAAAGTTAGAATAATTAATGTGGTTAAACTGGTTCCTGTCTGCTAATTAAAATCAAAGGAGGAGTGTAAGAGTAAGACACACAATGCCAGTGGACTGACACAGCTACACCATTTTGTATATTACAAATGTGTCATTGAATGAAAACATGCCCACGGTACCTTCATGTCCAAGTGGCCAGAAAAACTCTCCAAAGATGTTCCGATGTAAAGACCCTCAAAACGACCTCTGTGCTGTCGAAGCGAAGTGAGAGCACACGGCTAGGGTCCCCTAACTCTGAGCTGTTGGCTGTTTTGCTCTTTCCATGTCAGACCTTTGGAATGAAAATGTGTTTAAAGAGCAATATTTGTTTACAAAACCTTTAACCTACAGAGCAAGACCGGGTTATCTAAGCTTCACACTCAGGACAATGACTCTTGAAAGGTATACCGTAGAATCTATATATGTAGGTTGCTCCTTCACAGATAAAAGCAGCTAAAGTGTACAGCAGGTACAATGGATTCAAGCTGTTGTCCACTTATATGTAAGTAAGTATCAAAGCCTCCATAGTAAAATGTCTCTCTTTATGGTGCTGACAGATTCAAACTAGAGCCCAGCTGGTAGGTTTACATGGCCTATATTTTTGGCCAATTTTAGCTCATCACAGATATATTGGTATGGATGTATGTTGGCCTGTAACTGTCACAGAATTGCAGTAGAGAAAATACCAAAATATAGGTCCGAGGCAATTTGGAAAGAGTGCTATAACATGTCTTCCGGACTTTTCAACTGTACAATGTCCTGCCCAGAACGTATCTCAGACATGATTCTTATGACCAAATGAGTATTGTAATCTGGTTTTTGGGCTTCTCTATGCCAGCTGTAAACTAATACAGTCTGAGGCATTTGAGTTATTTTGTGAACTGAATTAAGAATCAACAAGAAGAGGTTATGAAAAGAGAAAACTTTATTCAACAAAGCACCAATATTTATACAAAAACATGTGCTCTCACTTTTCCCCATGGAATTTCTTTTTTTCTGGTCTTCTTTTTCAGCATGAAAATTATTTAGCTTTTTCTAATTAAGTCTCGGTGGAAATTCGTTTTGACTGTTGTCAATATTCTCCAGAAATTAAAACAAAAAGTACAAAAAAAAAAAAAATAGAAAAGAGGCAATAAGTGAGGAAAAAAAAACATTTGACAAACAACAAAACGATAAATTACATTCTTAAATTTACTCATCTGATTTCATGTTATGTGCTGTGACGGTATAAATAAATCATTGAATTTAAATTAAATAGCCTATTGAGAGAAAGAGCTGCTAAGATGTGAGAGATCACCAAGATGTATGAAAAAGCTACGACACAAACAACACGTTCAAGGACGAAAATGTTGAACTAGAAAATATCTTTTTTTAAAAATAAAGTACAGTGCATCAAAAATGACTTTGGTGGCAACACTGGTCGTCTGGTCTTCCCACTGTTGGACAAGGGACTCTGTAAGCTATAGGAAGACATTTCTTACCCTTAAAACATGTCTACAGAAACATTTAAAACCCTCCATGACAACCTGTAAACAAGGCAGTGAAAGTAGCTTTGTGCTTCCGTCACAAAAGTCTTTGGAAATCTATCATTTGTAAAAACTGCCAGCCGCTGCATTTTCAGTCTCCTGAACAACAAAGAGACCAACTTAAAAAAGAGACGTCTTATCCTCAACACACCTGGGTGACTGTAGGGAAAAAGCCTTTGTGTAGCATGTTTGATTCTTGTAAAGTGAAACAGATGTGTCTAGTTGCAAATGAGTCCACTTTGCTTGAATAAAGGTTAAAGGTGCTGCGTGTATCATTTTTAAAACTAAGAAAGCATTACCACATTTCTCTCTGAGATATTAGCATGAATATTGTCTCAGCCCCCATCAGCCTCTGTGTTGCATTTTACATTATGTGCCAACAGGGTGAATATGAGGGGAAATATTTCTTACAATGTTAATGGGGCGTTACTTTAAAAGTGCTGTACATAACATTCAGAGCATTAATACAGCCGCAAACATCTATTTGCTATGTAAAGATATAGTGGAGTAATGGCGTCCTGAGCAGCGAATGAAGTCATGCTTCCTCTGTGTGTGTTGTAATCCGTGTTTCTCTGTTTTTTGTTGTTGTAGTCTGTTGTAGTCATATCCCACTGGCTAGCCAAATTGCCACAGCTATGTGCTGCACTCACGAGGTGGTTAATGCTGAGAACAGCATTGTTGCGGGAGTGTAATGCCCAATCTTTCACTTCCTCCTTACCTTAACACCATTAGCTCTGTCAGCACTGTTGCCATTGTTTAGGCTGTTTGCACTGTTAGCAACGTTAGCTGCTAGCCACCTGCTCAGCCACCTCCATGTTGAGAGCCAAGTGCAGACAATCCCAGCTCAGACTCCAGCTCTTTTTAGTCTCAAATTAGGACTGCAAACAATCCAAAAAATGATCTCTGTCAGCACTGCTGCTAGCGCTGCTCATGCTGTTAGCACAGTTAGCTGCTAGCTGCAAATTCAGCCACCTCCATGTTGAGAGCCGAATGCAGACAATTCCAGCTCAGACTCTGAATTATAGATATGCTCTGACTGTTGTACACAGCTCCTTTAAGACACAAAATGGATTGCAAACAACCCCCAAAATAATTCCAGTTCCACAGCATAGCATCAACTTCATGTTAGCTTGCCTTCCCAGATTATGTCTTGGCTGTTGTTAAGAGTTTGTTACTGCCTCTTAACAATCTTCTCTCTCCTCCAACAACACAAAGTGATGTCAGCAGAGAAAGGAGAGAAAAAAGTATGAACATCCCCTTTGTGAAAAAAGTGTTAAATATTATCCTCTGTTTTAAAAAGCACAAAATGCTACACATAGCACCACAGATGTGCTGAAATCGACGTCCTTCTCTTTGAAAGACACTCAAATCTTTTTCCCCGAGTGTTGAACGTTTGCGCTGGCTGGGATGGTTCCTTGGTTGAGTGGTACAGGGGTGAGGGGGTTAAAAGTTTTTGTGGGTCTCGATGCAAAGAACAATGTACTGATTGGAGCAGCTCCGCGTCTGCTGGCCCAGGAGCAGACCTGAGGTCAGGCTCGACGACTGGCCCATGAGAGACATGTGGTCCGCTCGCCACGTCTCACAGTGTTTGTCCATCACTCGGAGGCCCCTGCTGGTGGAGCCATGCCAGATACTCTTCTGAGGCCTGACGGGTAGATGACAGAATATATCAACATGGCAGCAAATATAAAAAATAATAATAACAGACACAAAGAAACAAGCAGGGAGTCAATCAAGTGTACTGACCAGAAGGGGTCAGCTAAAACATCCCTGCCGTCAAAGGAGTAGATGGGTATCCTGGCATCCAGTGGCCCCCCGTCGCCATTGAAAATTGACCGCCAGTTCCTAAACATCACGTCTCCCTAAAAGAACACAAGTAGTGGGTGAGATGTTTGTCGAGGGGTCCTGCGTGATAAAAGTTTAGTGCAAGTAGTTGTTGACAGTAAAACTAGAATTACTGCCTTGTTTATGTGCTGAACCAAGCTGCAGTTACAGTTTACATCCATGTCTGTCCAGACTCATATGTAGCCATGACAGCTGACAATGCTTCAAATGTGGATGTTGCTGCAAAGAAGCTACAAATTCTAAAACATGGCTGCTTTACACACATCTCCCCCCCAGTAACACAGATCTAAACAATCACCACAGTTGAAGGTGGACACCCAAGATTAGTGCCACCAATTCAGTTTATGACCAAATGCCTCTCCTTCTGTTCCTGAGATATCATGCTGACTACTGGCTAGATAAGGGTTTTTGCAGAACATTAAGAATTCACGGTGAAGTTGACCTTTGACCTTATAGATATACAATGCCATCATTTCATCATTTTATCCTATTAGACATTTGAGTGATATTTTGTCATAATTATATTTCATATGCAGAATCGTCTGCAGACACTCATTAGTTCCTTTAGGCCGTTTCAAAGCACGGTTGCTGGAATTTTGTATGCAATGATCTATATGCCAATGTCAGAGTGTATTTCAGCTGGTCGTTCTAATAATTTATAGTTGCCCCTGTTTTTCTTATTTCTGTGATTCACTTATAGCATATATCAACATATGTTTTAGCTTTTCTATGGAGTAATCTCATTTTGTAATTTTAATTGCTTGTTTTAGAGCTGCATATTTTTTATTTTGAATTTTTGTTCTGTGTTGGCTGTCTGTAACTTTATATTGCTGACTGACTTGGCCAAACCCTTCTGAAAAATAAGATTTTAATCACAAGGTATTTCTGGTTAACTAAAGGTTAAATAAAAATAAATAAATGACTGACTTTGACCTTTAATCATCAAATTCTAAAAGTCCAAGTGGATGTTTGTGCAAACTTTGAAGAAATTCCCTCAATGTGTTCTTGAAATATCATGTGCACGAGAATAAGACAGACCAGGACACAGTCACCTTGATCTTTGACCTCTGGTCACCAACATTTAATTGAGTACAAGTAATAATAATAATAAATGTCATTTATAAAGCACTTTTCAGAACAAAGCTACAAAGTGCTTTACATGGTTGATCGCACATTAGTGGTAGTTTGTGCCAAATTTGGGGAAATTTTCTTGAGGTGTTATTGAGATATCACGTTCACAACAATTAGAGAGATGAGTTCATAGTGACCTTGACCTTTAACCACTAAAATATAGCTAGAATCTATCAGGTCATCATTGAGCCCAAGGGGATGTTTGTGCCAAATTTGAAAAATTCCCTGAAGGCATTCTTGAGATATTGCTTCCACGAGAATGGGACAGACAATCTGAAAACATAATGCCTTCAGCCAAAGCTATTGTAGGTGTGGAGATAGTATATAAAAAAAAAAAAAAAAAAAAAGAAAAAAAAAAAAGCAGAACAGCACACTCACCCTGAGGTTGGTAACTGGCAGAGTTTCTCGGAAACCAGGGTAGACCACATGGACCAGGTCTTGCCTGTGGGAGGAAATGAAGGCGCGGTAGTTTGGAGTCAAACCCATCGCCTTGGCTTGTTCATAACACATCCGATCGGCTATGTCGAGTCCCATCATATCGCCTGAGTGGGGCTGGTTCAAGGCCACCAGGTTGAGCTGGAGGGAGAGGAAACAACAGGAAGGTGTTAGTCCACTGCAGGATATGAAGAGAGTCTTGTATATACACTTCAATCACCCCTGCAAGAGTTAGTCTGAACTAAAAACCAACATTCTGCGCATTGTGAATTTTCTTGCACCGGGACCAAAGACGACGAAAAGCAAACAAATTTGGTAATTAGTCATTAGGAGTCAAATTAAAACAACTATGCTGTGAAAACTATATAAAAGTATGCATTCCTCATAAAAGCAAACAATAATAACAATAAACTTAATTTATATGCACCTTTCAAAACACAGTTACAAAGCTCTTTACAACAAAACTGAACACATTTAAAACACAAATGAGAATGACATACACTAAAAGCCTAAACGCACAATGAAAGAGTAAAAATGACCTAAAATATCATCAAGGGAAATTTTGATAAAATACCAAAGTGAATGATAGAAAGCAAGGAGGGCAAACAATTAAGAGTAAACGAGAAATTAAAATCAAAACCAGAATTACTGTCCGTTAGATGGATGCCCCCGCGCACTAGTCAAGTTTCTCAAAGTTTGCATCCATGTCTGTAAAACCATGGATGCTCCTCAGCCGATGTCCCCAAAGATCTATTCAATCACCACAGTTTCAAGGTGGGCACCCCAGATGAGTGTCACTGATTAAGTATCTGACCAAATGTCTGCCCTTCTGTTCCTGAGATGTGACATTGACTAATGGCTAGAAAAGGGATTTATGCAGAACATTATGATGTCACAGTGAAGTTGACCTTGGACATTTTGGATTTAAAATGTCATTATTTCATTATTATATTCCATTAGACATTTGTATGAAATTTTCATCATAATTAGCGTATGAATTCTTAAGTTATGGCTGAAAACATATTTTGAGGTCACAATGATCTTGACCTTTCACCACAAAATTCTAATCGGTTTGACCTTCAGTTCAAGTGGACGTTTGTGTCCAATTTAAAGAAATTCCTTTAAGGTGTTCTTGAGATGTTGCGTTCACGAGAATGAGACATGTGCAAGGTCACAAAGACCTTGACCTTTGACTAACAAAATCTAACCAATTAATTAATAAACCAGGGGACGCTGAAGCATAAAGATCACAACAATAAACAGCAGCTCAGATAAAATCAGGATATGCTTGCCAATATAAGTACATTTTAGAAGAAGCAAGACACTGACTCAGACATGTAGCAGAATATTCATCATTCCAGCATCAAGAGTCAAATTAAGCCACTTACATTATTCAAAATCACACAGTCTTACTGACACTCACCCTTTCGTTTACAGAACGTATTCTTTCCATCGTGTCTCCTCTTATCTGGTATGCAGCTCGAGGCTAAATGAATAGTTGAAAAAATGTTACATTGATAAATAATGCATATAAAGTACAACATTCCACAGTAGCACTTTTTTACTGGGCATAAAGCCAAAACAATAAACCATGAGTACCTCATCTTGTGGAATAATGTTATTGGAGAGGTAGATCAGACTGCCAAGCTGTGGAGAGACAAACAGAAAAATCAAAACTGTAAATCAGATGCAATATGTTGTGTTATCTGAGCTCATGTCTTTTATTACATGTGTTGGTTAAACTACAAAAAAGCCTGAAATGTCAAAAACACCCAAACAACCAAGTAGACAGGTTTGTCTACTATATTGTAAAAAATACATGATCCTGATTTTTATCAGTTCAAGAGCATTTTATCGAATACCGCTGTTGATTAAACATTGATCATCTTCTCAAACAGAGAAACTTTTCGGCCTTCAGACATATTTCCAGTAACCAGTAGTGATGCTGGAGAGCTGATTCACAGCCAGTGAATGAGCCACAAATATCAGTATACATACATATATATATCAGTATACATACATACATATATATATATATATGTGTATATATATATATATATATATATATATATATATATATATATATATATATATATACCTAGATATATATATATATCTGCAGCACTCGGTCCTGAAAGGACGTGTTTTCCACTGAGTAGATTTAGACAGGTTTCAAAGGCAAACCAGGAAACTCACTCAATGCTTCATCAACCATGAAAACGTCCAAGTAATAAACAGAAAAGCAATTAAACTGCTGTTACACCGTTTTATTTGCTACATTAGTCAAGCCGTGACCTACATGCATATCATTTTAAAAGGGGGCAGCTCTGGGGCATGTTTCGAGCTACTGAATGCTGCAGCTTCATTTTTCAGGTCATTCTGACATTAATGTGCATGAGATGCTTCTAAATAATGTTTAGTATCAATATCACTGCATCACCCCCTGCACCCCTCATGGCAACAACACTCCCTGATGGCAGTGCCCCCCCAGCAGGACAATGTGCAATGCCACAATACAACAGCTCAGGAACAGCCAGAGGAACGTGAAAAAAAACCCCTCAAGGCGTCAACCTGGCCTCCAATTTCCCCTGATCCAAATCTGATTGAGCATCCTTGGGATGTGCTGGTACCCCAGAGGTACTCCCAATCCACAATAAGGCTATCTTGGATTGGACTTGGCTCTGATCTGTCAAGGCATGGACACAGGACCTCTGGGATTTTCCTGTGGAGTCTGGCAATAGGGCATTGGCAAATCCTTTGAGTCCTGTGGTTGCAAGGTGCAATTGCAAGGTACCTGTATCTCTTTCCATCCCTGGGAGACCTTGAGGAAGAGACTTCCTGTTGCTGTGACGTACATCAGAGTTCCCTCTACATCCCTGACTGTGTGCTGCATCATACTCTCACGGCTTGCAAATGTTTTCAGCTGAGAAACAAATAAAGAGAAGAAAAACTGAACTTTTTCCTAGAAACACTGTGTGTAATCATGCAAACGTTCGTAGCATGCTGGTGTATCATTAATAAGCAGTTCAACATATCGAGATGGAACAAGTTCCCTTACAGATGCTGCGTTACCCGAAGGTCCAGGAGGTCCAGCTGGTCCAGGAGGTCCAGGGGGGCCAGCAATGGTCAAAGCTGCCATAAAAAATGTCAACAACTTTCACATTAGCACATTACAACTGATTGTTTGATCTCATCAGCCACAAGAATTTGGTAGTCTATTTGTATACAGGTTAAACTGTTGCTGTATTTGTATGACATATGTATGATGGATGAATTGTACCTGAGCCATATCTTGAGTGTGACCCAGAGGGACCTGGAGGCCCTGGTGGTCCAGGAGGGCCAACAGGTCCTGGTCTGCCATAGCCTGGGATACCCGGTGAACCTGGCACTCCGGGGTGGCCTTGTGGACCAAGCACTGACTCTCCTTTAGGTCCCTGAAATGTGTCGAGAGCAAGTTATCGATTGCTTTGGTACATTATTTGTAACAAAGACAACACGGTGTGTATCCATGGAATCATGACTCACCACAGGTCCTGGTCTCCCATGGATACCTGGTCGCCCTGGCAACCCTGCCTCCCCCTTGTCTCCTTTCTCTCCTTTAATGCCCTGGTCACCTCTGGACCCCTGTCATTACACGCACAGGCAAAGACACACAAAACACATACAAGATTTGAAAGGTGAGTCTGATGGCACAACATGTCCCCAAATTAAATTTAAAAAAATAAAATAAAAATAAAAAAAAACACTTCCATATGAAACTTACCCAGCCACCCCTGGGAAGGTATGTATCTAGAACAGAGAAAAAAGATGAGGGAGTTATAACCAATATTAACATAAAAAAGTTTTCACAGGACAGTTATTAAATACAAATAAAAAAAAAATTCAGGAAATTTTGGGGAAGTTCAGAGAAAATACAAAATAAAATGACCTTAAGATAAAATCTTCTTTTCCTTAATATTTTTATTTTTCCTAACAATACATCTGCCATGCATGGAAATAAACCAAACTTTGCCCCCAGCTCTAGTTCTAGGCCAAACTTTCTCAACTAAAATTAGGGGCTAATAGTCATGATGGTGGCGCAACAGCAACCCTCTAAAGTTTAAAAAAAAAAATTGACAAGCCAAAACAAATCAGTTATACATCCTACTTCTTTGCAACTTTCATCAAAATGTAGCTGCAATTGAGCAGAAATGTTCAGATGCTTTAAGCTGCAGGAATTACAGAGTCCATCACTCCATTCACTAAATTGACACCAGACTGTCCTTCACAGATGATCCACCACACAGTACATGTTTTGGTGTAAACAGTGCTGTCAACAGCTACCACACATTCCCACACATTCTTGCTCAATAAATCTCCAACACACATGAAAAAAGCAAAAACATTTTTTGATGGCATGGTAGAGGTCTATCCTCATGTCAACTGTTGCAGTCAATGGAAATAAGAGCATCTTTATACATCATTTGTCATCTATGGTGCAATCAGTCTTTATGAAAAGAGATTACAGACATCTCCATGTTGTCCAGATGAAGTAAAAGATTCTCATAATTTGGTTTTAATAATTGATTTTTTTTCTACACTAGTTTGAAATATGCCTGTACATGCAACCCTGGTGATTGCCAGTCATAGTGTGAAACCGTCAGTGGTTTCCCACTTGGCAGGTGCCTGAGGTTGTGAGTTTGAGCCCTTGGTGATGCATAATAAACAAGCTAATGGCTACTCTAACATGTACTTTGTGCATTAGAAACACATGGCTGAGATATTTTTAATTTATGAAATTTTAATTAGTCATGGTCCGAACAATTCTGCCGACAGACCCTCCTGTATTTTTCATTTGTCTTCCTCCTCTTCTATTTTTTCATCTTCCTCTCCCTTCACTCTGAGCAAAATGCCCAGCCCCGACTTGCTGCTGTGCAGCAGCTATGATTATGGAATATTTTTTCTTTGTGATGTATTTAAATGCATTTACATTTTTTATTTTTTAATGTTGATACACTGGACAGCTGTCATACGTGTTTACTCACTTGGTGGTGCCGGCAATCCAGGAAGGCCTCTCTCTCCCTTCTCTCCTTTTAGTCCTGTCTGACAGTTACCTAAGAGACAAAACTTAAGTTAACTGCTTGTTCTTACTTTGATAAAAGTAGCTAAAACAGACATCACACTTTCTAACTCATGGCAAACAACAGAGATGAGCCAACCTACCGACTGCAATGGTTCCATTGGGATTAAGCTGAAAAAATGGAGCACAAGCATATTAACAGCAGTCAGTGGTGACTGAGTTTAGAAATCATACATAAATATCAGGGTAATTATCCAAGAAAGATAAACTGTCAAATTATATTCCATTATCACACATTAAATCACCCAATCTGTAATGTTAATTCATGATCAACATGCAAATGACTCATGCAGATTTTCTGTGGATGTGATTTCAGCTCTACCTGGTTTCTGTATTGGCAATGAGCCTTCACCTTTCCACCCTCGGCATGCAGCATGCAGGAATATTTTAGAGCCATTGTCGTACAGTTCTGAGTGATGAAAGGTTTGGTAGTACCAGTGTTAAACGGAGCAACATGCACGTTATGTGTACACAGAGGGAACAGAGTAGAGATGTGTAACACAGACAGATAAAGAAAGGGAGTTTGTGATTAGGAGAAACTGTATGAATGGGTCAGCACATAAATTAAATTATGAGATGGCACAAGCAACTTGAGGTTTAATAAAGACAGACAGACAATTAGATTATTATGAATCTTATTTTAAACCTTCAGGCCACCATTAGTAAAATTAATATACGATTTAGAATATAAACAGAGCAGGAGGATGACAGGTTATATAGAATTTTAATTGCCCTCAGAAATGAATAAGTGTTCATAAAAAAATCTCTATCACAGGCCGTAATAAAACCATTCATAAAAACGAGTTTTATCAGCCATATATGATTGCACAGATGGAGACTTACAGCCATTTTGCAGTGGGGTCTGGGAGGGATGGGGAACACAGTCTTCAGTAACAAAAGAGAGGACAGTGACCACGTAAATAAAATACATGTGGTGATAAAGCAGAATTGAATCAGATCTGTGTGAAAATTAATGTGTGTGTGCTTACTCCTTTCGGGCAGTTGAATATTCCTGGGCGGCCTGGCAAACCAGGAGGGCCAGGAGGTCCCTAAAAAGAGGAAGAAGAAGAGACAAAAAAGAAACACAGACAGAAGAAAGAAAGTGAAAAGGGTGAGCTTTTTCAACTATTTAAAGCGTACATCAACTAAAAAATAAAGCAATCAGAAATCATATTCTACTGCTCAGTCACTGTGCATTTCATTTGCAGATTCTGAACCAGGCTTCTGTCTTAATCTAGTTTAGGTGTGTGACTCACCGGCAGGCCCGCAGAGTCCCCTCTCTCTCCTTTAGGTCCCATCAGGCCTGGACGACCCTACACACACAGACATCAACCAAAAGATATATCAACAACAGTGTGGCAAGTTAGATGGATTAAACTTTAATGATTCCCACATGGAAATGTGGGAAATTGGGTTTTTGTTGATTTGAATTGAGTTAATGTGTGATTAAATTAAACATAAAGCCTATCAAACAGCAGCTGTATCAAACTTAAACTCTAAAGATCAGTTAGCAAAGGGAAGTGTAAGTGGTAAATGTATAGTGAGTTCATGGTGCTTACAGGTCTTCCTGGAAAACCAAACTCTCCTTTAGGTCCTGTTGGTCCAATAGGCCCCTGTTGGGAACAAAACAAATTCTCAGACCCTTTTTTTAACCAAAATGATCACCTATATGAAGGTTTTAACACACTGCTAAAGATAGACGATAGACTCCTTTTCCTGTTGCACGCAGCTGTGCACTAGACGAGCGTGTCTTTCTGTTTCTTGTTATTACAAGTGTGTCAGGTCCAATGCCATACACGCGTCATAAAACAGTTAAGTGAACCAAATAGGCATATATGAGACTGGAGCAGCTACGTGACGCGCCCTCTAGCTACATGACTCGCCCATTATTCCTACACATCAGTCCACAATCAGCCCCCTTCACTCCTTGGTGCTAAAGGGGAAGCCCTGAAGAAAATGCTAAGTTAGCATATAGCTAGCTATTAAGCATTAGGTAAGGTAGTCTGTTTTATCAGACTGTGGTGGCGAGTGCCCTGTTTTATGTTGCAGTCAGCTCAGTGCTGGGCAGGAGACTGGACTCACTGGGAGCTGTGGTGGAGGAGTGCTACAAGCCTATTCCATGCTATCCTTTGTCTTAAACTCTCTTATTTATGCATATTTATTTATTGTCTGTAATTGCTGTATTGGATATATATGTGAGCTACTGGACACCCGAATTTCCCGAGGGGATGAATAAAGTATCCTCTATTTTATTCTAATATTATATTCTATTAAAAGAGAGGCAATTAAGGTTAGGATAATGGTAAGGGTTACATCACATTACTTATAAGGTGAGTCACATCTTCATAAATAATGAAATATAATGTGAATTACTGCTCCGTTTGGCCTCATATTTTATCACTACAGTGTCGCCTTGTAGCAGGGTTCAGGTAACCATCGCATTGGTGGGTTAGTCTTGTCCTGGTGTTAAGCATGGTTTGTAGAAGTGTGTCATGTATGCTACAAACAGAGTGTGTTCCCAGCAAGTCTCTAGTAAGCAGTGAAAAACAGCATGGAGGCCAGTGAAATGTACTTATTCAGTCTTCCTTTAAAACTCGTTGCCAGCTAATTTGGATCAATGTGTGAGTGCTGCTTGGAAGAAGACGGACGGAAGTTGTAGCAGCACATCATTGCATTGTGCTGGAAAATTTGTATGTCTACCCAGGTATCACGTTTTCATCACTGCCAATCAGTGCTGGAGCCTATAAATACCCATGATTGCTGTAAAGTCATGATTCATGGGAACAGACACAGATTGTAACCTTTCCCATTAAATGCAAAAGCCAGGTGTCAGTGGGTGTAAGTGGTTTTTTGTCCAGTGGGAAAGGGGCTTTAAATGCATTCACAGCACCTTTCATCCACAGCAGTGGAAACAATAGGAGTTAATGATGTTATAGAACCTGAGATTAGATGCTTTTGTTGCACGCTGTTAATACTCACTGGAATTCCAGCAGGTCCAGGTACACCAATATCTCCCTGCAAACAAAGAGACATTTACACTGATTTGTACACCTCTACTGAAAATGTTTTCAAAATTGTATTTTACAGCACAGTGTTAATACTGAAACTCAAATCCTCTGGAGAATGCATACACTAAATATCCATAGTGAGTGCATGCACAAGAAAAATAGGAGGACAAAGATCTTGACCTCAAAAATAACAACAACAACAACAACAACAACAACAACAACAACAAAAGAACAACAGTGAAATCAAATATAACCTTGACTCCTTTGGGTCCCAGTGGATCAGCCATGCCTGACA
The DNA here is from genome assembly GCF_041903045.1 of Epinephelus lanceolatus. Lineage (NCBI taxonomy): Eukaryota > Metazoa > Chordata > Actinopteri > Perciformes > Serranidae > Epinephelus > Epinephelus lanceolatus. Next base: position 12,072,016 of record NC_135753.1, on the reverse strand, counting down.
GCATGGATCCATCTGCTGCGATGACAATCCCTGGTTCACCCTTTTGACCCTGCATGCAGACACACAAGTAAACAAACCAATAAACCATGTGTAGACAGAGGAAAGCAACATGCTCGCGTGCAAATCTTAACTTCTATTAATTTAACCATGTGAATATAGAAAAACAAGAGTACATGTCATTTTGTTTCACCCTCCTTAATCTGCTTTGATGTTTTACATGGCAGAGACAATGTATATAGCATGTCCCACTTACTTTCAGTCCTGGAGGTCCTTGAACTCCTGGTAACCCAGTGTCACCCTTTGGACCCTGCAAACATTTAGGAGATAAAAATTAAGATAACTTCATATCCAACTGCTAGGCTCGGTTATGACAGGAATAAAGTCAAGTTAATATAATTTCTCTACATGTTGTCATCTACATGTATGTGCACTCATTTGTGTCATGTGCAACTCTTGTGATGTTACTCTTGTTTGAGAGGATACAGCTGAAATCATTTACTGGAACAAAGAGCTGTTCCAATCTGCAAACATAAAGCAACAATATCTATCTAAGCGCACATTTTTTGTCATCACGTCATCAAGATCATTTGGTTTGTGACTGATGTTTTCTGTCTGATACTTACAGCAGATCCCTGAGCTTCAAAAATCCCTGAGAAGTTAAAGGCACCATCTGTATCGTTAAGTAGAAGCTGAAGGAGAGAAGTCAGAGGGAGAATCAATGGAATCAAACTCAATCACTCTGGTTTCACAACATGTTTAAGGTCATGTGGATAAAGTTTAAAACTCGTCTTTAATGTCTGTGGTCAGGCGTTACTTACATCCTGGAGGTTGAGAAGGGGTCCTGGTGGTCCAGGTGGCCCTGGCGGACCGGGTAGACTAAGTCCGTCCTGTCCTGCCTCTCCCTGAGAAACATGTTCAACATTTTAGCCTTTAAGTGAATAGCAACATGAACATTTGAATGCACAAATGTGTGTCTGCATCTATGAGTTTGATCACATCTAGGGCTGTAACTGTGAGCGTACTTGTACTGAAATGTCAGGGTACAGGAGTTCATGGTTTGGTACAAGCAGCTGCATGCAAAATACACAGTATGTAGATACCGTGGTGCACGTTATGTGGAACCAAAGTTCATAAGTGTGAGTTCTGCCCAGAAACTTTAAACCATACGCCATTAGCAACATACGCTAAGATTAGCACAACAAGTAGACTGGCATGTGAATCAATCACACTGTGCTGAGTTTCTAGCCCCTCCTGCATTTTACCGGGAAGCTATAATGGCAACAGAAAGAGAGTTGTGTACAAGACAAGGACGATGTGTCGGTATTACTGAACTGCTGTACGGTCTGTAAGTGGAGTGACATCACACATGCTAATACACATTTGACTGCATCACCCAGATGTGCCAACCACCAGGATGACAAATGTTTGGGTGGTTTGACTGTTTTAATACAGCCAAGATGGAACTAACTGAAACACTTCTACTAATGCACAAGTTTTACTTTTTATTATTCCATGTATTTTGCTATTTTCAATTTCATATCTTAAGAGATACTTTGCAGTTGTGACCTACTGCATTTCAGGAGAGTGTGGGCTCAGTGTCTGTACAGAGTAATACAGAAACATTCCTTATTTTTATTATTCAACAGTTTACCAAATTGCCTGTGGACAGAAATGTTCTTCGTCTCCCGCAGGAGGATTCTGTGTGTTTTTGACCCTTGCACTACCGTCTGTTCACAATAAATGAACATAAGCAAACATATCCTTATGGATTTGGGGTTTTTTCCCCGCTGTAACGAAATCACACCAAACTGTTACTTTTGTGTACTGCTAAACCCCTAGTCACACCACAAATCCACTCTTTGATGGTTTTACCTTTAGTCCTGGATCACCTTTGCCCCCCTTTGGTCCCTGGTGAAGACACAAAATAAGAGACAAATTCTCAAAGTGAAACTTTCAGTTATTAGCAGTATGTTTTACTGTTACAGCCTTTATCCTATCAATGATACATGCTGTCCCATTGTTTGTCTTCATATAATGTATACATGTTATAGATCGTTTAGGGATACTATCTATCAACAGATTTGATTTGATGATCAGCTTTTGAAACCACATTTCCATTTCTATATTCCACATAGGAGCCAGAAATTATCAGTCTCAACCATTTGTAAAAGCTGATTTTCATGAAATCCATTGTCTGTTCTTATATCTAGTGGCCTATCCATTTACTGACCTGATCCCCTCTTAGTCCATCCAGTCCAGGAAACCCTGGTGATCCTGTAGCACCTTTCTCCCCCTGCAGAGACACACAGAAAGACATCACTGTTACAAGAGTGTAACAAGTGTAACAAGTGTACAATGCATTTCCCTTAGATCCCTGTTATTACCTAACAATGACAAGTAAATGACTTGATTACTGCCCACTTTACTGATGAAGATGAAGTCAAGTTCTAATTACAGGATTCATTGAGATGAGATGTGATAATTGTGACGCTTCATTTCTGTAGGGAAGTCCCATGAGGATGTCAGGCCAGATTCAACAAGAACCACAACCAGGCAGGTCATAAACTTGGACAGAGGCCAGCATCCCTGCTCTCCAGAGCATGTCGCTGCCACAAGCTGACATCACTTGTCACCATGTGAACTTTACAACTGTTAACTATGACCTAAACATTAAAGCCATTCAAGAAGCTTGTCCCAACAGCTTGTGCTGAAATGACTTACATCTCATAAGCACAACAAAACTTGAACTTGACAAGGGACTCACCTTTTGCCCTGGGTTTCCAGGGGAGCCGTCTAAACCATCTTTACCCTGAGAAAGGCAAAAACAAATTAATGAAGAAAAACCCTCAAATGATTTTCTAAACAAAATCAGAATGATCACTTACCTAAACTTTATAATTCTCTATATACCTCTATAGAGTTTAGTTTTGCTCTGTATGCTTACCCTAACTTTAACCACAACCACTGCATGCCTTACCCCAACCCTAATATTAACACTGAAACAAATCTTAATCCTTACTGTGACTATCAGAGACACACAGATATCTCACCTTCGGTCCTTCAAGTCCAGGGATTCCTGGAGGACCCTGTTAAACAAAGACAAGTGATTTTCTGAGGTTAGCAGTTGATGATATGATAAAATAAAACTGTATGATGACTGACACAAAAAACAGGTACTGCAGCTGTACCTGTGGGCCTCTGGAGAGTGTAGCTCCAAAACCACCCTCTATCCCAGATCCTTCCAAATCCTAAAACATAACACAAAAAGAAGTTCATAATCATCAAATTGTGAGTGTCATATAAGATATTGTCTCCAAAACAGATAATTGCTGAGTACCCAAAGAAGTGCAGTGTGTAGTTTGAGCTCTTGACATCTACGGGACGTATTCATTAGTAGCGCATTTGTACTGGCAGAATTATAGGACCCCTATTAACTATAAAACCATCAAATGGCATGCTAGGCACAGCTCGCTCTTTGTTGCTTGCTACAGTACATTCATTAAGTGATGAATTAAGAGAGACCAGAGATCTTACATTGAAGCAAACTCAAACATTTCAAGCATCAGCAATGTATTTTTCATAGCAAATGCTTTTGTTCCCAAAAACAGACAGGTCTAGACATTATTTAGGCCATAAAATGTGTGAGCTTTTGCAGCAAAATGACACGTAAACATTGCTAGGAGATAAAAACACATCATAGCAGGTGTATTTGCTTGGGACCCAAAGGAAGTACAGTCTTGAATGTGAAGCTGTTTGGATGAGCAGCTCTTAGGAAAGCCAAGCAATCAGCCTGTTCTGAACAGACATGTTTTTAATAGGCACTACAGCAGTATCTTCTTATTCCTTGTGATAAACATACTGCGGCAGGTTGAGATATACTTTATAAGGGCTCTATGCAAAATTCAGAGCATATTGTCTGTTCATGGTTCTCAAAATGGAGGTAGCTGAGCCAGCAGCTGGCAGCAAAACCATAAACAGCTCCAGTCAATGGCAACAGTGCTGACAGACCTAATGGCGTTAACCAGGGGGAAACCAAAGGGTGGGTGCTGTGCTTCCATGACAACGCTGTCCTGTTATCAACGGTAACCATCTTATGAGTGGGGTGCAAAGTGGCCTTGATGAGCTAGCTAGTGGGATACACACATGCACTTCCAGATACCAGAACTAACCACAGAGATGCTCAGATTATAACACACACAGGTAGAGTGACTTCATTCTCAGGACGTCATTACTCCACCACATATCTTTACAGAGCAAATAATGGTTTGTTGCTGTATTAATGCTCTGAATGTTGCTTACAGATCATTTAAATATACTGATCATAAAGTAATGAAACAGACCGTACCTCAAAGTCCATGGTGAAGCCTCTTCCAGGGGGACCTGGGGGCCCCGGAGGACCCCTGGGACCAGGCTGCCCTTCTGGACCTTCTGAGCCTGGCACGCCCGGAAACCCTGGAGGGCCCTGATCTCCCTGCAAAATGATCATAAAATCTGTTAAATTAATATAGTAACAAGAGAGCCCCATTGGGGTCACATGGTTAAAAAAAAAAAAAAAAAAACCCTGAATGTGTAAATCTGAGTGCATAGTTTCGTAATCCAACACCCTGGATTCACAATCCATGTGTTGCAGTACCCGTCTGACTGGGTTGAGGACCACTGATTTGTCCATAAAACATATACATATATATATATATATATATATATATATATATATATATATATATATATATACACATATATACATACATACATACATATATATATACATATATATATATATATATATATATATATATATATATATATATACATATATATATATACATATATATATATATATATATATACATATATATATATATATATATATATATATATATATATATATATACATATATATATATATATATATATATATACACACACACACACATATATGTATATATGTATGTATATATATAGGGTCCTACCGATCCCAGATAGCTAGCAGAAATTGAAAAGGCATATCTCACAAAAGTTTGGGTCTCAGGATAATATAATAAGTATGTTTTCTTTGGTGTATAATCACCTGGAAATAAGAATCGTAATTTTTTCGTTACCTTAGAATTAGCCATTACTATCTACAAGGGGAGCGGGTCCTCATTTATGGAGATCATCATGTTCACTGCCATGTTTCTACCGTCGCCCAGATTGGACAAACTAAACACTGGCTCTACATTGGGTCATTTTGTGTTTCTCTGGCCACCATAGTTAGGAGCCCATCTGCGACAAGCAGCGTCAGAAAAACACTGAATTATAAGGTAAAACTGCTTAATCCATTTTTTCTTCTTTTCTTTTTTAGATTTTTAAATCATTGGGTCCATTTGTTTTGTGTTTTGAAGTGAAAGAAACCTCTGCAGATAATTCAGCTCATGGTAAAAACCTCCTGAACAATGAGAACTTAAGGAATTCTAACCAGTAGTTTCATCTGGTTTCAATCTGTAATCCTCACCACTATATGCCCCTAAATCCATCCAAAATCTCACATACTGAACCTTTAAAATGTATTTAAATGATTTTACAGAATTTTTATTTGAACCTTTTTCTATGCTAAGTAACTGCCATAAATTATAGATGAACAGACAGAATGATAAAGAATACCATCTGTTAATATCGGTTTTATTTTCATAAAATGGGTCGCTGCTTCTTGGACAACATCAAATTTGTGTTCCGATATAAATCCAAGGGCATCCAAGTCATTCAGATTTGCACACAACCCAGAGGGGCTACCTAAGCAACTAAAAGTATGCGGATATTAGACAGTGACACTACAAGTGCCACTTTGGGTACAATAACAATTTAAAGGTACAGTAAGATCTAAGTATGACTATTAATATCATTGACGATTCTCCCTGTTTAATGAAGGATGACATGCAATGAAATTGACTTTACCTTCACTCCTGGCTGCCCGTTCACACCAGGTTCTCCCTGTTAAAGATAATATTCCATCAAATCACATAAACTACAGTGACGACTTGAGAGCAACTATAGTTTCTGCTTTGCACACAAAGACAGAGCAGCTATTGCAACACAGAAATGTTTACACTCGAGCCCCTTAGCTTTAATAGTCCACGGGGTCATCTCATTAAGAGCTTGGCTCTTTGTGTTAGGTGGTTATTTAGTTTGTGTGTAATTGTTTTTGCTAACAGAGCACTAAGAGGCCTGCTCCAGGGAAATCAGAGTGAGCCTGTACAAAAGGCAGCGTGGTGGAAGTCACACAAACAAGAGCCTGCTCCTGGCTCGTGTGCTGCACATTCACACAGCAGGACATAACTCAGTGGTTTGTAAAAACAGTCCAGAGTAATAAATTTATTGTGATGATGCATGCTATGTTGCACATGCACATTCATTAGCCTCACCTTGTCTCCTTTCTCCCCAGCTGGTCCTGGATCCCCATCTTTTCCATCAACTCCCTGCAAGAGTGACATCACTGTATTTACATTTCACATTTTAAATGCATAAAAATATCTACTAACTCTGTACATTCATTACTGGCTATTAAATTCTTGGTACCATTCATATTTTTGAACAAAGGTGAATGCAAACTGGTTAAAATGAGAACATATTAAACAAAGCTAATGGGCTCTGAGGGACCGGAATGAATCAACCTTTTATGCACCGCAGTGCTGCAGTAAATGTTGTAAACCTGTGAGTAGTCCATTCACACAGTTAGTAAAAGCTTCTGACATTTTAAAGACAAAAGACACATTTCCCCCAACAGAAGCTGTAGTGCACACCATGTTCTGAAGCTCTTACAGTAGTTTCTGCCAAAGTGCTGTTACTGTAGCTCCAGGATAATTGGACAAGGACATGACTTATTGGAACTTTTGGTACGTGGGCGCATACAGATATAAAATGGGCCCTTACTGAAAGTCAATGAAAACACAGACGCTTATTTATGGACTTTATACCTCAATCGATACATGCACACACTTCAAAAAAGGTCTCACTCTCTGTTCACACCACACACACCCCTAATATGTTTGCACATTAATCAATATGGCAAGCAATGGCAGGAAAGCAGTGAATGAACATGGGTTGTCAAATGAAATTGGGGGAAATACTGTCTTTTCAGTCCCTTGGATCTGATGGGACCAAACGTTACTACCTGACCAGACCCTGAACCAGAACCAGACCCAGACCCAGAACCAAAGCCACTAAACCACTCCTCAATCACCTGAAAACAGAAGTTAGGTCAGCAATGGAAGTGCTCTGACACCAGTCAGTGAACTTCAAGAGCAAACTCTCTTTTCAAATCACTGCTGACTCGTTGGAGAAAATAAATGGCTCTCTTGCAAATTTTGCCTTATATGTATCTGTGCAACTACATGGCTTTGTTGAAGTATAGTTAACAGTAAAGTCATACCTGCCAACATTTACAGTAGGGTTTCAAGATACGGGAGTTTTTACCAGTGGCAAGGATGGTAAAGTTATGTCATTGATCCCATCGTGTCGTACATTAAAATCAGCCCTACAGGTTTTGCAAAAGGCATGGCAAGCTAACGGCTATGTTACATTAGCCGGCCGGTCTGCTTGTGCAGACAGCAGCTGTGCACATGCCCATTTAATCGGATTGTGGTGACAGATGGGTTGAATTTTATGAAGTGTGTGGATTGTATGTGCAGTTTGTGTTTCATAAACGATCTGGCTCAGGTGATGTCAGACAAAGATGCAAAACTTATGGGTCCGTTTCTTCCGATTGTTTGCAATAATGTTTGAGGGTCATGCAAATTAATGGGGTTTCCTAGGAGAAACAACAAAATGGGAGGGCAAAAGGAGATGGCCTCGAGTTATGGGAGAAACTCTAGAAAATGGGATTGTTGGCAGGTATGGCACAGTATCACAAAGGACTATATATTTGTATATATTTGCTCCTATTGATAGAAAGCACATGAAAAATGTCAAAAAACAAAGAAGAAAAAAAATGTCTAACTCACAGGCAGTCCAGGTTCACCCCTCTCTCCATCCCTCCCATCTTTTCCAGGGATCCCAGGTGGTCCAGGAAAGATGTCTTCAGATGAAGTTCCTGGGGGCCCTGGCTGTCCCGGGGGACCAGGAGGCCCTGGAGGCCCCTGATGGCAAAACAAAAAGTGCAATATGTCAACCTGGAGCTAAAGATGACGAAACAAACAGGGTGTCACAAAAGAAACCCCCTAAATATGCTAAATATGATCTAATGTCACAGAGAGTGAAAACAAAGTTCACTTACCCTAATAATCTCTGCGTCACTGTCAAAGTCTTCAAATCCTGACCCCTCCTAATGAACACATGACATATGATTTGCCGATAATTTAAACCACTAGTCACAGTTACTGAATTCAGACTGGGTAGAATCACTATCACTGAAGGGTTTCATTTCTTAATGCCTCATATTACATTCCCGTCATGTTGCTCCTGGAGATTCATAATGGCATACTTGTGAAATATAAATGCATCAGCCCTAAAAAGAAACAATCAGCAGGATCAGGAATCAATTGTTTCGCATTTTCACATGATGGATATTTCATTTTGGACCATAATTCTTTTTAATCACATTTATAACTATTAATGGAGTATAAAACAGCAGTGAACACAAAGGACAGATGCAGCAGAGCAAAACTGGGGCAGAAAATTAATACCTGAAACTATAGCCTCAGAAAAAAAACAACAACAACTGAACAGAGTTTGATGATTAATGAAAAACAACAGGATTATCCAAAAGCTGAAGGACCAGCTGCAATGTGCAAGTTCCACTGAATTTAACAGCAGCAAAGACAGCTGAGCATTAGTGTTGTGCCTGGAAAGATGGAAATTAACTCTACATAATAAATTAATAATGCATAAAAACATGATGGATTTCAGCTGTCTTTTATCTCCAATACTTCCGTACTTCAGCCTGGGGCTGAACCTAAATGTTAATTTCTGAATTAAATACTATTAATAAACTACACCACACCAGATTTTAATGGGACCAAGTAAAGGTAAAGAAGGTTATTTTATAACCTACCAGGAACATGGGCGACACCCTTGGTTGACCTGCAGGTCCAGGAGGGCCTGGAGGACCTGGAAGCCCAACACCAGGATCGCCCTGAAGGAGACAGCAGTGGGATATTTATGCATGTGTGCATTTAGTTCTTAATTACTAATTTATGTCCATGAAAGTTTACATCGTATGAATATGTCAGGGAGTATTTATGTTTTGATCATATTCAAGCCCAGGGATCAAAGTATTAAAGTTAGTAAGTTCAGTGTTTTTCAATCTGAACCCTATTCTCCCATGTTTTTGTATCTCAGTGACTTGTGGGAATAACATTTTTTATTCAAACTGGTCCAGTATTAAGTGAGAGCGCTGCAACCAGCAGCAGGGAAACAGGCTTCAATGTAACCACGTTATGCATTTGTACACAGTCAATTTACTTCCTATAAAGTGATTGTTTTTGCCACTGACAGGATCAGACTGTCTAACAACTCATGTAAATGTTCCTTACAGAGATAGACCGTCTTGTTAAAGAGTAAGATCATTTTTGTCCAACCAGAAACAGTTTCAAAATTGCTACTGCCAAACCCACCAGACTCCATTTAAATAAACAGTCATTTTGTTATCAGAAAACACACTCCATTCAATGTCTACAGACACAAAATAAAACATTTAGCAGAGGCAATTTAGAAAAAAAGGTCTACCTCTGTAGGGATCCTTTCCGTAATCCTATCAGACATTTATAATAACAATTTCAGTCTGTCAGTGGCAAATACAGGCACTTTTAGTGAACATAGACTGACCATGTACAAATGTCCCTAGCACTTATATTACATCCTTTTTCGCCACTGCCAGCTGCAAAACTCTCACTCCATATTGGACCAGTTTCAAAAACTGTTGTTCCTATTAGTCACTTATACACAAAAACATGGGAAAATAGGGTCCAGGCTGACAAATACCTAACTTACCGTTTAAAGAGCGGTATTCCTACCTTTTCTCCCTTAGGACCAGGCTCTCCCTGTAGTCCTGGGAATCCTGGAATCCCAGTTGCTCCCTGTGGAAAAAGACAGTTACAGAAGTGCTCAATGCTACAGGAGCTATCACTATATCAGATGTCATCTTGTATCTAGTTATAAGAAGTGAAAGTAAGAATCCTACAGACAGTGCTATCAGAAATGAGGCCAGGACCATAACTTTATCTGTGACCCCAATCTGGTCACTAAAGGTAATGGGCTGGATCAGCAGTTAGTATCAGCTCATATATAAAGTGTAGCTCTCTAAATGAGCACCTCCTGTATGTTGAAAATGGGTACATTCCTGTATCAGTTTCCCCCAGAGACATTGAAAAAATGAACCTATAAATCTAAAAGACTGGAAAGACTTTACTTACTGGGGCACCAGTTTCACCTTTGCTTCCCTGGAGAAAAGACAAAAATAGAAAACCAATCCATCATTATATTAATTGACCTGCTGGACTGACCTGAACAACCAACAGAATGTGTTCTGAATAATTCTTATAATGTTCTGTAATTAGAAAGTTTAGACGTAGAATAGTTTAAATATTGCAAATAAAGCAAACAAACATAAACCCACAGGCAGTCCATCTTTCCCTGCAACTCCAGGTGGGCCTGACGGTCCCTGTGGTCCTGGTGGACCCCTGGGTCCGGGCTCCCCTTCCTCCCCGCCTCCTGAGGCATGTCCTGGAGGGCCAGGTGGTCCTGGGGGACCTGCTGGACCTGGATCACCTCGCTCCCCTTTCTGTCCTGGAGTCACCTGGAGGGACTGAACATAGAATAAACTCGAAGTGTTTCATACAGTCATTCATTCACTGGAATATAGCAGAGTATCACACATTGTGGAGACTCCAATTGCAGATACGAATGTACTGCAGGCAGAGGGAGGATGTCTGGCTTAGCAAATGGAGACAATGAGCAATCGTTTGTCATAAATTGAGTGAAAAACAAAACCTATGATTTTCCCCACCAGAATTTCAAATGGGGAACATAGTGAGACTCAGTTATGGTAACTGGTAATCTTGTGCTGCAGGAAACTGGCTCAAGAGATGGGTAAATTTTCATAGTTCGTCTTGCATATTACTGCTCTAATTAAACGAAGAATAAGAAATTGTTAAATAATGTTCGACATTACTGTACAACCATCCAGATACATATGTTATTTAAAGGGGACCTATGATGCTTTTCCTTATTTATTTTCCTTATTTAGTCATATACATAATATTACAATGTAAGATGTCCGGATTAAATGGGCTAAGTTTCAAATGATGAGGTAAACATGTGTACAAGTTATCCTTGTGAGCAAAACCTCAGACTCTGGACTACTTTGATTTATCTACTTTAGCTATGAGATAACGTCAGCTTGTGACAGATTTCTTTATATGGTAATCTGCACCAGACACGTTACTATAAGTGTTGACACACATGTAGCTGCATGATAACATCAGGGAAATGTGTAATTTTGGTTGCAAGTGCTGTTACTTTCTCCTAGATTTAAGATCATATTCCTGTGGGAAAATGTTGGGTTGTTAAGATTTTGGTTTGCAAACTTTTATTGGTGATTTTTCACAGTAGAAAGTGCCACTATACTCTGTTACTGTCATTCCCAGCTGCAAGTACACTGCTACATGTAGTAGCTACATGCTAACGTCATGGAAACATGGAATCTTGACCGCTGATATAAATTTTTCCTTGGTTTCAGATCATATTCTTGCTGGAACATGTGCAGTTGTGTTTAGAAGCTTTGATTGTTGATTTTCCACAGCGGAAAGTGCTGCTTGTCTCTGTTACAGCCATTCCATGGCTGCAATGACAGTGCAGAGACACATAGTTACTGAGGACCTAAAACACTGACCAATCAGAGCAGACTGGGCTTTTTTTGGAGGAGTGCTCAAGGAGATGGGTGCTAAAATACAGCATTTCGGACAGAGGGTGAATATAGGTGTTCCAGTACAGACAGTATGAGGAAAATAAAGTGTTTTTCTAAACATTAAATAATGTAAACATGTTCTAATAGAAACCAAAAGTACAAGTATGAACCTAAAAAGGAACATAAAAGGTCCCCTTTAAAATCTTAAATATGTGCTGTGCTTAACATCAACATTTACATCAAAATTATTAATTAGAAAATCACAACTTACAGTGTCAGTGTCAAGTACGGAGGCTGAAGTACTTGGCTCATATGATTTCACTGTAAGAAAAACGGAAAGTGAGCACATTAAAAACAGCTTTCAGTCAAACAAGATGATACTTTATTAGCATGATCTGAAAAGGAGGAACTATTCAGAATGGTAATCTACATAACCTATTTGGATGTGGGACCTTAATTTAGGGCAGGTCAGAGGAGACGGAGAAAAAGAAACAGCTGCTTTTTGTCTCTTCCAGCACCATCTGCTGGCTAATGTGGGAAATACACCACAGGAAAGGCAGCCTTGGTCATGTATTACAGCATCACTTCTATGTCATCATACACACATAAAATAAAAGCTACTGTGCACATGTGATGGATAAGATAAGTTAATAATTGCCAGAAAAGATGTGGCAGATCATCAAGAAACATTTTATTAAATATAATAATGTGAGACTAAGTTCCTCGGGGTAGTGATAGATGATAAATTAACATGGAGACAACATATTGATTATATAAAAAGTAAAATATCAAAATCAATAGCAATCCTGTATAAATCTAAGGATATACTAAATTATAAATGGTTGTATATTATTTATTGTTCACTTATACTTCCATATATGTCGTACTGTGTAGAACTGTGGGGATCAACTTTTAAAACAGCTATCAGCTCAATAATTGTGTTACAAAAACGAGCTATTCGTCTTATCAATAAGGCTGGTTATTATGATCACACAAATCCATTGTTCATGAAGTCACATGTTTTGAAATTCAGTGATTTGGTTTATTTTAAAATAATGCAAATAATGTACAGAGTAAAAACAAAGTCACTGCCGGATACAGTACAAAGATTCTTTTCTGTGTGGGAGGGGAAATATGGTTTAAGAGATGTTTCTAAGTTTACTGTCCCAAAAGCTAAGAAGGGAATTAAAAGAAGATGTATTTCTGTTGTTGGGGTTAGATTTTGGAATGATTTAAATTTAAATTGACTTAAATTTACGAATGTGTAACTCATTGTTGATTTTTAAACAAATGGTTGTTAAGGCTTTTTGAGAGTTATAAACTGGAAGAGTTTTTTTTTCTTTTTTCTTATAAATGATGTTTGATGGGTAGCTTAATTTAGGATTTATGTAGGGTAGGCAAATATAAGCATTATGCTTCAGCCTATACCTTTTCAGTCATTACCATCATATATTAATTAGCATTTTTTGTGTGTTACCTAGAATGTTTATATTTATGATTATTATTGTTGTTGTTGTGAAAATCTGTGTATGGTCCTATGTTGTATGTGATGATGATGACTGAATAAAACATACAAAACAAAAAACAAAAAAAAAACAAACAAGTTTGACATTGTTTATTTACTTCTTTCTGTGGTCACCTCCACCTCCTGTCCAGAAGTCTCCTCTATGTCTTCATCATCACCGCCCAGTGACATCTCAGTGGGCGGAGCTTGAACTGGGGTGCTGTAAGTGGGGTCCAGCTCTGGGAGGGGCTGAAAAATTGACATAAGGTGAAAAAAAAACAAGCCTCACAAAATGTACAAATGGACGAATAAGGTTTTTTGTGTGTGCAATGACTCATATAAGACAATGCATTGTTTTTTTTATGATATATAAATTAGAAAACAACAGTAAAGTTCTTAAATGCATACTCAGAATGCAAATAATTTGCATACACATTTTGCTGGGGCTTGGTTTTAATCATTCAGCCTGTTTTTATGTGAAATATTCTACAACCATGCAGAAAATGAGACAATTAACTGGCCTGGCATGTACACATATTAGTTTGGCTTTGACTTTTGTAGCTCAGAAGAAAAGCGTAAAGTGAGTATTCGCCACAGATGGTAGGAAATGTTTTCACTCAGACCAGATCCAACTACAGTGTCAGACTGAAAGCAATATTCCACATGTTGCACCAAGCTGGCTCACAGCGCTGCATTACTTCAACATTATTTCTGCATTACTTCTACAAGATCCACTGTGGTGATGAAACATCTTGACCTCATGCCCTGGAAAAGACCGCCTCCCTGTTTATGAATGATCTATGGAAATGAGCGTCAATGAAAAGAGCCATAAATCTTTTCTTTCTCGGAGAGCGCTGGATTTGTTGAATCTGTCCTGTGGCTGTCGTGATGTGGCTGAGGAGGAAATTTCTCAGATAGCTCAGAGCTGGCCGGATAAGAGCTGTCACACATCTGGACAGCACCTCATGCTTCTACACTTCCAAATCTCAACACAGCAATGACGTACTTCATGTGCCATTAATAAAATTAGTGATGCATGATAATGGATTTTTGCCATTAATTTACAACTCATTTTGGCCACTTGTCAATGCCAATATATGCACATATTTTTTCCACTGAATTGCAGGTGTCTCTGCTGTAGTGAGATTTACACATTATAATACCTATTCTTATTTTGACAGCCGTGGTGGCAGATACAGACATAAAATATGATGCTTTTCAAAAACTTCTTCAACTTGCACATAAAACATGCCAAAACTATAAATGAATCCCACTTTAACAGGGTTGTATGATGTCCTCTCTGAGACAGTCCTGCACATAACCACAACAAGGGCAAATCTTCCACTAATTAACTTGCATAATTAAAGTGTCATTTTATCAGCCTGTCAAATCGGCAGAATTATTAATTTTAGGCCCCCATTTTAACGCCTTTATCTGCTGATACCAATGATGTGCTAATGTTATTGTGTGCATCTTAACAAAATCACAGTAAAAGTATTTCATTTGGGCAACAGAGGCCAGCAGCTGAGACAGAAAAGCTAGGTAAATAAAGCAAATCTCTCTGATCACTCCTGATAGTGCATCTTCATGTCCTTAAGCAAGGCTACAAAATCTGCAGCAGCTCCACTAACCAACAAGGCTGAGATATTTAATGCATGATAGCAAAGTTTCCCTGAGTAGAAAATCTTTAAAAGTCGAAAAAAGGGAGCTGTGAAATAGTGCCAGGAATCACACACTGCTTTTACCAAATTCAGTAATAAGAATAGTTATTAGTTGAATTTCTCTACAGGGGTAGAGTGTTTTCTTTTGTGACTGTGAATGAGTAATTTGTGGGCACAGTCACACTTTGAGTGCAGTAAAAACTAAACAACAATAAAACAAAACAGATTTTCGATGGGGTATTGTAATAAGGAAAGCAACACTTACAAATGAAAAACTGGCTTCAGTTTTGCTGTTAGAACAGAGTCAAGGAGATTACTCCTCCAGGCTTCCTTTTTACAGGATGCTGTGTTGGCCATTTTCCTGCGATTGGAGCTAGCTAAGTTACTGTATTTATCCTTAAAGCAATAATTCACTCACTGGCTTTCTTGCCAAGAGTTAGATGGGTAGATTGTATGTTAAGAAGGGCTGGGTATCAAAACTCAATACCTCTAAGGTATTGACTGAAACAACGCTGTACCAAGTAGAATCCAAACTTCTCCAAACAACGCCTGCCTTCGATCCTTTTTGTACCCAGATCCAAAAACAAATGACAATTCATATGCTTTTATAATGATCAGGATGCCTCCTGGTAGAGGTGTTCCACGCACGTCCAACAGGTAGGAGGCCCAGGGGCAGATCCAGAACAGGATGGAAGGATTCGGGGTCCCTCAGGAGGAGATGGAAAGTGTTGCTGGGGAGAGGGGCGTCTGGAATACTTTTCTCAGTTGGCTGCCCCTGTGACCCGGCTTCGGATAAGTGGTTGAAAATGGACTGATGAACTTTTATAATGTATTCATGTCAAAGTCATTTGGATAAGGACAAGTGGGGGCGGCATTTTACTCAGCCGAATGCTTCAATTTGCGATATCGAATTAAGCACTCCATTGGTCTTGGTATCATTTTACAGGTCCTGGTATTGTAATTTTTGTAACAGTACCCAGCCCATACTGTAAGTCTGTAAGTGTTTGTACCATAAATATGAAACTGGACCCAGCAGATGATTAGCTTAGCTTAGCTTAGCTTAGCTGCGCCAGTGACTCTGCTGGCTGCCTGGTTATCTCACAATGATAACAAGACTGCAGTAAGACATATTTTTAAAACTTTGGACGGAGCCACACTATCTGTTTCCCACATTTTCTTCAGTTTTCCTGCTCATCTCAGATTATTGGTACCAATCTTTTCATCCAACTCTAAAAAGTGAAAGGACAATTTCCCCATAACTATTTCTTTCAGTAAAATAATACAGTGCTGCCACTCTTCTCTTGCCCTGTTGTATTCTATTCTTCTGTATACTATTTCTTTTTCAGAGAGCACAGAGCTGGCAAAGAGCAGCACATATCACCATGCTCCAGTCTCCACCAGGCCAGTAAGGATAAGAGCTGTTTTCTTTGGTCCAAGTCCAACCCAGCTAAATGGGAAGGACGGAGGGATAGTGTGGTGTGTGCGAGAGTGTGTGTGTACGCACCATGGTGTACTCTCTCTCCTCCACAATCTTCTTCACTTCGTCTATTCTCTCCATGTCTTCATAAGCATCGTCACCGCTTCCGTATCCAGAGGCCTGGAGAGAAGCAGAGACAGAAGATGCTGCAAAACTGTGAAATGTCTATCCTCATATTAAAATATCAGCTAATCCATGATGAGGACAATACTGTGCTATAATCAATATGGATGCCCTTCCTGCATGGAATCCATGTGAATATAACTGTTCTAAAAGCTAAAATAAAAGACAGATCAATGCCAGGGAAATCAGCTAATTAGTTCTCACTGATTCCACTTGGAGTGATTGTTGTCTGGTAAAATTTGTCAGATGTCCGTTGTCTTAATGATCATGCTAATTTAAATGTGTTGTGAATACTCAGCATTATAGTAATATATAACTTAAGTAACTAAATGCACACAACACCACATTTTGGAATCAGGCTGCAGGGATCTTCTCCCATTGAACCACATTAGTGACTTTGGGCACTGATTTGACTGTAGTATTTTTTAACATGGACCCAATTTTTCCCATGTTTTGTGTCAAAGTGACTAATGGGAACAATAATTTTGAAAATTGGTCCATTATTGAGAGAAAGCACTGCAGACAGCAGCGGTGATACAGGCTGTGATATAATGCAAGTCCACTAAAGGTGTTCGTTTTGCCACTGACAAACTCAGATTATGAGTGTCTGACAAATGGACATAGTAGTGTTTTTTCACGCTTTTCACTTGTTCAGATCTATTTTGTGTTCCAGGTCTTGCAAATCTCACAAGAGGTGACTTGTTGCAGGAAGAAAACAGTGGAAATGCATGTGAGAGTTGGAGAGTAGAGTGCAGGTAATAGTTTGTTTTGTTCGAGTATAGGAAACGTATCTTCAGGCCTGTGCACAACAAGTCCTTATTTTTTGTCCTAAATTGTCGCATGTTTAAAAATAAACATTTTTCTTGTCTGTCAAAAGCCTTCAGAGAGTTGTTTGACTGAGAGACAGTGAAGAAAATGTGCCGTTACGGACTGCGGGACATAAGAAAGAAAAATGGGGGAGGTTAGTCGAATGGAGAGAAGCAAGGGAGCAATACAATGACAATAAAGCTGCTTCTTCTAAAAGTGTCTTTCCATTTTGTCTCATATTGGGAATTTTCAAAATAAATAAATAAATAAAATGCATCAGACGTTGTGTCACAATTTTTGTCAGATGATAGATTCATAATTTCAGATGAAAAATAAGGACTTGCGAAGGTGTGCAAAGGTCTTTACTCTTATCTAAAAGATTTTCAAAGTCATGGCTGAATATTTAGCTGATTTCAACTTCTTGTTCCATTCCTTAGCAAGACTTGGACACACATAAAACACACAGAAAAACATTTGATTTCTCAGTGGAATTCTTTCCATAATGTTGTCAGACAGTCATAATAACAATCTGAACCTGTTAGTGGCAAAAACAAACACCTTTAATGGATGTAAATTGAGGGGATGCACCCAAGTGGTTTCATTTTAGCCTGTTTCACTGCTGTAGACTGCAGCACTCACACTCAATACTGGACCAATTTCAAAATGTGTTTTACCACAAGCCACTTAGACCCCAAAACATGGGGAAAAAAGGGCCCAGGTTGAAAAATACCAGAGTTCCCCTTTAGGGCCAGCTCACAAATGTGTATAGACAGGGCTGTCCACATACTTTTGTCCATATGACAAACATATGTGGACTGTAGTGCACTTTTTTGACCAGTAGAGGGAGAAATAGTTCCATGTTTGGGCTGCTGCTGCTGTGTGCTCTGACAGAAGAACTTCTTTCAGACTGTTTGGGTGTGTGTGTGTGTGTGTGTGTGTGTGTGTGTGTGTGTGTGTGTGTGTTTTCGTGCACACACTCACATAAGGATCGTCCTCCTCGCATTGGTCATCTGGGGCCGTGGGATCAGACTTGAGCACCAGCTGCTGGATGGAGCCCTGGAGAGAGGGGAAAGAGGAGTGGAAGAAGAAGAGAGTCGGTGTTATGTTGCGTGGTAATTTTGTTCATCCTGTGTCATTAAATTTTATTAAAGCTTAGCGCACATTTCCCACACAGCAGCGTACTTCCTCTGTCTTCCAGCAGAGCACTTTATCCATCTCCCCCTCCCTTGTTATCCAGCACATACACAACTGCACACAGTAACACACACACTCAAATGGACGCTCGCACACATCTGGAAATGAAACAGGTGTCTCATGCTCATCCAAACTGTCCGCCCTCCAAAGACAATTTTCACATCAATGTTACAGCACCACATCACAGCATGGATCTCTGTGCAAATTCACGTTTCATCATGTTTTCATCACTTTAGCTGAAAAAGTTTCATCAGCATTTGTACCAATATCTGAATAACACATTTTAACTGTGTGTTTTGGACTCAAATCAGCAACAGGCTTTAAATACGTCATCATATATACTTTGGGTCATCTTTCATTTCATTTTGTCATTTTATCTCCTCATCTTGATACTAATTTGGCTTTGTAGTGTAGTACAGTATACTCAGTATCCAAAAAAAATAAAGACCACTGTGGAGAAATGTTGGGACAATCTCTGAGCCTGGTAACAGCTGCTGGACTTCATGTTCATGGCTCAGCAAGGAGCTGTATTAGAGTTCACACTCTGACACTGTAAAGGTTTGCCAGCGTTGAAGCACTGATGTCTGTTTTGTAAGCTTACAGAAGACAACAATAATGAGTGCATGCTCCTTTATACAGAGGCTGTAACTGCATCACAAAAATGTTTGACCTTGTTACAAGAAGTTTATGTTGGTTCCTATTTCAGTTTTATCTGCATGTTTCTAGAACCATCCCTGCATTTTCCTTGGCCTGCTACGATTTCAAGTTCTTAAAGTTGTAAGGTCGTTGAACCTTATTATGCCCACATATCAGCACAAAATAAGAATCAGGAGAATCAAGACGGCACTGCAGTGGGCTATTACTGCTTCAAAATAAAACTATATCAATATATAAAACAATATGTAAGAGGCTGGCCTTCCTGACACCACCTAGTACAAATAAATTGCTTCAAAATAATCCATCAATAAGCCTAAATAAAACAATATAGGACTGGCCTGCCTAACAATATGAGATGATGACAGACTTGAAAGGAAAAAAAACATGTTTAAATTGCATATGAATGGGATTTAAAAGGCCAAATTGAGGTGCTCACTCACCAAACTATGGCTTTGTAACAGACTAGTCCAGCTTATTTGACCTGTATCACTAAAGCTGGAGTTTCACCTCATGAGGAGTCTCTCAAATTCAGACAACCTGTTCCTCCGTGGAGGCTGTTGTTGGCAGGTTTGTGATTTTTTTCCATCTGCCCATTAAGCAGATAATTGATCAACTTAAGTTACACAAGTGGGCGGCACGGTGGGGCAGGGGTTAGCATTGTTGCCTCACAGCAAGAGGGATCCTGGTTTGAACCCCAGGGTGAGGGAGCACTTCTGTGAGTTCGTATGTTCTCCCCGTGTCAGTGTGGGTTTTCTGCAGGTACTCCGGCTTCCTCCCACAGTCTAAAGACATGCAGGCTAGATTAATTGGTGTCTCTAAATTCCCGAGAAGTATGAATGTAAGCATGAATAGCTGTCTGTCTCTATGTGTGCACATGACCTCTAACAGGATAAGCGGTTACCAAAAATGAATAAATGAATGAAACACAAGTAACAGCAGAATCGTTCAATGAGTAGCTGCAATGTGATTACTGAAATAAGGAACAGTAAGGTGTTAGATGACTGTGGTGGAGACAAATGTAATGTGATCACAGTGACACATTACCCCCAGCACTGAGCATCAGGTTATCACTACACAAGTGTTAATATACCCAGTGTATCCCAGTTAAATACCGTAACAAATGCCCTGTGACCACGCAAAAGTCTGGCAGCTCTGTTCACTAGTGTCACTATTCTGACAAGCTATCACAAGAGTTTTAAACCCTTTTTAGTGGGAACGTCTGATGTATGCAACCGTTGTTTGCCAATGATAAAAGAGTCCCACTTCATCTGAAGGAGGAAGATATGCTTTCCAATTATTTAGTGCATGCACGAGTGTGTGCACACATGCATCTGGTAGATTAGATCTGAGAGGCAGTGGGCCTGTCCTCTTATTAGATCAGTAAAGACTTGCTACAGGCAATTTCAGCCAAGTTTGTTGATATTCAGTTCAAGCCAGAGGACAAACACCTGTTTTTAATGGAAGGAAGCACGGCCTGTGAAATGTAATGGTGAAGGAGTGAGAAATAGAGATGGAGGGGGAGAATAGAGAGCAAGAGACCGAATGGGTGGATGTGAGTTAAGGGGTTGCAACCAAATCAGATACATCTGTTTGTGCAGTAAACAACACATCAGAAGTAAACAGAAAATGTGCCACGCAATTGTTTCCGCTTCCTTCAATCATTTTAGTGTGTGAGTTCCTGTGGGTGAACAGTTTCAGATGGTCACTGTGCAAAACTTTTTAATTACATAAATGTAAACTCTTGAAGGGAGTGTGAGGGTTTGTCAGTGCCAGGCTGCTGAGTGACACATTTATAGTTGCATCATAAAAAGCTTGCTAAGACACACAAATGAGCCTGTAACACAGATGACTGCATCCAAACACTCTCTTGGAAGTCTCTTGATACAAAACAGAGACTCACCAACACACGTAATGACGGTTAGCAGGAGATCTATAATCTGACCTGACCTACAATTTGGGAATAAACTAGTAGTAGTTTGCTTCATACACAAGTGGTTTGGCTTCAACGGTCACACCACATGTGGTGTTATCTTCTACTAATCAGCAGGTTCGGTTTACCAGATGTGGAGTGGATCTGTTCTGCTACAAAGCTACCCCATTTGATAGATAAGGTTATAACTGTCAGAGGGCTTACTGCAGCTCTGTTAGAGTCTCAGTTTCTGGACATGAGACCACACAATCGGTCTGTCAAGCAAAAGAGGGCCAGTCATGTTTCGTGGGAATCTGGAGCCACACTGATGACTCTGGTATTTGTTTAGACTGCTCTCAATTAGTGGTCAGAATCTCCAGGCACCTCATGTTTCAATTCAGATTCAGAGGGCTGCGAAAAAATTATCGATGCATCTTTGCACATCAAAACGTTTGACTTCTATACGTGATTTA
Source organism: Epinephelus lanceolatus (assembly GCF_041903045.1). Taxonomy (NCBI): domain Eukaryota; kingdom Metazoa; phylum Chordata; class Actinopteri; order Perciformes; family Serranidae; genus Epinephelus; species Epinephelus lanceolatus. The sequence goes on along the minus strand of NC_135753.1, from coordinate 12,050,333 downwards.
TGTTTTTCTCACTGTGTGATTATCCTCCTTGCCGCCGAAAAGAACTGGCTGGCCATCATAGATGATATTGAGGTGACGGAGAAGCTTACATACAGGATACAGATGAATGAAGGTCAATTTGAAAAAGATTGGGAAACTGGTTAACTTATACAACGAAAAGACAACAATACAGCCAATACAGCTGTCTAAGTAGAAGTTGGACTCGTCTACTCCCGCAGGCTCTGTTCATCTTTTGTTATGTTCTTAAGGTTTTATATTCTATGCATATAGTCGAGCACTTTCCGCTGATTTCTTTTAGATTTCCCACCTACATGAGGTATTTCCATAACTTCAAAAAGTTATAAAGTAAAGGAAGGAAAGAAAATAGAAACCATAGGATGAGGTAAACCACAACCAGAACAATTTATTTGGTTTAAATGTTGAGAAGCACATTTTCTTTCTATTTACCCTGGATTTTAACATCCTAGAAGAGAAACAAAGTGGTTTCTAGTTTGTTTGGGAACTCTGACCTGGCCAGTGTAAACCTCTACTTCATACATGCTACTGGAGTTTTGTTTTCAACATTGGACTAAATGGGATCTGTTTCTCTGGAAGACTGTACTGTATATATGTGGACTAACCAACAAAAAGTAGGATAAAAATAGCAAATTTGTAATGATCGACAATTAAAATAAACAAATTTACTTGCATACAGTGTGGCTCTTGTCCAAGTCCTTTTTCCCCTTCAACTATAGAGAAGCTAAAATGCTTCCAAAGCCTAGCTTATAAGCCATGAGGTATTGCTCAGCTTGTATTTATCTGCAGTTGCTCATGCTCAGCCATCCTCACCAAAACTCAAGCAGCAGCCTGACTTAGAAAGTATACACGATGCACATATTTTACGTCCGTTACATTTCACCATCCAATTGGTTCAGCCGAAAGGAACATACAGCCGGGTCTCACAAAATTATTACGAAGCAATCAAAAAATGTCAGGAATTGGATTTTCAAGCGAAGGTTTTCAAGAAACAATCAGATGCACCTAAGAAGTGATTTTTCCCCCACCTCTGGTATAAATTTGGTAAATAAAGTTGCATTTGTGTAGCACTGGCAGCCGAGGCTATCACACAAGGTGCCACCTGCTCATCAGTTAAGCATACGCAATTTCATGTTCAGTATCTTGCCCAAGGAAACTTCAATGTGCTGACTGAAGAATCAGTGTCAAACTGCTGATCTTCTGGTTTATAGATGACCTTCTACACCTCCTGAGCCACAACTTCCTTTCATAAAGTGACCTTTGTGGGGAAAAAGTGACACAACACAACTGAGCTCCAGTGGTGGATGAGGTATACCCAGAAGCCACACTTTACTTTGTTTCATTACACCTCTGCTGAGCTCTACTTGATGGCAGTCTTGGATATGAGTGAAGATTGTTGGTGTGTGTTCTGCATTCTGGTCAGTGTCCACAGGCCGGTACTCAGGAGTTTTTGAGATGTCAGGGATGGCTCAGAAAAAAGGTTAAGTACTTCTAAGGTGCCGCTCTGCGTCTGCAGCTGCTGGCTGGCACCATGCTGAGGAAAATGTTGTTGCCAAAGCAACACGAAGCAGGTCACTCTAGCTGCTGCTGCTGGCTTTGTGTATGTGTGTGTTTCTTTATGCCACAAGGTGTCACAGGTTAATTTGATTACAACAGAGAGTAGCATGCCTTGTGAGCTGTAAAGTGATAATATTAGATAACTATTATTTTATTAACTAAGCGTTTTAAAGACTGTTATTCAGAGCAGTCAGACATCAGCATATTTTCAGTGTTCACTCCAACATTAACATTGAACAAAGCTGATGTTTGAACTGAACTTTAATTGGCAACTCTGCAAAATAGTCAAAATATGCCCATCTGAAAAGCCAAAAACAAGACTTCTGCACCTGCAACAGGACAATCCAACTTTTTTTGGCAGGATACGAAAGCAAGTTGCAGTTATCATATCTGCATCCAGCATTTATATAACTCAATAGCTGCATGCTTAAATTCGCCAGAAAAACTCAACACACGTGCACACAACTTGAATATAATCATATCTGACAGTGTTTTTCCTCAATGTTATGGGTCGTAAAACACAGTCAGTTGCTCGTGGAGAATCAGAAAACTCAAGAAACAGTCTGCACACCCCCTCTTTCTCTCTGCTTCTACAGTAAATTCACACAGACACGCACAGACAGTGCCAGCCACACACAAACATTTTCCAACACTCAGCATGGGGTGTGTTTCAGTGACACCAAGGAAAGCAAAAATATGAGTGAACAAGTCAGTGTCGGAGAAGATATTTTAGTATGTTTGTTTGCATGTGTGTTCATGTGAAGCTGTGTTTGAGTGTACTGCTGCAGAGAGCTACTGCTGCTGCGTGGCTGTTATTGCTCTCCCTGGGAAGACATGGAAGATCTCCGACGGAGCTGCCAGTTCAAACACAGAACAGCTGGAACTCGACAGTCAGTACGGGTCCTCTTTGTCTGAGAGGGGAGGAAAGACTGTGTGAAGAGAGAGAAGGGAGTAGGGAAAGAGATGGAGCTTTTGGCAAGAGATAGGAAAGAAAAGGCTGTGGAGGGCCTCTGGGTGATGTCTTACAGCTCATGATGGCCATACTGGAGCTTTAACTCTTGAGCAGTGTTGACCTCATAGGGTTTTCTGCCGCACAGGAGAGGTACCCTTGTGATTTTCTGCTGTTGCATGCAGGTGTGAGGGCTATCCCTTGATCCATGGTGTCATTTTTAATGTCTTTTGTATCATGTCAGCTCAAAATACTTGTTTCTGATGGCTGGCAGGTGTCTGAACCAGTCACCAGACATCTTTCATTTTCTGATAACTGGACACCAAGGACTGTATTCACAAAGCATCCTGAGGCTTGAAGTAGCTCTTAAAGGAATACTTTATCTGCCAAACAACCACTTGTATAGTAATTACTCACCCCATATAACCTTGAACTTGGGAGGAAAACTGTTTTTCTTGTATGCCTCTGGTGAAAGGAGAATCCAAAAGCAGAGAATATTCTTGATGAAATGAAGTCATAGGGGTCCGCTTCAACAATAGCAAAACTGCAGCGGTCGACCAGCAGCTCTTGTGATCAACACGTAAAAATGTCTTTGTCAATTGAGAGTAAAAAGACAATAAAAATAAGTTTCCCTTTCAGTTCAGTTTGAAATAGTAAGGTCATAGCAAAAATGCATGTGTTAAGGAAGTACTGAGCATATGTCTAGATAAATGAGCCTTTGATTATACTGCACAAGTTGTATAAGAGTTTGTAAATGTTGATTTTTGTATCGTTTTACTGCTATTAAGGACAGACCCCATTTACTCCAATTCATCTAGAATTTCTCCTTTTTTGGATTCTTCATTCACCATGGAGGCAAACAAGAAAAAAAAAGTTTTCTTCACAACAACAGAGAACACAACAGAACACAAGGTGAGTTATTGATACATAAATAGTAATTTTCTGGATGAAGTCCTTCTTTAACTGGTTGAGTTTGGAGTCCTAAAGTAAGTAACACATCAGTCCTATCTTAAAAAAATCACAAAGTATTTTAGCACTTAAAGTCGCTCCTCAGTCTGAGAGAAATTTGAGGTAGTCCAGAGAAATTGCTCACAGTTGCTGCAGGTAATGAGTGCTTTGGAAAAATGATGATAATTAACTTTTTAAAGCATGATTTGATGCTTTGATGCCAGAGCCAGCAGGTGATTGAAAACTGAAAAAACTGCCCACTATTCCTTTAATGCTGTGAGTTTTTACTTATGAAGGCTTTATTTCAAATAAATTGGTATCTCAGCAAAGATCCAACAAAAGATATTTTTCCCATGGGGCTTTGACAGAATGCCAGTGGCTAAGACTCATGGGATAAAATAATATTAAATCCAAGTTAATTAGAATTTTACTTAATTTAATTATAGTACTATAGGAAATAAAAACTTCCTGTCGTCTTTATTATTTGTCCAGCATCCCTGCTACCCCACCAAGCAAATAAAAAGTCAATAAAAGTCATTCTTTGGAGTCAGTCAAAACAAACGCTCCAAGATAAAATTAAACCTTTCTGTGCATGCATTTATCACTTTTGTTCTATCAGGTAAAGATATAATGTGAACGGAATCATTTTAAAATGACCAGTGATTTTGGTCTGAAATGAAACTCAAGCTCTTCCTGATGTAAACACCCACGTCAGAGTTGGTTTTCAACTACAGTAGGCACAGAGACCTTTTTCATAAATTGCTCCAGCAACAAAATGGGGAAAATTCCTGAATAAACACACTTTCCTCACCTCCCTGGCTCGTTGGATTTCTTTGAAACTCTCCTCAGATTTCTCTAATAAAACCTTAATGAGAGGGAAAAAGCAATAAGAACTTCTTTCCACTGTCTTGGAAACTAAACTTCTTGTAGTTTGTCCTGACATGAAGTTGTATAACAGCAGATCAGGAGGAAAAGAGGAGTTTTTAAGGTCACAGGTCATGTATTTTTCTAGTTTAGCCACTGGCCACTAGCTGATTTATTCAGAGAAAGAATTAGTTGCATGCTTTATAATATGTGCTTAGCTCTTCTCTTTTTAACACTTTATATTCTCACAATGCTTTGGACACGTTTCAGATTTAACATCTTGATAAAATTGAAAATTCAGATACATTCTTTGGCTCATATAAATACCAACTCATGCATATAGCACATAAATGAGTGGTATTCCCATTACACTGAACTATTTTCTCCTCATCATCCCTCCTGTTACACTGAGGCAAACAGAGCAAATCGGAGATGATTGGGAGGAAAGTGCTGAAGCATTTACTGGTTTATTTTTTATTTACAAGAGCACTGAGAGCAGAATGCAGCATCGCATGTGATACTACCTCTTCGCCTGGATGTGATTTCTCAGCACTTCTCTGTCACACACCCTCATTATCACCACACAGGGATATTTTTAACAACTGCATTAACTATAACCTCCACCCTCGCACCCTTACTACTGTATTGTTTGATTCGCCTCTTTCAAATTAAAGAATTGGCGCTCACAGTGTAAGTCATCCAAGATGAGAGACTCGGATGAGAGATCAGCTGTGTTCCAAAAATGTAAATCACATACAGCTTGTCATTTATGAGCTCTCACAGGATAAAGCAGTGCTCATAAACACATGTGGTCATTCATTCCTTGTCTCCTGTGGCGGTCATAAAGCTGCCAACAAAGACTATTGTGCTCATGTCTCAAATGTAAACTAGGCAACCGCCCAAACGCCACGTTTGTTTCTGCGACTGGCGATGGATTTGACATCTATTCCCAAACCATCGATCCAAACCCAACTGACATTAGGAATGCAAGCTCTCGTGCAGGGCTGATAGCCGAGAAGCAGAACAGGAAAATTATAAAGTGCTCTTGATGCGAGAGGGGATCATGTGCACAGATGCAAAGGAGTTAAGTGCAGCAGTCCCATCCAGACTCACCACAAACCTCGCCAGGCCAGTACCCCCAGCGTTCCCCACGAAGATCCCTGAGCTGGCCTCGAAGGTCAGAGGCTGAGGGCTCCTGGAGAAGGCAACCCGGTGGTATTCCTCACAGTCCATGTAGAGACGCACCTGAGGTCACAAGAGCACACACACTTAGTTATTTCCAGCTACTGATAACATCAGGATCTGTGGAAGAGACTTTAGTCTCCACAGTTAAATATAAAGTGAGATATGATCTAAGCTTAGCTTGATTTTATGACAACATCCTCACATAATAAATATACAACTGTCAAAGATAAAAGAGCCACATGTGGCCTATTTAATAGTCCTGTGTAGGATTCTCCTACTACACACAGACCCAAAACCCACATCAGAATACTGTTACAGGATATGCCTGGTGACATTTTGTTTTAAGTAAATTTAACCCAAAAACAAATACTGTATGTGCAGCCAAAGCCTGATTAACACATCTTACTGGTGCCATAGAGCTTTGTTACTGCCCAAAAACTATCAAAAACACACATCCATAAGCCATATTGCTGCACTGGCTGACATGTTCCTTCATTACAGTGCACAGACATTGTAGTTCAGTTTAGGTCAGTCCTACTTTCACCGCCCTGCTGCTGCAAATACTCCTTAGTGTACTAAATTGGCTGAAAGAAGTGGAAATAAAATATACTATCTGCACCTGTTTGCTGTTGACAACAGTGTCTGGCTGTTTTTAGCATGTTGGAAACATGACAGCATTATTATTATTTATTTATTATTATTTGCATGGATCATAATGCTTGTGCCCCAATAGAATTTCCATAAACATGTATTAACGGTAGTACCACAGTTTCCTTAAATTCTGTTGTTGCGTGCAAAGAAGATTTTTCCACTGTGAGAAACTGAAAACTTTAAAGGTTCTGTATGCTGCATTCAGAGCATTAATATACTGTACCAACAAACCACTCTTTGCTTTGTAAACTTACAGTGGAGTAATGACATCCTGAGCCAGCCCTGTCTCCTAGAAATTACATTAATATACAGCTAATTTGAAACAGCATATAGGTTTTGAGGGAAATGTAATGCGGAGCAAATGATGTTTTCTATTAACATAATGAGGAAATTTTGCTAATTAACGTACTGGCAATGGCCAAAAAATTCACTGACATGCAATATCCTTATTTTCTAACAATTTTAGTGCAGAAATAAGTAGATCCAGCCTGTTTTGTTCTAAAATAATTATTGTTATAATTTGTCAATGTCAAAATGACACACATAGAATCCATACTCAAACAAAGTAATCGAGCACAGCACACCCACCTCTGCTCCCTGTGCCGTCAGGGTAAACCTCGCCCATCTCCCTGTCAGGTCTCCCATTTTGAAGGAAGCTGCTTCCTGTGTCCCACCTCTCGTTCCTGGGTCGGTGTAGTACAATATGACTCTCTGGGAACCATCCTCCACCTCAGACAATGCTACACCTAGGTGTACAATCTTACAAAAAGTGAAAGTAGAAAATCATTTACTTTCTGTTGTGTATGTGGCAGAAAAGTTTGTGCTATAGAGGAGTGGGGGAAAAAGGGTTTACGTTGTTTACCTTTTGGTAAGCATCTGTAATGGCGAACAGCACACCACCACGCCGTGTGGTGGGTTTAGCTGTGACCGTGATGGCAAAGTCATAGTAGAATGGGTCGGGGATGAATGACTTTGTAAGGCGTCCCACGTTGGCATCCGGGCCGAAGCTGTAGGCGGGGTAACCCTCGAAACCTGTGACAAAGGAGACGGAGGGAGGAAGGGGGACGCCGATCAACTCAGTCAGGTCCAAGGCTCCCTGAGAACCACGGTCTGCAAAAAAATAAACACGGAAACCGTGTTAGTGGAGGGGAAAATAAAATAAATATCTCATGCAGCCAAGTGAATCAGAGAGTGCATCACTGGCCTACTGACACCTTTACCAAACAAAATAAACTGAGCTGCAAAACTCATCAAACAGACTGATTGCTGCCATATGACCATATGGAAACAACATGGTGTCGACGGGTTAACTGAACTCCATCAGAGCAGAACATGGCATTTCATGCATTTGCTTTCTATTAGTGCCAAGAGCCTCTTTTATCTCAATCACTGCAATTAGTGTATCAATGATGTATGACAAATCCTGTTTGTCTGGGAGCACATGCACCCAGGGCTCCCCATCGTCTTTAGTAATCTTCTCAAGTGAAGCAAAAATCCTTTAATTTCTGAATAATGAATTATGAATGAACACCCTTTTCTAACCACACTGTAGTAAATTACAATAGGCCTACATATCCAGGTTCCAAGGTTTGTACTTCGCAAAGGACAAAGAAAAGGAGCCCTCAATGGGCTGCAAAAGCCTCAGGTCTGCAATGTGTCAGTTTGTTTGTGGCAATTTCCAACATTGGAGAAGCAGGCAGGAATACCGCCTGAAAGCAATGTATTGTTGTAGATAGGGGCAGAAGCAAAACGTATTTTAGCAACTTAAAAAAACAACAACAACAATATCAATTGAAGTGTACATTATATCAACAATATTTCCACCGCTTTACCTTGCCATCACACAGCCCGTTCCAACGGGGTAGTTAAACGATTATATCGCTCTCCTCAAAGCCACCGGACTCATTGACAAAAACAGTAATTTACCAGGTGTTGCTGGTCTACTGCTGCCTCAATCATAGTTTGTTGGTGTTATTATGTGACTTTGGTGAATCTGAGCTAACCTTCTAAAACACCAAAGTCACACAATAATACAAACTAACTAACTGATCAAGGGAGCAGTAGATCAGCAACTCCTGTGTTCAGCAAGGTAAAACTACTCATTTTTTCAATGGAGTCTAGCTTTGAAGGGAGCATAGATAAGTTTTACTTTCAATTCAGTTCTTCTTCGGAAAGGGCTGTTTGACGATAAGATAAAGCGGTGAAAATCTTTTGAATATAGCTGTTTTTGATTTTTTTTTTTTGTTTTTTGTTTTTTTTTTATTTTTAGGTGGGCCGTTTTTTTAGTGGTTAAAATACAATTTGCTGCTGCCACCCCCCCCCCCCCCCCCCCCCCGTAGATTGCTTAGCTGCTATGGTGGCACTTTAGCCTGCTTCTCCAAACTTTTAATACAAATAAGTACCTCTTACAACCCCACTTAAAAAATTTCAAGCTGTTCCTTTAAGGGTGTTTTAAATTGATTTTCGTTTCGAAATTTGTGCTTATACAAACTGATTTGATACACAGTAAACCTAAAGCCAGGCAGCAGCAGCCCCAGTTGGTATCTATGGCTAGACAAAACATAATAAGGCCTCCAGCTATGCGCAGTGTGCTGTGTGCTCTGTGTTTGATGGATACTTGAAGGTGACAGAGTACACAATCCGTAGGGAGGCAGGGGTCGACCTACAGCTCATTTTTGCCCCGGGGCCCCCTAGTGGGTTAATCTAGCCATGGGTCAGAGGAATGATATGTTATCCTAGAAATTAAAGCATTCCACAGTTCACACAGTGTGGGACATCCAGTCATCTCATGATTTATCTTTTCTTTTGCTATGAGACTGTAAAAATAAATGTAGGAAAGTTGCTGAGGTAAATGGATACATATTTTATGACATTATGAACCGTTCCTAATATATATATTTTATTCATATTAATTTTACTTTGAACATGGAGTTAGAGTTTACAGTCAAGGTCAGCTGTGAACCAAGAGCACTCTGGATCATTTTGAGGTTGCAGCAATCCTCCTTGCTGTCTTAAGATATTTTGAAGTTTGACAACATGTCAGATACACCCCATAAAGTTTGCCAAGAGGGTAAGAAGGGGTCTTCCATCTGTTTAAAGCCCCCACCCATGTCATCTTACCATTACTGTATGCACGGCTGAATGCACAATTGCCTTCTCCTCTTTCAGTCTGTCATGCATACACACTTACATTCACAAGTCTTTGAGCAGGCCAGACAGCGTGTGCTCTGATTCTCTCCCCGGCAGACAGACAAGCACTTTGTGAATGCCCACCTACTGTACCACAACATCTCTTCTCTCCTCCTCTCGCTCTCTCTCTGTCACACACACATGAAAACACACACAAAGTCCCATCCACACCTGGTTCTCCTTAGTGGGACGACCCCTGGAACAATCGTCTGTTCTTTTAGAGCGTATGAACAGCGGGGTAAAGAGGCAGGGCATCTGGAAGGCATTAGGTTAGACTAATACACACGTGCTGCGCAGTGGCAGCTCCTGTAAATTAGGCTTACCTTGTGGCGTGTGTGTGTGTGTGTGTGTGTGCGTGCATGTGTGTGAAGGACTGACAAAGACAAAAAGAGTGGGGAAAAGAGAAACAGAGAGTTAGATGGAGAGTGGAAACATTAAGACTTCCATGAGTGCAGTGTGTGTGTGTGTGTGTGTGTGTGTGTGTGTGGCCAGTTAGGCTCCCCACAGGAACAGAGACACACTCCTTCCCCCATGCATTAATTGGACTGAAACCCCTACAGACTGTGGCAATTAAAAAATAACAATGAAGTGCAACCCACACTGTTCTGCTGTATAACCTCCACTCTAGCTCCACACTGTAACTGAGCTGGATTGTAGTTCAGAGTTGCATTTGTTCTCTGGGATACTGTGAAAATAAAAAATACTGGATTGTATTTGTTTTAGCCAGCAGTAACTGGATGTTACAGTTGTGGTTTTATAGCTGTTCTTTTTCCACAGACTTTATCTGAATGCATCCACAGAAAACTAAACCTGACAATGATGTGCGTTTTCAGGTAGTTTTTGTAAAGGTCTCTATTCAGATTGATACTGTAAAACAATACATCGCTCTTTTTCCTCATCTCTTGGTCAGAAAATCGTTGTTACTTGAGTATCCAAAAGCTTTGTTTTCCTCACTCACACTAAAATGCGATGCAGGCTTTTTCAAATTTATCCACTAAGTGTTTTTGGACAGCTGTGTTTGGGTGTGAAAAAGCATCTGCTTATTGTGGACAGAAGGCCAAATGGAAAGAAATGGAAGTGCGATTTTCAGGGTTTAGTGTGGACATGGTCTTAAGCCAGGCTCAGACTACAGGAGTTTTATAATCCTAGGAATCGGTCACATCACGCACAGGGAGAAACTTCACAGAAGTTTTTTCTCTAATCTTAAACATCCACACACTAAAAGATTTGAAAGAAATGGCACATCACACACCACAGGATATTAAGATTATCATGCCAGAGGAAGCAATGTAGCACCTCATGTGAGCTCACAGGGAAACAGATGTAAACAAAATGAAGCCTGACGTGGTGCAACATCTTGTTGTAAAAATGAAATGAATGAAAACAAAGGCAGAAACGTATACAAGTCTGATGAAAAAAATAGGTGGGGAGATGTGGTACTGTCAGTTTTAATATCTATCAACAGTTGATTGCTAGCTAATCTCAAGAATGTTTATGACTGCTTGGCACCACTGTCAGCTGTTCCGTACTGATGTAATCATAAACTGTAATCATCCAAATTCAAACTCTTAAATGCCAAATCTGCTTTAAATTATTAGGGCTGGCCCGATAAGCCTGTGAGCAGTGTGGGAGGTTTAAGACTGGATCTGTAAACGTCTCACATCACCAGTTAATCTGGACCGAACATCGGTACAGACCAAGGCCACAAATCAAATTTCTCCTCCGATTGTCAGGAGGGATGAATCGGCTCCAAAAGCTCAGTTTTCATCACTCACCTCACAAAGTAGGAATCTTTAAATTTATCTACTAAGGACAGTGTCTTTGAAAGCTCCATTTGGGTGTGAGAAAACATGAGCTTATTGTGAACAGAGGGCCAAAACAGTAACGGCCAGGCTCCACCGGGCATGTCAGCGGTGTGACACGTCTGCAGCGCAAGTCCCGTAGCAGCTCGCCCCCCTGTTAATCAATTACAGCGGCTCCACTGGCAACGGGAGTGGCACGACAACCCCCATCTGCCGCGCGAAAACTCTCTATTTTATGCGGCTCTTCTATTTTTGTCGTGCAACGATCCCCTACGCGACCCTCCAGCAGATAAAAACTACATGAAATAGTGTGCTAAACAAGCACAATGTGTTTTTAAATGAATAAACCATTATCAGAGGTGATATGTGATGATTTTTGCATTTACCCATGTTTATCCGTGACATTGTGTAAATGTCTGTGGCGGACATTTGAAAGCCAGTAGATGACAAACAGTACAGTAAACTTGTAGGTAACTCAAATATATGTAATAACTTAGGTGGAAAATGCAGCCTACATGCAGCCTCTCGGCTCGGCAAACGGTAAACAACCCCGCTGGCTTCTCTACGTGTCGCTTCCGTACGCAGTCAGTGGAGCCCAAATGAATACGCCGCGACGCTACGCTGACGTGACGCTTCCGTTTGCAGCCGGTGGAGCCCGGCCGTAAGAAATGGATGTTTTTCAGATTTTGCAGAATGTGGTCTTATATAAGCCTGTTTTTTTTTTGTTTTTTGTTTTTTTTTACATAAGTAGAGCCAAAATCTGGATGTGACTGAGATCAAGAAGATGATTTTGTCCAAACTGACTTGAGCTGAAAACACATCGGCGCTGCCTCACACGTCGCGTCAAGTGCTGCCCATAGCACACACTGGACGCGTCGCACTGCAGCTCGTCAACAGACGACCACGCCAAGTTATTACTACTTTTACTTAAAGATCTGTACCTCTTCAACCTCTGCATTAGCTTAAAATCATGTCTGGAAGCCCCTTATTAAACGTGGTTTCTCACCAGAAGAGCCGATCTCCAGAGCTATGACTCACCAGGCAATATATAATAATATACTTTTGGCCATTGTCTTTATAATGTCTGGATTATGGGTTGTTTAGCTCAGGATATTTCTCAACCTCAACAAGAAGTCTCTTGTCATCCAGTCTTTGCCACACACGAGACACAGCAACAGCAACAGTGTTCACTTTATACATTCATGGTGAGGAGAGGAGTCGAGCTGCTACGGGAGCAGAGAAGAAGAGCTGCTACAGGAGCTGGTATGAACAGGCCGAGAGCGAGTGGGGGAAAAAAATGCATTTATTCCGGGGGTGGGGAGGTTGGAAATAGGACAGTGACGCAAAGTGCTGTGGGGCGGAGTGTCCAGGAGAGCCGTTGCATGTCTAGCTGCTGCCGGTGGAGGGTTGTACATTCAAAATAATACGAGTGTGTTTTTTGATGTGTGGCATTTGCCATCACTGTGTTTTGGCCTTTAGAGTAAGTGTCTTAAAATTCCATAGTAACAAAAGCTAGATGTTATAGAGACAAAAGAGTATGTTCAGTGCTACAGTACAAGCACTTTTTTTGTAACTTTTTCAAGTACCAGAAACTCATTTTATTAGTCTGACGCAGTGAAATCTAAGCAAGCTAAAACAAGCTCTAAGACATATTTTCCAAATAATCTTTAACCCATTTCTGATTCCAGAGAAACCTGGAATCAGAAATCAGTGATTAGCCTGTTGGCCGCCTCGCCACTAGACGCTATACCTCCCCTGTGTTGTCACAAGTAAAGTCCTGCCAAAGTGTGTCGGCCAACATTCCCACAGCTCAGCCTGTCACTTCACTCCGTCTTTGCCTGAAAGTGACATCACTGCAGATGTTTCTCCACTGGGTCAGAGACTTAACAGCTGGATACATCACCATGGAAACTAAAACACTCTCTGAAGTTCTCATGATGCAGCAGGAACCTGAGAAAGCTTCGCCAAATCAGTGTTTACCCTTTGTCATGCATCACCCCAACAACATATTTGTCAGCTGATCATGTTGAATAATGTGGCTCTACTGCTGATTTAAAAAATGTTCTCATCTCAAAAATACTGTGAATAATGAAAGCAGAGTGGTAAAAATGTAAAACATCCCCAAGCATGGAGCTGTCAGCTATGAGAAACTTGTGAGTAATTCGGGTCAGGGTGTGACTTCTCTGTGTAATCAGGCTTGGCTGAGTCTGAACACCACCTGCACTGGAACAAGGCAAGGGAGGGAGCAGAGGAGATGAGGGAGGCTTGGGAGATACAGTACATGTCCTCCAGCTCGTGTTCACAGTAATAACTTCAAGGTGTATAAATGAAGAACAAGATGCTGCCATGTGATTAAGTCTTTGAGTCACTGAGGAATACCACTGGCTTTAGTGAGGTGAACTCCCTTTTCTTGGGAAGAGGAAGATGTGTTGAACAATGGGCTGATATAATACATGGCAATGAGTTTAACCTTTGATTCTAATGCAGACACATAGTGACAACAGATTTAATGTTACAGTACTTAACAGTATTCCCAAATAACGGGAGGGCATTTGGTGTAAATTGAGAAAGCAAGATATTTAATGGACAGCAAAGAAAAGAAATCAGTGGTCAAATCTATCACCATTTCTGGCACCATATTGTTATTCTGATGTTGTGTGACATCACTTCAGAGAACAAATGAAGAAGGCAGAGCCTAAAATGTCTGTGTGTAGAAGACTTTTGCAAACTACAAATAGGAACAGGAAGGAAATCTGCCCACCTAAAATCTGATTTATATGGACTTTTGCTCCTGGCTGGTCGCAACCTCAAGAATTTCAGATGTTTGGCCCAATTGCATTTCTTATTTTCACCCCTACGCCTCAATTTTGAGTTCCCCTTTGCCCCCTGAAAGAGAATTCCCCTATGAAATGGGACAACCCTTGATATGTCATCAGTAGTTGTCGACCATGTTTACATAAACAAACGCCATTATGGCTATAGTCGTATTATTACAATGACATTCCCCAGTTATCTGATGGAGAAAGAAAAGCATGATGTTAGCGATTCATTCAAAACTTAAGTTTCCAGCTACCAATCGATCAAACAAGTCATCAAATCCAAAGCAACACTGCTTCATGACATCTGTGTGAAGCTGCATGTTCTCCGAATGTCAGTGTGGGTTTTCTCTGCGCTCTCCGGCTTCCTCCTACAGTCCAAACACATGCAGTTTAGGTTAACTGGTTGGCTTGAATGCGCAATACGGAACGGTAGGGCTAAGTGTTGGGGGCAAAGGGTGTTTTAGGATTGATCTTAATTACAAAGGAAGTGAGTAGAGCTTGTTCCTCCCTTTGTTCTGCATAAGAAATTATTCTCCATATACATAGCAAATCTGTAAGATTTTAGTGTCAGCAGCTCAGAAACAAAGACAAATCACTTCTTTTTGTGAAAAAATACAGCATATGAAAACTCAGAAATTGATGTCTCCACTGACGGTAGCTTCAGCAGACCGTGAAGCACTGGGACTGGCTGCAATATAGGAAAAGAAATCACTATTTAAAGTAGAAGAAGTTATGTTGAAGAAAAATGTAAATCAAACACTAATGATAGATGACTATTCTTTCCTGTTCCTACATAAACAACTGCAGTTTTCCCCACATAAGACAAACTTAAGTGAACAGGTTCATTGTGCTGTATGAGTGTGTGTGTGTGTCTGCCACTGTGTCTGTTTACAGGGTATCTAGTGTTTGCATGCCTGCTCTCTTTCCAAAATGAGCAACAGTTGATCTCAACACTGCCGTCTCCGCAGGGCTGTTTCTTAAATGGGTCAGTGTGTTTTGGGAGTCTGTCTCTGACTGAGAAAGTCCCTGTGTGACACATAGTTATGGCAAAATCCAGACGGTTATGAATAGCAGAAAGTGCAGTGCCCTGCTCTTACATAAGAATCACTTGAAAGACACGAGGATTGCCATTTCACAATAGGGCAGCCTCTCTTCTTTTGTAAGAAAAAGACCTTTTTAATAAAGTGACTGACAGCACACAGTATCTGCACAGGTTACACTGGTTTTGGTGAATATAGGATGGAACATGTATGACTGTTATGAACCCTGAGCTGTTACTGTTAGTGGCCAAGTCATCTTCATTTCAAAGATGTTTAGACTATGGTAAAAAAGTGACTATCCTAACATCAAAAAGGCAGTTTATTTTGTAAGTATGAAGTATATTAACATACAGTACATTCCTAAAGAGACTACTGCAAGGGCTGATCTACATAACTGTTTCAGTAAATACATAAATTACTGCTCCAAAATATGCCCTCCTGGGGATAAATACTAAGATAAACTGTACAATAGTACAACTGCAGTTCAGCTGGAGTGAAAACAGATGAATAAAAACACCACAGCATTCAATGCACACATAAACAAATCAACAAAATGCTGAGTCACACAGAGCAAAGCTCTTTGTGCACCACTACTGATATCATCTTTTTACTTGAGGAGGTACACCTAATAGAATACACTCAATGACTCATATACTGATGCACAAATACACACATAGACACTGTGCAGAACATGTAATGAAACAGGTGATTTTAAGTTCAGTGTCACTGATAGAAACTGCAGGAGTTTTCCAGGTTTTGGACACATGACAGGGATCATGGGCCCTGTAGGATGAGCTAAGGTGTATACCATATGACAGCTCAAGTTCAGCTCCAGTTTTGGACTGGAAAATGTGCTTTTTCCTCGGACTTGGCTAAGATGTAAAGATACAGTATTGGGGCTTAACTAGAAAGAAAGAAAAAAAAAAGGAAGGTCATAATAATGTGGTGATGATGGACACAGTATTTGGACAGCTCTAAATGGAGCCGGCCAAAGTCGCTCAGCTGTCAGTCAGTCCACAGCAGTTTGTAATGAGCTGTCAAATCTAATGAGAGACTGAGAATCTAATCAAACCTCAATCATCCATAGCTCCACATCACAGATACTCAGATAGGAACATGCTTTGCAGCGAGTGCGACTCCGTATGTGCGCGCGCGCACACACACACACACACATAATTATTTACACACATGCACAAAACTTTGTTTAAGCACAACGGACCAGAACAAATGGCTCATAAACTTTATCCAAGTATCTGGAGATGCTAAACCTCATGGTTACACAGCAAATCCTCTGTGGCTGTGGTCACACCACATCTTACAAACACACTCTTCACTCTCCAAGGGCCCGTCTCACTGTGTAACCTCATCTGCTCCGAAACATGTCTAAGCTTGATTGACTGAAACTTTAAACTTGTATTAAAGCGAATCTGCCCAACAATGTTAAAGAGGACCTAATATGTTCATTTTCTGGTTCATGCTTGTATTTTGGGTTTCTGCTAGAAAATGTTTACATGCTTTGATGTTCAAAAATTACTTTATTTTCCTCATAATGTCTGTGCTGGAGCATATGTATTCACCCTCTGTCTGAAACGCTCTGTTTCTTCAAACCCCTGCCTCCCAAAAAACCCCAGTGTGCTCTGATTGGTAGGTGTTTCCAGGATGCAAATTCGCCTTTCAAAGAATAGCGAAGGCATGACCTGCTTTACCCTGCCTCTGATTGGCTAGTACTTGTTGCCTTTGTTGCTTGGGTTGGTTAGGTAGCAGCAAAAGGAGTGGGATTGGTAGGGAGTAGGGTAAGAATGTCGAGGTAAGACAATCAGAGGCAGATTAAGGCAGAGTAGGGTAAATTACGCCTTTGCTATCCTAGAAAAAAACACATGTGCTCCCGGGACTGCCGCATCTAGGCGTCTCTGCGCGATCACCGCAGCCAGGGTATGACTGTGACAAAGAATAGTTGCACTTTCCAGCATTAAAAATCATTAATGAAAGCTTCGAAAATCAAAAAGACATGTTTCAGCAGGAACATAATGCAAAATCTGGGTTAAATTAACAACTTCCGCAACCAAGATTACATGTTTCCCTGACATTAGCATGTAGCTACATGTAGCAGTGTATTTGCAGCCTGCAAATGACTGTGTATTACAGCACTGTCTGCTGTGAAAAATCACCAATCAAAGCTTCTTAACACAACCAGACATGTTGCAGCAGGAATATGATCTGAAACTGGGGAGAAATTTATAGGACCAGCAACAGAGACTACATGTTTCCCTGATGTCAGCATGTAGCTACATGTAGCAGTGTAGACTATGTAATGTAAACACCTGCAGTAGCATGCCTGGACCATATAAAATCTGTCATGAGCTGACATCAGCTTGTCACGAAGGTATAAAAAACAGTTGGAAACTGACAGTCTGAAGCCTGAGGTTTTTGCTCTGAGGGATGACTTAAACATACACTTACCTCATGATTTTTAACTTTGGCTACATTTAATATGAACATCCATCTTTGTAATATTTTCTTATATGACAGAAAATGAAGAAAAAGCATAAACCGTCCCTTTTCATGTCATTATCTTGGTTTGAGTCAGCACTGAGAATTAAACCAAGACGACAAATAAAATGGAAACACAGCTGTAATAACACTGTGATCTTATCATTTCTTGCATAAACGTTTTATTCTTGCCAGCTGAATGTAAATTTGAAATACTGAGTGTCTGATTATCCCTGAATGCAACAGCGGGGAAAGCACCTGCTAACAATTGCAACACCAGGCAACAATAACTTGCTTTGACAAAAACATATAACCAACAAAAAGTTAATGTGAATTTGATTATACCTAATGGCTGCTTTGACCGTAGAAAATGAATCATCAGCATGTATAACTTTGAAACTGATTATTGTCAGGCACATTTGATTTGCAGTTAATAGGCTAAAACATAAAAGACCATGTTCTGTAAGAAGCTGCGGACCACACCAGTCATTAAACATCTGTTTATTTCTGAGGAGGCTAACTGCAGATAACCAGATGTCTCCTTCAGATATACGCTTAAGTAAATTTAAATAAATAACCAGCTGTGATAGATAATCAAGACTCAAACAGGGATTTCCTTTCTATTATGTTGCCTTCTACAACTACAGATTAGCTCTGAGGGCCTCAAATCTTTTCTTCAGGTAGACAAACAAGCCTCCTCACATCCTTTCATTCAGAGGCTCGCAGTGTTTGATTGACAGCGCAGAGGTGATGTCAGCCATGTGCTGCAGTGAAAAGCAGGAAGTTCTGGGTAAATTGCTGAGACCACACAGCCTGTGTATTTAACTTGTGAACCTACACACGCATGTGTGTGACCAGGTGAGGATACAGGCCTCCCATTTAGTACAAAGCTGCTCTGTTGGTGTTGAGCTAAAGCGCTAAAGTCAGCGCAGTCATTAAGTAAAGCAGAGCAAAGCCGAGTGTTAACACTCTCACTGTGATCAAAGACTCCCAGCACTTAGCTCAGCCATGAATGGATCTTTTTCGGGGTGATGTCACAAACAAAGGGACTTTTTTCTTCACTTGGATGCATGTTTGACAGCAGAGATTAAGCTTGCCCATGTCAGCGTAGCATATAAAGAAACGTCAAGCACTCTATTAATGATGTGTTTCTGACCTAAGGAAGACGTCACACTTTGGTTAAACAATACAAATGTTATTTGAGTGTCCAAAAACGTGGGCAAGATTTCACTGCCGATGCCAGTAAATCTAATTCTCACCCTCAAAATGTATATTTTTATAATCTCTCTGAACTCTGTGGATTTCTAAAAGTGCTAAACAGTTTGCAAAGTATATTTTCATTATCAGTTATATAAGCACTCTGCCCAGGTCCACTGAATGATATATTCACATGTCCCACTGTCTCATTCTTTGGACTCTCCAAAAGATGAAACAAAAAAGTGTATCATTTGAATGTGACGGTCATTGCTTAAGTAGAAATGAGGGATTCTTATATTTTAGGAATGAGGCAGCACCTGTGCATGTGGCTCTCCTGTATGTTAGGAATGTGATGCTAAGATAGGAGTCTGAGTCCTGTGTGCATTGAGAGACAATCTAACACATGAAGAATGTCTCCAAGTCAGCAAGCTACCAGATTTGCTCAATTTGATGCAGCTTCTCAGAAAAGTTTGATCTAAAACAGACAGTTTGTGATTCATTATGCACCCATTTATTGATCCCAGTGGGAGAATCAGATTGCATGGTGTTGCAAGCACCTTACTGCAGAAACTGAACCATATGAGCAACACACAGAGACAAATACTGCAAAGATGCGCTGAGAATGATTTGTATGGGAAAATCCACCCTACTGTTAAAAGGGTGGGTCCATCCACATCAAAAACAAAATGATTTTCTCGCCTCTTTCCAGCAGCAGTCATGCAGATAGCTTTGTTTTTTGTTATATTTGTCCACACTGTGAGACATATATCTCTTTCTACCACACCCAATAGAAATGTGTGGAGTTTTATTTGTGACAGCCTTGAGGGCTGAAAAATGAAGCCAACATGGAAGTGCCATAAACTGCAGTTCCTCTAATGGCCACTTGAGGCTGGCTTCAGAAGCGAGTCAATCCCCATAGACCCCCATATTGAAATGCACAACTTTACAGCAAAAATAAACCGATACAAAAAATCGAATATGATCTTTGTAGCTAATTTCCCCCTTCATGACAGCTTTTTTTTAAACACACCCATTTACATTTTATTAAGATTTGAAATTACCCATAATTAAGGGCGGGCCACTTTGAGTGACAGGCTATCTGCTGTTAGTGCCCTTGTCTCTTCAGTCAGATCCACCCCTCGCTCCTCCATTGCGCTGTCACTGTAGCTACCTCCATTATTTTTTACAGTCTGTGTGCTGAATAGGCCTGTCACAATATATATACGTTCTCGACTTATTGTATTATAAATGGACATGACCTTGATCATTTGGCTCACCTCAATATTGCCCATTGTATCTACATGTGTGTTTGTTTATGTAAGAATGTCACCACATTTTAGCCAACCTGATGCCAGAATAAAAAGCAGGGTTTTCCGATCACTATGGGCGCAGCAATTCTCCCTTTATTTTCTCTCCACCCATGCCTACTTGCATAAGTCCTAAGCAAAATAAAACAACACTTCAAATAAGAGACAGTGTAGCTTGCCAGTGGCCTGCAGCTGCACTTTTGAAGTGGAAGATGTACAGTTCTGATAGCTGTTGACTTGCCAACCCCTGTTTGTTTGTACTTTTACCCTTTAACAACTCCATCCTCCACTCTGTAAATAGACCAGCCAACCATCCGGCTCCCAGGCCCTTCATCTCCGTGAGCCGACTGCAGCACACCAGCTGGATCATAATGGTAACTGTGGTGGTCCTGGAGCCTTGCTAAGGTTGTCTGTTCGTAACTGAGGCATCACTGACTCCAATAAGTTGCTATATTTTTATAATTTCTTGTAATAACAGGTCTTACTTTTTTAAATTGTTTTTTTTTTTTAATTCCAATTCCAATGTCTGAGTATTGTTAGAAATTTAAAATTCATTGCTCTTTAAAAGCAGGCATTATCATGCAATCATCATTATATCAGTCATAAAATGGTCTCAAAATGGCAATATTATCATTTATCATAATTATTTCTGGGACAACATATATATCATCCAACAAAAGCAGTTAACATTACAGGCCTAGTCCTGAATACATCAACAGAACTCACAGCAAATGTTTGTTTTTGGAACTACTTTTTACCAAAAGAGTCTCTAATTTGGTGTCTCAAAACCAAAACTATTTGCTTTGCTAGATACAACTAATATATTTTCTGTAATTAAGGTGTAACTTTAAGCCTAAAAGACAGGTTATGGCTGCAAAGATGAATGAAAATCCAGCCTAGATACACCTATTTAATCCTTAGGAAGCACAGTCACAATGGAGTCCTTCATATACTAGGAAATGCAAATAGATATGTGGAGCTGCAATGAGGGGTTTCCAAAGTGGGAAGTTACCTGGTGCAGCTTTAATGTAAAGCAGGAGTATAAAGGAGGCTTGTTCTCCGTTTGGTTAAATCCAGAGACAGTCAGAATGCCGGGAAGCTCACTTTATGCAAAGATACAGTAGATTCCTTTGATCGAGTTTGTAGTGACTTCTTAAAAACACTCATTAAAGAGTTGAGTTTCTACACAAGATCATAACAGATATTCTAAAAAAATACAATTTTAATGTTTGTTTCTGTGACACGGTTGAGTGCAAACAGTTGGCTCCAGCAGCCCTCATAAAGTCGAACGACATATTCCACTATAAAGCCAACATGACTTCATGCTCTAATAGCCTTGCAACAGGACATCAACACAACACGGTACAGCTGATTATCCCATAAAATGGAAACAGCTTTTACTGCGATTTCAATTTCAACTGCTTGTGAGATGAACCAGATGGTTTACGGGAATCTGAATAAGCTGTTTCAAATCTCGCCATCCTCACTGCTGGAACACAGCCAAGCACACTTCCACAGGTATTTTAATTTATATGTGGTTAAATGTCGCTCTACCTCTCCTCTCTTTCAAAGCCACCAACAGATTCTGATAGACCTTGCTTATCAGGGCAGTTAAAAAAGCATGCAGAGCTAATTTGAGGAGCCAATCAGTCTCCAACAAACAGGCCATGAGGGAGTTTCGGGGTATTTCCTGCTCAAACTTCATGAGGTCACATTTGGGAACTTTTGAAATAACAGAATTTTGTTTAAAAATAAGTCTCACAAGAACCTGTTTTGTTGCTGCATGCTGAATGTATCAGTTGACGCTGAGTAGATGCGCTCTGCATTCATTCTTAATGGGTGGTTGTATAAAGAAAGTAGTCCTGATGCAGCTGCTGAGAAAACGAACCACAGAAATGTGCAATCGTTACTGTCTGGAGAAGAAAAAAAAACCTTGTCTGCAATCATTTGCCGTTACCAACAACACCACCACCAATCACATCCAAATTCTATCTGCAGGATTTCATAACCAATCAGCTTTCCATCACATATTATGCTCTTGGCTCAGTAGTGCTGCTCTACAAAATCTGAGAGCCAAGACTGACTCAACCAAAACTCTACCCATGTCCCCAGTTAACCCCAGTACAGATATCTGATCCCCAGTGACACAAAGGGCAACTTCAGCACTGTGCTAGAGGTCTAATTATCCAGGCAAGAGCTATTAGTTCCCAGGATCTGAAAAGAAAAAAAAAAAAAAAATTAAAAAAAATGCAAATACCTCGTCGGGTAAAAGGAAATGAATCCCAAACATTAAACATTTTCAGGGAAATTCCACAGTAGCCAAACCAGTATAAATAATACATGATCCTGCAGGCAGGAAATGATAAGCTGGATGTAGAACTGATGGTAAGAGGCTTTGGTCACAGAGGTCACAGACTGTAATACAAATCTCTGTGGTTAGTATCTACAAAACATATTCAGGAAATCATTTAGAGACTGACAACAATGCTTCTTCGACTAATCAGGTATTTACAGCAATAATAGCATTTGTATGATTAGAACGACAACACTATGCTAGCCTATGCATGTGGTATGCTTGCAGAGACAACCCCTCCCTTGAAAATCAATCCCCTGAAAATGACTGACTTCTACCTACTCTTAAGAATTCATTTCACTTGCAATTTGTCAGACGCTGTCTTGAAATTAAGTGGGAACACCACATTGCAATTTGTGGTCCAAACAGACACACCTCTTCGTGTTTTTGTCGAACAAGTGAATCTTATTCAGCTTCAATTTGCCAATTTCTGCTCCAAGAAATGACTCGCTGTACCCACCACAGCAAAATGAGGTAGTGCGCACTGTCTCATTCTTATTAATGCCAGCTGCAGTATTGAAACCACCAAGTGAGACTCCCAGATGTGAGGAGATGGGATGAGTTATTGCACAGATAATGGGCCTCGTCAATGATGTGGTTTGTGATTTTCATGGACAGAACTGTAGGCGCAGTTGAGAACTGTCCAGTTTGGTGACCTCAACTTTACTTTTTAATGATGTAGTTTTGTTGGCTTTATTGGGCTGTGACCTCCAACATGGACTGGATGAAGTGGTTGTCATCAGATTGCCAATTGCAGGTTGGGAGAAAGTTGGCGCCAAAAGCGAAGGAGATTCAGAAGCTCAAGATCTTATTAGTGACCACAACAGGTGCAGCATCAGCAGTGATGCACCTGTTTTACTGTAGTTGCTGTGGAGAGAACCTGTTCCTGAAGATGAAGCTCTCAAATTGCTAGTCTATCTATGATCCAAACCCTAATGCGTTCTTGGTAGTGAATCAAAGAATGTGATAGTGGTAACAAGTAGGGCTGTCCCGAATGCCATTTTTTAACATTCGGACCTTCGGCAGAATTTATAACGAATATTTGAATATCCGTTCATGGCATTTTTTAATAAAAAAAAAGTAAATAAAAAAAAACAAATATCAAATACCAAATATTCATAACAAATACCTACCCATAGAAACGAATATTCGAATATCCGAATATTTGGGTACAGCCCTAGTAACAAGTAAATATGATAAAGGAAAGGACCCAATTAAAGAAGTTCAGGCATCTGGTCATGATGGCTCCAGCATGCCTTCTCTGAGGTATTATAGGCACCTCCAACTCAGAGAAGAGACCTCACTGGAATTGTGCCTTATTTCATGTAACAAATAAAATTGATTGATTGATAGGGTAGACCCAGAACACACTGAAGCGATCACGGTGTATAACCTAGTTGGCCTAGAGATACACAAGAATACAAGAAGATATGGCTGGAGGAGACTGATTACTGGGATATCTTCAGTATTTTTCAACCTGTACACTATTTTCTCTTGTTTTTGTGTCTAAATGACTAATAGAAGCAACAGCTTTTTCGAAATTGGGCCAGTACTGAATGAGACTGCAGACAGCAATTGCGAAAGGCTGCAAAGAAACCACACGGCGCATTTTCGCACTATCGTTTAAGTTCACTAAAAGTTTTTGCCACTGACAGGCTCAAATTGTTATTCTAAGTAGCTGACAACTTATGGAAATGATCCCTACAGAAAAAAATCTTTTTGTTAGAGAATAAGATCCTTTTAATTTAACTAGAAACAGAAATCGCTATTGCTGAACCAACCCTATTGCATTTAAATAAACAGTAATTTTAGCGTGTATAGAGCCAGCATATATTCACATCTAACTAGGTGAATTATGGGTTTATTTCAACCAAACTAGAGTTGGTGATTGTTGGGGCAGGGGAAAGAAGAACCATCCAAGATGTTTTTGTGAGTTTTATTTTGTGTCTGTCAACTCTGAATAAAGTGTGTTTCAAAAAGACGAAATTACTGATTATTTAAATAGAGCCTGGTGGGTTTGGCAACAGCAATTTTCGGGGCTGTTTCCAGCCAAACACGAACAGTCTTCATCTTAAACAAAAAGGTCTTTCTCTGTAGGGATCCTTTCCACAATATTGTCAGACACATTGAATAACAATCTGAGCATGTCAGTAGCAAAAACAAATGATTTTAGTGGACGTAAATTGATGGTACGAACATGCTCCGCATTGTTACATTGCAGCCTGTAGCAATCTGCTTAGTACTGGACCAATTTAAAAAAAAATGTTCCCACTTGTCATTTAGACATAAAAACATGGGAAAATAGGGTCCAGGTTGAAATAAATAAATAAATAAAAACAGAAACCCTTTAAACTTCTGCCACTAATGCTAAACTCACCTTAGTGGCAAAAATTTATAAAAATCAACATACAGATAAAGCATCACCACAGACCCATTTTTATCTGCATGTTTCTTGCACTACTTTATTGGATACACCAGTAAAGTTCCAGCAGACAAAAGTCAATAACTATAGTGACTACAGTGGATGTTCTCATGGAACTATTGCCAGGATTACAGCAGTGCAGATGCAGTATGAATTTTGTGACAGCAATACTCACTGGTAAGTGATCTCGAAGCTGAAACAAGAGAGCTTTACTGCTGCACTTCAGCAGGATTAAGGAATCATCAGTCACCAAGTTGGGTTTGTCATCTTCATCTGGGTGTTTGGAGGGATTTGATATACAGGTTCATCCATCATGTGAGGCATCCAGCTTCATCAGGACAAAAGGCTTTGTATTTCCTTTTAAGACTCAATTTTTCCCAATTTAAATGCTGGAGGATTTTCTGCCAGCCACCAAGCTCTTTTCCAAAATTTTAGTTTATGTGGCCAACTTAAGAGCACACAAGTTATTAGCTGCAACAGTTTGTTTACTACATAAAAATCTTGCCTTATGCAGCTTTAAAAAAAAAGTCTATCTTTCTATAGCTCTCTCACACTGTACTGCACACATTTCACACACAACGGGAGCCTTATGTATGTCAGGTAAAGTGAGGTCTGGACCGGGGTAAGAGGGGCTGAGCGGTAAGCGGAGCGCATTCTTGTGTTTCATCCAACATCCATCTTGGGGAGTAAGGTTGACTGTCTCTCAGTGAGCCAGACCAGCTTTTTCTTAGCCGGTGGTCTTACAGACTACTGTCCATTTAATGGACGATAATGTATGCAATGGAAAGCTGTTAATAAAATTCACTGACTTTTGATGGAAATCAGCTCTTTGATCATCTCTCTCCACTGTGGAAGAAAGGTGGCTTGCAGATTGTGTGTAAAGAAACAGTTTATAGTTGACGTGAAATCAAATGATGTATGTACACTTCAGCACACTTATAATGAAGATGAGAAACTTAAAGTCCAATATAGGATCTATGAAGTGTTAATCCTATTATTTTGTGCGCCCAAAATAGCCATAATATTAGTCACCACAAATATCTCAGCTCTGAGTATGTCTTGGAAAAACAGCAGAAGTCTGCCAGGAAAGACAGGCTGATGCTACCACTGGGGTTTAATGACTGCAGTGCTGTCAGGGGTCAAAGGTCTCAGTGTGACTCCAACAGACCGTGGACAAGGAGCATATAATGACTTCCTAATGACAACAGTGCAAGTGAAGCATCCATGAGGATGGGGGTCATTGCAGGTCAGGACAGATTAAACTTGTACTGTCGTGATTTATGTCCATAATGATTAACTTTTAAAAATATTTTACTTCTAAACATGAGTGGGCTGACTGTTCAGAATGTCTTTGATGCCAAGTGAGCATTATATATTACAAATAACTCTTGACTAACTTTATATTCCACCTGCTGTTCCTTTCATACTCCGTCTATGTTGTGTTACACTAAAGGAACTGCTACCCTCTACAAAAACCTCAAACTGGGCAAAACACACAGGTTAACACTGAGTACAGGAATCTATTTGGCTCAGCAATACAGGAATTCAAGCTTCCCCTGAAGATTTAAAGTTGTTTTGGTGTGTGTCTGGACCAGTGATTCAAAGCTCTGGAGTGTGCCCATATAAGCCAACACTGCACAGGACTGGGGTCACTGATAAGGGTCTTTTTTCTGTGTGCCTGTACATGCTGGCAGGTCCAAGGCTGCAGAGAGCCAAAGGCCAAATAGTTTAGTCAGTTGGGTCAGTGGAGCCAAGTATTACTTCTGTCTGTCTCACTCGAAATACACACACACACACACACACACACACACACACACACCGACTGCCGCCAGCTCCCTGCTCCTTCAGAATTCTTATCTTCAATCTTAATATGAGGCACCAATTTGGCAGTGTCGGCAAGAGAACAGTATCACCTTTGTAAAGGGGAATATTTGCTTTGTTTTTTCTTAATTTTTCACTTAAATCCCCTCAGGTCACTTTTCAGCACAATATCAGAGTTACATGCAGTTTTGGAGGTGCATGTTTTTGCCATTTAAAAACACAAGAAAACCTTATAGAAAACTGCGTTTTTCAAAGCTTAGCTATACCAGTTGAGATAAACATCTGTATCACTATACATGTAGCTCTCCTGGGTCTGTGCATTAATGCCTCCTAATGTACTTATACCACTTTCAAATTACAGATAATGCAAATGACATTTAAAGTCCCCTCAGTTCAGTTAAAAAATATACCGGTCTGATTGGAGAAGCCAAAAACAGCTACGGGAGATCCAACATTCCCCAAAAGTCATCATGCCAAATTTAGAGTTTACTTACTCAAGGAAACCTCAAATAAACAAAAAAGGTATGCAACTAAGAGAGGGAGGCTGGTGCAGAAATTCTTCACAATATTATAAATGACACAAGAGGACCAAATACAAGAGAATCTGGGCTTTCTAGAACATCCAGTTTTACAGCCTTAACAGTCTTCCTCCTGACACTGAGTTCATTGTAGTGTTACTTCTGAAGATTCTAAAAGGGGAAGTCCACCCCGAAATCACTTACCTGTAGTGCTATTTACCAAGTTGATTGTTTGGTGTGAGTTGCAGAGTGTTGGGGTTATCGGCCCTTGAGATGTCTGCCTTCTTTTCAATAATATGGAACTAGATGGCTCTTGGCTTGTGGTGCTCAAAGCACCAAAATACATATGAAAAATGTAAAAGCAACGTCTTTTTCCGGAAATCATGACACAGTTACTCAACAAAATCAACAGACCTTGTTGTGAGCAGTTTCATGTATGACTATTTTCTTCTTTCACTGCACAGAAGGATAAGTGCATCTACTGCTAGCTCATGTAGCAACACCGAGCTAGCTAATATTACAGCTCAGCTGAGGAGGATACCATTAACGTTTACATCCCACACTGTCAGAAGTACAAATCTCTTGTCCATGAGTGGATGCACTTTTCCTTATGCGTGGTGATACTTACAGTAGCTTGGTTAAAAGATAATAGTTCCTGTATGAAAGTGCTCACAACAAGGTCTGTGGATTATTTTGAGTACCTGGGTCATGGTTTGTGGAAAGAGACATTGCTGTACAGTTTGTACACTTAAAGCACTGGGGGCCGAGTGCCATCTAGTTCCATTATATTCGAGAGAAGGCAGACATGTCTACAGCCCTATACACTGTAGGTGTTGGGGGGAAAAAAATATGTATTTTTGATATTGGGGTGAACTGTCCCTTTAAGGAAATAAAAAAACAAAACATCAAAATGAGGGCAAGATATTTAGACCTAACGAGAAGTGACAAAACTTTTGAATTTTAGAGCATATAAAAACTTGACACAGCAATGAAACAGCACCACTCATTACAATTTGGATCTGTTAAAATATATGTAAATTGATGCCTAATAGTGTTTAAAATATCTTGGAAGCAATCCTCCCTTACCCTGCCTCCGAGTTAATTAAAGCAGCTACAGGTTGGTGATAAAAGCGGATGCCCACATGGGGTCAGACGTCATGGGGCTCTGTGTAAACGGCACGTTGTTTCGGCTTACCCCAAGCTGTGTTTAACCAGCTGTAGAAACTGCACTCTGACCAAAGTGTCAGAGGAATGATGAGCTGGCTAAAAAAAACACAACGTCTGTTTTTGGCAGCTTGCCGTCGCCATGTCCAGCCTTCAACGCAGAACTGAGAGAAGGTGAGAAGCATCTTTCTTACTTTGTCATGGAAAAGGTGGGAAGATGAATTGGTGATTTCTCAATTGAAATTAATGTCATGAATGAGCGATAGGGTGCAAGAGAGAAAAGAATAAAGTGAGAGTGAGGACAGGTGATAATGTGGATGAGCGAGACAGAAGCAGTCAATCATCAATTCAACGAAGCAAAAGAGAGGAAGGTTTAAAGCTTCTTTCCCACTTAATCAACAAAACAACTGGGACCTTTTGACATGGCTGTGGTTCATCATGGCTGCTGCCAGAAGAGAGAAAAAAAGGATGGGGAAAGGAATGGAAAAATGCCGACTGCTTCAGTGAAAAAGAAGAGACCGAGACAGGGGAATGAAAAAAAAAGACAGAAAAAACACAACTGCAGCAAATGTGCTAAGGTGCAACTGAAGGATCAACATCTGCAGCTGAACATCACCCTGTGACCTTTTCATCTTCATCCATATCAGCTCTTCAAGCCATAAAGAAATCCCATAAGATCCTCTTTCCTTCTTTTCCAGTGATGAATGCCACGGCTTTGCAGTCAGGCAAAGGTTTGGCATGTTTGTATTCATCACATAGGAGATACTCGTGTAGCTTATCCAAACTGTTCCTACGAAGAGAGGGGTGGGGGGGTCTGAGTGATACCATCTGCTTTGGCTCTGCAGTGCGAGTTGTTCGCTACAGTTTGAAGAGCGGGCCCTCGGCCAATCCGCTTGCAGTCCCATCCATTCACTGACTCCAAAGTGGCCACTTCCACGGCGCTGGTTGACTGTCACTGTTTAAAGATTCTTGACTGGCCTGGCTGATCCAGATGAGAATGACCTGGATGACCTGAGCTCAATGTGCTTATTTTGAGTTTAAAATGTTTATTCAGTAGATATATGTGCTCTATTCATAGACCAGAGAGCAGCCACTTTTAGTGAGTGGTACTTCTAAAAGGTTAGTCATACAGACAGGGGCAAAGGAAGACAGTGTGTCATGAAAAATGTTGACAACATCTAAAATATGATCATCTTTTATCTTGCAAATATGTAGATGCATCATCTGTAGAAAAAACCCTTTTGTTTTGTGAAGTAAATGATAGTGTTTGTGGCACTTCTGGGTTTGGCAGGTGCCAAGATAACACTACAGTACCTGCCTGAATGGTTAGAGCCAGCTGTACAGGTCAGTGGAGTAGGAAGCATAATGTCAACCCTGTCCACAAACCTGCGGTCTGGAGCCATGTTTTCATGGTTTGGACTGGGCCCCTTACTTTCAATAAAGGAACATCTGTTGTGTCCTGTTTCAACATGACACTGTCCACGTGCCCATAAAGAAAGGGATTTCCCAGATTGGTGTGGAAGACCTTGACTGGTCTGCACAAAGCCATGACCTCAACCCCATCCAGCATATTTGAGATGAACTAGAATGCCAGCTTTAAGCTGGGCCTTATCACCCACATGGCTTAGTTTAAGCTCAATGTTGGGTTATGAGCCCCTTGTGACAAGTTTCAGTTGAATTTTGGTCATTTTCCGACCTATCATTTATTAATTAATTAGTGATTTATATGATTGACTCTACATTAGAGACTGCTTGGCTCTGATTGGTTGTCTTTGTTTAGCCACAGTTGAGTCTTGCAAAGGCCATTAGTAAGCTGTAGGACAAGGCAAAAACCAAAGGCCACTACATGCTTACTACTGACAGGATGTAGTGACAGTTTCAGCAGATATGACAAAAAGTTGTAGTTATAATAGTTAGTGTTTGGGATCCTGGGCTTTACCATTAAACTTCACAAGACTTGTATTTCTGATTGATACAAACAAAGTAATTCTGCCTATAGCTAATTTACAACATGCTTTTTATTGGCTGTAGTAAACACAGGTAGGTCCTTCCAGGAGAATAGGTTTTGGACCCAGAAAGAAAACTGCCTTGCATTTCAGGAACCATGGGCAGAAATTTATTGGAATAAATAAAGGAACAACTGTTACCTACTACCCACGTGGGGATCTTATACCAATTATTTCATGATGTAGCACTGTTTCTTTTATGCTACTTCACTGCCAAGCGATCTCCTGAGAAATACAGTGAAAAAACTTCAGCGCTAGTACCTAAACCTGCTGCCAAAGTGGTGCAGATTTCCACTGTCAGCAAAATGCTGCCGTAGAAGACAAAAGGAATCTTCTTTCGTCCCAACTGTCTCCAAATGCATCGCTCAATTAGTTGTTTAATTGGGTCAAAATGCAGCCCAGGTTCACCCAGGGGAGGAAATGACCCCAATCCTTGACCCCGGTGTCCTCCAGCAACTGAGAACACTCAGCAGCTGTTAGCATCATTTGTCAGGCCAAAACCAGGTCAAGCTCATTGGCTTGTTATTCAAACTTAAAATTCCTCTTGTCTCCCAAGTGCTTGGAGTGGTGTGGCCAATACAAAGGCCGAGCATTTTTATGAGCACTCATTTGGAGGTGGACAGACGTTTATTTTATAAGTTGTTTACAGAGTGGCTGAATTTTTCTTGTTGGAGGATTTGGAAATGGGGTGGTATTCAATTCTAGTTGTCTGGGCAAGCTGAGAAAAGTATGTGAATTGCTCTAATCTGCAGGGTTTAGACTGTGTGTTGACCTTGGCCTGAATTTGACACAAAGAAGATTAAGAAAGAAAGTGAAAGTAAGAGAAGGATAAAGAGAAAGCATTGAGTCTAGATCGAAAAATGTAATTACTGAGAGCACACCGACAGAGGCAGGCAACCCTTATAAAATGCAATAACAAACACTCTGAATGGGTAAACACTTCGATCTGCCAACTCTTATTCACCTTGTAAAATTTTAATCAGGTATTGAAGGAATGACTAACAGTGACGTTGCTTACACAGCATGTTCTTATTTGGCTCTGGTCTCAAATTCAATCAAAAGTTTGATTCAAAGAGAAGCAAATGAGGGTTTTGGTTTAAAACAAACACAGAAGAATAACACAGACAAATAGCCAAAGTCCCAACAGGGCAATTTCTTATAATGTGCACTGTAACGGTCCAGCTCCTAGCAGCCCCAAAGCCTGTGATGACTCTGTCCATCTGCTGCTCCACATGACGGAAACATTAGCACTGTTTTTACTGTCACGGCTAGTAGCTTCAAACATGATTTTCTCTGTCATATTCACACTCCATAGAGAACATCTTTGACTTGTGCATCTCCACAAATTCAACCTCTTAATGAAAATATTTCATTGTGTTTTGCTTGATGACAGATTTTGAAGCACTGCCATGGGTGTTGGCCAAACTGATCAAAAACTGTGGAGACAATCAACCCTATGAGGTCTTGCTTCACTTCAACTGTTTGACATTTTTACAGCAAATGTGAAACAAATGGAGTAAAGCTATTATTTTGTTATTACTGGCTCTAAAGCTTGGCACTAAATCCTGTTGAGTATAAATTTCAAAGTGAGTGGCAGATATGGAATGAAGCCAGTGAGGCTCGCCTGTGAATGCCGACTCCTCTTTATTTGATGTTGTACAGCAAAGAAACAGATGATAAAGAAAAGCAATAGAGTACTGATTGACGACCGTACAGTGACTTTTAATAAGTCAGCACTAGGATTCACCTTGTTTCTCCTTCAACACGCAAACTGTACTTAAATGTCTTTGACTAAAGCACCAACAGCCCCAAGTGCTAAAGACAATGATTGTAGTCAGCCAACATCAGGTTAAATAAAGGGACAGTTCACCCCAAAATCAAAAATGCATATTTTTCCTCTTTCCTTACTGCACTATTTATCAGTCTGGATTGTTTTGTTGTCAGCTGCTGAGTGTTGGAGATATCAGCTGTAGAGATGTTTACCTTCTCTCCAATAAAATGGTAGTTTCATATGGGAACTATTTTCTTTCTATTGAATTACACCCCCCAACTATATCACCGCCCAGAAGGAAGCGTGCATCTACCCATGGATTAGCAGTAGATGCATGTTTTCTTCTGCATGCGGATACAGCTATTTGGTGTAGTTTGGAAGAGAGTTAATAGTTCCTATATGAAACTGCTCATAACAAGGACTGTGAATTATCTTGAGTAACCACGTCTTCATTTCTGGAAAGAGACTAGGGCTGTTGATTGAAATTCTACTGATTGGGTTGATGGGGGGGGGCTGCATGTGTGGTGTGGTTTTCCTGTCACAGAGCTTGACACTTGCCCAGGGCAAGGGAACTCTGTGTTTGGGCAAGTAGAATGTCTCAAGTGAAAAATAAATGTGATGTCCACTGTTGTATTAGCTCAAAATAAACTGTGCACTGTATCACTGGGAGCATCCAGCTGAGCTGCATGTGCGCATCTATTTCACCAAAGTTGGCTAAAATGTTTAGAACTGTTGTCGACTAAGAGTTGAAAAATATTTCACTCTGGGTAAAAAATGCTGCACTTGTCACTGTCACCCGCCATCCAATCACAGTACCACAAGAACAACCACCACATAAGACATCTACAACTGCTGAACAACCACTGCCGTTTTCAGCTAGTAAAATAAATGCTTTGGTGGACAGACTGCCTTATAAAAGAAACACCAGCGACCGTCCGACCAGTGAGAATTTTGTCAGAACATATCGACCAAACAACCAGAATGTAACAGCCCTAAAAGAGACATTGCTTTTGAGGTTTTCAAATGTATTTGTTTGATGCTTTGAGCACCACAAAACCAAGTGCCATCTAGTTCCATTATACTGAAGCGAGGGCAGTCATCTCTATGGCCAATATCTCCTACAATTGACAACTCACACCAAAACAATCTAGAGTGATAAATAGCACTACAGTTAGGATGAAAAATATCTAGTTCTGATTTTGGGGTGAACTGACCCTTTAATATAAGCAGATGACTTCTTTATCAAAGTATAGGTGCAATAGAAAAAGTACTGATCACAAAGCTACAGCATCAGTTACTTAAGTAGGGTCTGAACTCAATTGTTTGGTGTATTTTATTGCCAGTAAAATGCCAGAAAATAATGCCAAATGCCCACTGTGAGTTTCCAAAGCCTGAGATGTCATCTTCCATTGTGTTTTTGTCAGTTCAAACAAACAAAGTGATTGAGTTTACAATGATATTGGATAGAGAACAGTTCACATTTTAAAAGATGTTTAATAGAGGACTTAAAATGATTCATTGGTCATCAAAAATTGTTGTGAATTATGTTCTAATGACGCACTGTCTGATGACTAACTTTCCATGTGCTAATCAATGAAATGACTAATCATTATCAGAGCTTTAAAACTGATGGAAACACAAAAGGCTGAAGGACAACATGTAGGTTTTTAGAATAACAAGCAGCAGAAGCCTTGACAAAGACCAAACTCTATTCATATCTGTAGCCAGTGTCACCACCTATCAGTCAAACCGAACGTGAAGCTGCTCCTGAGTGGAAATGAATGATAGTGTAATGATAGTTTCACAACCCTAAAACCTGCTGCATGTGCACAAAACAATGAATCATGAAACTGGAATTGAAGTCATTATGCTTTACCCCTGGAAACTACACACACAAACAGTAACAATCTCATTTTTCTGTCTCTAATAATGAATAGTCTCAGTGCGCTCCAAAATGAGCAGTGTGATTTACAGCGCCAGTGTTCAGGTAACCTAATCCAGAAGCAAATGTTACGACTCAACCTTGGTTCAGTCGCTCTACAGATGTACGTCTGCAGGCACGTGTGCAGAAGTGTGTGAGTTCTTGCATGGGTGTAAAGCTTTCCAGATTTAGAAGCTGGCCTCTATCCTCGCTAACAGTCATCCTATAACAGAGGAGATTGCACCTTACTGTTAACCTCCATAAAAATCCTCACCAAGTACCTGCTGGCAGCCTGACAGGCTCTTTGATCCTCAACATCTGACCTGGAGTTCATTTCCCCATCCGGGAGATAAACTGACAGCATGACCATGATCTTGTCCTTTCCACACAAAGTATCTCCCCCCCCCCCCCCCCCCCCCCAAAAAAAAACAAAAAAGTTAATCAGGATATGCCTATGGAGTTCAGCTTTCTGATCTGATCAGCTTGTGTTTTGATTTTGGAGATATTATAAGATGAAGTTGTCATCTTTGTTTCGTTTGTTTTGTCGTTAGCCTTTGCTCTAAATAATCACAGGTGCATTTCTGCTCCTAATCACACTGTTTCCAAACTCCTTCATGAAACAGTTTACTGGATGTACTGCATATAAATACAAATTTCAACCTAAATTGGTTCCAGTCCCTCTGCCTTGTACTGACAATGCATACAAATTGCTAACAAATGTTGAAAAACCAAAACACCTGTTGGGATAGTTTGGGATGAGCGGCCATATATCCTGAACGGTTAGACATAATCAAGACCCTTCTTCTATCTGATTATACAGATCTTTTAATGGAAACCTCTGGAAAGGAAATGCATGGAAATATAAACATGTTTATATCAGAATCATACTCATCTACACAGTCTGACCTCAGCTAAGGGTCAATTTAGTGACTGTTTTAGTATGTATGGTGGAAATTTACAAAGATTTTATTTTAAAGAAGTACTAAATATGAACTCTCTCCTAGTTAGATATTGTAATACAGCATCTGTTTCTCATTTATTTACAAATGCTGTTTAAATAATCCGCTTATGGTAATATAGTAGTCTGCATACAGTGCTACTGACAACATATGGAATAAAAAGAAAAAAAAGAAAAAGTAAACTACAGTAATTCTTTAAAAACAAAACAAACAAAAAAAACCTCACAGTATCCTGTTTGCTTCCAGCTGGCTAACTGAGGTTACTGCTACATGGGCACTGAAGACATGATGGGAAAAAGAAAGTAATTTTCTCTCAATGAAGAACATGATGTCCTCAAAGCTTATGACTGCAAGTGAAGGAGATGGAAAATGAATGTGCAGGGGTAAAACACCTGTGATTCAAGCTGCCATTGTAATGTGGATCGATAATGCCCTGTCACATAATGCCCATGTAATGAAACAGCTGTACTGTTTGAAACAGTCAATAAAATTCAGTAAATAGCAAAGCTGTCCATTTTATTACTTAATATTTGTGTAATAAATATACAAATGTCATTTAGATGGTAATCTGCATAAGAAATAAAGGAGGTTATAATAATCATCCGCTTAAAGGGACATTGTGTAACATTTTCAGTTGTTTATTGGCAAAAATTGATGTCTGCATTCATAAATATGGCATCACTGGTGTACGATTACCTCCACCAATAATCTGACTTATTCTCGTAAAAGGAGAATTTTGGATTTGTTTGTACATTGTGCGGGTAAGTCGTCTGTGGGGTTCCATTACGTTTCGCCATCTTGAGAATACACCCGCCAGCAAGGGACATACAGCACCGCCTTCTGCGTTTTCGTTGAGAGCCAGGCCAGCACTGCGTGACTGAGGAGCCGAAGGAGAGGAGCAAGAGGTGCTTCGCTACTACCCCGGCAAATTTGAAACAAAGTCCCACTCTTTGAGCATAATGCAGGATCATGCATATGCAGTATCATGGGAGACGGAATCCTTGTCGCCAAGAAAGCGCAAAAGGGAGTAGAAAAGGCAGCGTGACCGGCGAATTAAAAAAAACGAAGGCCCACATCGGGGTAGCCTTTCCCAGGTAGAGAGAGCTGCTGAGGGAGAATGGTAATGCAATCACAGGCCAGCGCCGCTGTTGGCTGTTAGCCACTGTTAGCGGCCAGTCGCTAACAGCCTCATCCCTCTCCTCGCATCACTGCGCTGCTGTTAGCCGCTGTTAGCGCTGGCCTGTGATTGTATTACCTTTCTCCTTCAGCAGCTCTCTCCAGCTGGGAAAGGCAACCCCAATGCTGACCCTTGTTTTTTTAATTCGCCGGTCACGCTGCCTTTTTGATTCCCTTTTGCACTTTCTTGGCGACGAGGATTCCGTCTCCCGTGATGCTGCATAATACATGATCCTGCATTATGCTCAAAGAGTGGGACTTTGTTATGCGGCAGTAGTGCCGCTGGCCACTAACAGCTGTTAGCGGCGCAGTAATGCGAGGAGAGGGATGAGGTGTGTGAGGTTGAGCCACTTGTCAGTTGTCAAAGGACAAGACGTGATTGGTTTGTTTCAATTTACATCTGCCCCAACAGTCCTACGTTGTAAACACAGCAGCATGGTGAGGAGGGGGTTTGTCAACTCGCGTCGCGTGTGTCTGTGTAGGAGCCTGAATGAATACTCCATGTAGTATCGGATGACATGGTTTCATCAGTGTTATCATAGCTTTTTGGTACACAGCGGCTACAGTTGTTGCAATACGTGTTTGAAACAGTGAGGCGCTAGAGTGCGCCATCTGTTTGAATACAATATATGATTTCAACGTTAGATGGGAGAAATTCCTACACACTGTGGCTTTAATGATCAATTAGACCCAGACAGATGTGATAACTGTAAGAAGTTTCCACTGTATAAGGGGACAGATGTTGAAATCTCATCATGCTTAGAGGTTGGGCATCTTCGAGGGATCACTTTCTAAGTGACTTTCTAACTTTCGAGTAATCTGCACTCGAGGTGCGGTTATGCCAAGCAGCAACCTCAGGTGCTGAAAAATGAAGTGTGCCAAAGTGCCAAAAACTGCAGTTCCTCTGATGGCCACTTGGAGCTGGCAAAAGCAAGTCAATCTCTGTAGATCTCAATGTTAAAATGCCCAACTTTACAGCAATTCATGATAATCAATTGTGACATTTTGGTCACCTAAAAAAGTCTTAACAGTTTGGTTGTACTAAAAGACCCTCTGAGGAGTTGCATGTTCAGTTGTAATGGTGAGTACAGTTTGTTTTAATGGTTTTATGCCTTTCAAGCTTGCAGCTAGTGTTAAGGTTATCTCCACCCTCTTGTCCAAATACAGTCACTTCTGGCTCCAATAATCCAAGATGGCGACTGCCAAAATTGAGGCTTCAAAACAGGAGTCTGCAAACCAATGGGTGACATCATAGTGGCTATGTCCATTATGTTTACAGTCTTTAGGTTTCACTTGAATTGCATCCACACATTACTGTGTTTAACAAATCCAATTATTTTGTCTGGTACTTCATAATATTTTGTAAAAAGCTTTTTTTTTTTTTAGTTATGGTCGACTTCTGTTTCCTGACGAACATGAAAGAAACATGTCTCTGAAACCACAATCCTTTCCCATCATAAACCAGGGAAGCCCTCGGTCGTAACCCTGATGAACATCATGTTACCCTGCACTTCAAGGCTCCAGTGTTACGAGACAAGCCAAGGCTGTAATAATAGTCATAATAATGATACTGCTTGTCCCCCTCTTCCTGTCCCAGACCATTACATGTACATTGCATCATCTGTTGGAAGCCTCACTGGAAGGCCTTGAAGCCCCTCAGCGCACTTCATATTGGGGCAGCGGTGAGCTGTCAGGATGACAATGCTGCCATCAAAAACAGGTCTTTGGATGTGAGATGAGGAAAAAGAATGATGAAAGGAAACCTTGTACCGAGTTAACAGCAAAAATACATGCAACATTACCATTTGGCCAATATAACGCTAACAGCAACAGTATTTCAGAATTAATGATACAGGCTGCGAGTTAAGATAGTTTGTCTGCATACAAGTGTTTGCATCTTTTACTTTCTATATTTCCACTTTTCTTTGAGTATCCTGTTGTTTTTTTACACAATTCCTGTGTTTTGTTAATGCATTTCTAATTTTAAAATGCCCAACTACAAAATCCTGAAAGAAAACTGACAAACGTCTGAGATTTCGTCCTGGTTCCCCACAACCAACAAGAGAAAACTACTTCCTCGCAGTGGCTCAGGCTGACAAAAGGTGACTTTAATCGCTACAATGATTCCCCTACTCCACGGGTGCTGAGTTCATCTGAAACACATCAGCTTACAAGTCTTACTCTGCTGTGTTCAGCTAACCCGAAAGATGGAAAGGGAAAATATCAAAACAAAAGATAAAAATGTGTCAAAACTGTTCTTGCCACGAGTGTACGCAGTCAGGTTATCCTCAATAATGCATCAAAAGCAAAGCGAATTCCCAGTTGGCTTTATTTGCTGAGAGGAAATTGGGCCAGAGTTCATGTTTCGTATCTGCTGCCATTGGGAGTTATCAAATCCAGGGTTGCCTGCACTACGCAGAAGCCTCCTCAGGCAACCACAGCATCACATTAAATTGGATCTTTTCCCTTTGGCCACGTTGCCAGGTTTGACTAAGCTGGCAGAGTTTGCTGATGAGGTGATACACAGGGCATTGTTCAAATGTAAAGAGACAAGACTTTTTATTGAGAGCTGCAGGCTGATGTAGAAGTTTGAATTGTGAGCAGGAACTTTGGAAAATTGTGTTTCTTTCTCTCAGTCTAGTTTAGAACTAGACCATACAGCTATAAGAACACAATACAGTACCAGTTTATTCTAAAAGTTCAGGATTTTGGCAGGACTACACACATACATTGATGGAAGAGGCATTTCACATGATATGTATGCGAGGAAATCAGAGCATAAAACTTTTGGATCATAACAATCAAGGAAGCCAAAACGGAAATTGTACAGCTGTAATGGATTAAAAAACACAACATAATAGAATCCTGTAGTCCACTGTATATCCCCATCAGAGAAACCTCTGTTTGCCAGACAGACCACAGACAAAATTTACCAGCATTTCACTGCAGTTAATCTCAGGATCTGCTTGCCAGATACATGCTTCTAACCACCATGATTTTCCATTAAAACTACTGCCTACTGCTCCCTCAAACTGCCAAGTTTCATTCACTCTTTATGGGTTATGCAGTACGCCACTGAAGCACAAGGGAAGTAGTTTTTGGGAAGGCAAATTGCTTCTTACCAGTACCACTTGTGGTAAATAAACAGAAAAATTCAGCTGATTATGTCATTCCGATCTAGTTCCTAAATCCCACTGTTTGATAGTGTCGCCATGATTCAGGGTGAATTGGAAAGAAGCTGCTGAAGCAGGATAGAAATGGCTTTTTTTGGAGGGCAGCAACCAAATAACGACTGACCTTTCCTCTAATGTCTATGGGAGGTTGGAGAACAGATCTGCTTTTCTCTAGACTTTGATAGAAGAGGCTATTAAAAACTTTGGAGGTTTGAGTGCTACACAGGGTGGTCTGATGCTACAAAAAATATGCCTGTCTGGCCCAAACTGGATAACTAATCTCTTGATCCCAATAAATCTTAGTTTTGTTCCTTCTTAATCTTAAACCCTGACCAAATTACACACATGACAACCAGATATTTCCAGTTAAGTGTAATACAAACATCGGGGCTTTTTTCAGAGGCTTAATAGGTGTTGAACGAACTCTCCAATTTGAAAGCTTTTTGGAAAATGGATCTGTTTTTCTTTCTCCTCTGGTCAAAAGACGCTGCTGAAAGCTTTAGGGGCCCGAGCAGTGGACTAGGATGACTGGTGCTGCTTGATGGACGAACCGACGACAGCACTGTTCAACCAAGGACTGAAGAGAAGAAGAGAAAGAAGAAAAACTCTCACCTAGGATAATATTTCAAACGTAAATTGTTCCTACAAATGCTGCTACAGCCTTTGCAAATACCTTAATGTAGCAAGTATTTCCAAGGATTTTCAGAGGTCTTCAGCTAAATCTTAAGACTGGTTACCCAATGTCATGCTTGCAATCGTTATGAACCAGCAATGGTTTTCACAAATTAACTATTTATTAAATATATATATATATAACTGTCCTTTGTTTTTCATTTGAAAATGCTTTGTATAGCTACGTAGTTGTATTAATTTTAAGTACATCCCCAAAGGCAGGGTTAGTGCCACCACGTTTCCAGAAGAAATGTTTCTGAAAACATTTGTTTTCTAACTTTACCCTCTCATGCATGGTGTCCATTATAATGGACAGATATTTGGAAGCCATTTTGACCAATTTAAGTTGTAGTACCATGAGCCAACCCCAAAGCGTCTACAATTCCATATGATCATTATCTTTGCATTTCCTTGTCATTTTGAGATATTGCATTATTGGTTCAAAAAGGTGGAGGGAAAAAGAGGTGTACCAAGTACTCTTAGGAATATCTGTTATATCCTCTTATTATCAGAAAACTAGAAAGGCAAAAAATATATATTTAATCTAAATAAGATGTTGGAAAAATTGTACAAGAAAATATCAAAATCTGGATTTCACTTGTTTGAAACATAAAAAAAATATTACTTTGTGATTTAATTCACGCATGCAAGGGTTAAGATTCCTGACAATGCATGAAACAGGCACAATAGCTACAAAGACTTACACTTGCTTTGCCCACCCAATCAGCAAGTCTTTGAGAAAACGATGCCAACCTGATGAAATCTCTTTCTTTTTCATTGCCTGACTTAACAATAAGCCACACGCAAATAAGCCACAATGCTTTGAGGTTAAATAAACCAATTTGCTTGTCAACTTTAGTACACAAACCTGGTTCTCATTTTAAAATTGGGCAGCTACCCAATGTGAAATTGCTTTTCTTTGTTAAATAAAGGCTCAACAAACATTGGGCCAATATATTTTTACTACTAGCATAGAGATGATGATGCAATTTGCCGTAAGAGGACACAGTCATATACATATCACAGTCAACATTTTATGAAGAGAGGAATAATCAAAATCAGATCTCTGAGCGCTTTAATGTTTGCTCATTATGAAGTATGTCAGATTCAACGAAGGCAGAACTGTACTATGCTGAAGAGAAATGCAGCTTTGGCAAGAATGAAAAAGAGCAGAGAAATGAAAAACACCCAAAACACTTCTCTCATAAACATTGAAGCAGTTTAGATGGATATTTAGGATCCCTCTGGGAAACCCTCATGAGCTGTTTTGACCGTCTCCATGAGTTTTTTATTGCAGACCATCGACAAGCATAATTACATAGACCTTAACAGCTTAGGACACATCATTTCTTTTTCATGCCGGATACCAAGAAAACCCATTTTGTATTCCAAAACATATCAACCAGTGCCATATGAAACAAATCTATCTAATCTATTACAAGTCCACCACTTCAGAGCTCCAGTAAGTGAGGAAACCAGTCACGACATGTCTGACTTAATTTCTGTGACCACACAAACTTGAGCTTGTGTTTGCAGTCTTCCTGAATCCAGCTTTAGTAGCTTGCAAAGGCCTGTTAAATCTGAATTTGTAAGCAATGTCCTGTAGCAAGTCCCAATTTGCTGTGATTAGCTGTCTATTGCAACAACAGCAGCAATGGTACAACTAAATTCAGCAAATTACAACTATCAGCACTGCTACAAATGGTGTGAATTCCAAATTAGAAGCCACAACCCTACTCCAGTCGACTAAGATGTTATATCTTCTCTCTTTCTCTCCCTATCTTTTCTATATTTAGTAGTCTTAGTGGTA
The DNA here is from genome assembly GCF_041903045.1 of Epinephelus lanceolatus. Taxonomy (NCBI): domain Eukaryota; kingdom Metazoa; phylum Chordata; class Actinopteri; order Perciformes; family Serranidae; genus Epinephelus; species Epinephelus lanceolatus. The sequence continues at coordinate 12,008,554 of NC_135753.1, read as the reverse complement.
TTTAGACAGTAAGGGAAGGGCAATGGAGGGAAAACAGTAATGGAGTGATCTAATAAAGAAAATCACATTAACCACCACCAAGCGCTTTTTTCTTTTGATGGTAAGGTGCCACATACTTATGGTTTAAGAGTGGTACAAGTGAAAGAGTCTGCTTCATGCACAAACACAATAACTGGTGGTGCTAATGAGAGGCCAACAGCAGCTAAGAGCAAACCGCAAACCGAGGTGAGAAACTGACTTTGTGATTTTCACGTGCTTATTATTTCCTGCATGAATTTCCGGGATAAATAAACACTCAGCAGAATAAACAGCACTCAGCTGCTGGAGGTTACAAGGAAAGAAGTGAAATGTCAAATAAATAAGAACGGAAAAGACAGAAAGAATGATAAGATGAGAGGAGGGATGATTAATGAAAAACATGAGAAAAATAAGAAGGATAAATCAGGCAATGAAACATGAAGGAAGGCATACAAAAATGACAATCACTAGAACAGAAAGAAATGACAGAGGGGCAAAAGGTGACAGGCAGATGTTTGTTGATGTTTACTCGCTAACGGTGGTGACACAATAAGGTCAAGCGAGACCAAACCATTAATTAGATTTGTGGTGGGACTTTCAGGAAGTGGCTTGACAGTGTGCTCAAAAACAACGCAGCTGCAGACCAGCTGAGTGCACACACACACACACACAGACACACACACACACACAGACACACACACACACAGGGACATAAGCCACAAAACCACCATCAACACCACCACTAATCCCACCTCCCACAGGGAGACAATCAGGACCGTCACTACAGAGGGAATGTCTCTGTCACTCTTTTGAGATATTGTTATTTTCTGCATTACGCTTCAAGCTGCCACAGAGAAGCGCCCATCTCTCAGGAGTTACAGTGAAATTCACCAGAGAAATTGTCATCATACAAGCACCTTGTTATTCCAATAGGAATCAAACAGGTGGTCTTCAGACTGAGCAGACATGTTCCAACTATGGAAAACGATAAACAAAAGACATGAAGTTTGAGTTTCTTTTGTGTAACTAAGTATAAACTTAAGAATTTCTTTGATGTAGGTTTTTTGTTTGCTGATGACCAGAAGTCATTGATCAGCTAGACAGGAGACAAAACTAGAGCCATGAGGGGTCAAGGTTGGGACAACATACCAGTGACGCTGCTGAGCTTTGACTGTTTGTCAAGTGTGAGCACTGATTTATTATTTTAACCCAGTTTTATTAAAAGGGAACCAATGATTTTATGTTTAATAAGCAACATCAAATATTATCACGGAGATAAGCTTCCCTGCCCTGAAAGGACAAACGAATGTGGACACCACTGCCAAATTTGCTCCCAATGGGAGCAATTTATTGCAGTGAGGCAAAATCTTGCAGAAATCATTTCAGGGTTTTCCCTGCTATTACCAGCTCGGGTGCACTGCCTAGGCATTTTTACGCTGCGTCTAAGACATATGAACATAAAGCATCTTGATGAGCCAACACATGGGATGGGCAATGCTCCACCCAATAACCCATAAAGTTTTTCTTTTCATGCTAGGGCTGCACGATATTGGAAAAAACTGACAGTTATTTTATTTTTTTTTTTGCAATATATATTGTGATATTAAAAAATACAAGAATTTTCTGACTTAAAGTAAGAAAATTAGAAAAATAGCGGCGGGGCTTTTACGCATCACAACTGCAGAGGCTCCCAGCTTCATTTGAAACAGACTACATTATAGACGGTCCGTTATTTATTAATCTCTCTGTATCTTTATTCTATCTTATTTTTACTTTTTATCCACTCCCGTGATAAAGTTAATGCATCGCGCCTCCATTTCAAACTCAACACTTCCTGAACAGACACAATGACAGAAATAATAGTAAAAGTAATAAAAATAGGACAAGAATAACCCGATGACATCACACACGTCGTGAAAGACGACCGGGGATAATTGGTGTGTACCATCGTGTAGTGTGTCATGTCTGTCGGCCAAGTCACGGCACGATTTTCTGACTCCACAATCATGTAATGTGACATAGTGACTTTCAGAACGGGCAGAAAAGTCGTGTAGTGTGTACAAGGCATAAATCCTCCTTTACCGTTTCTCCCTCTTGCATGTCGCTCATTTTCAGTGTGTGACTGCAGCATGTGCACGAGAGGGGGAGGGGCTGTTTAGTGCTCAGACAGGCGAGCGGAGCGGAGCAAGGAGCTCTCTTCAGAGCTGCTTTTCTGAAGCAAAACAAAAGTTTACATGTTCTAAAAAAAGAGAAAACATTGCATGTCCTGCGATGTGACTATTGCACACGCGAGCATCGCGATGGCAATGTTCAAACAATATATCGTGCAGCCCTACTTCACGCCACTCTTAAGGCCCAGATACACCAAGCCGACATCAAAGAACTAGCGGTAATGAAAGCTGACTGTTGCGTCGCCTCATGTAGCCTGGGTCTTGGCCAAAATGTTACACATGAACACACCGCAAAGGCTACAGCTAATAGCCAACCAGCACATACAGTACAGGCCAAAAGTTTGGACACACCTTCTCATTCAATGCATTTTCTTTATTTTCATGACTATTTACATTGTAGATTCTCACTGAAGGCATCAAAACTATGAATGAACACATGTGGAGTTATGTACTTAACAAAAAAAGGTGAAATAACTGAAAACATGTTTTATATTCTAGTTTCTTCAAAATAGCCACCCTTTGCTCTGATTACTGCTTTGCACACTCTTGGCATTCTCTCCATGAGCTTCAAGAGGTAGTCACCTGAAATGGTTTTCCAACAGTCTTGAAGGAGTTCCCAGAGGTGTTTAGCACTTGTTGGCCCCTTTGCCTTCACTCTGCGGTCCAGCTCACCCCAAACCATCTTGATTGGGTTCAGGTCCGGTGACTGTGGAGGCCAGGTCATCTGCCGCAGCACTCCATCACTCTCCTTCTTGGTCAAATAGCCCTTACACAGCCTGGAGGTGTGTTTGGGGTCATTGTCCTGTTGAAAAATAAATGATCGTCCAACTAAACGCAAACTGGATGGGATGGCATGTCGCTGCAGGATGCTGTGGTAGCCATGCTGGTTCAGTGTGCCTTCAATTTTGAATAAATCCCCAACAGTGTCACCAGCAAAACACCCCCACACCATCACACCTCCTCCTCCATGCTTCACAGTGGGAACCAGGCATGTGGAATCCATCCGTTCACCTTTTCTGCGTCTCACAAAGACACGGCGGTTGGAACCAAAGATCTCAAATTTGGACTCATCAGACCAAAGCACAGATTTCCACTGGTCTAATGTCCATTCCTTGTGTTTCTTGGCCCAAACAAATCTCTTCTGCTTGTTGCCTCTCCTTAGCAGTAGTTTCCTAGCAGCTATTTGACCATGAAGGCCTGATTGGCGCAGTCTCCTCTTAACAGTTGTTCTAGAGATGGGTCTGCTGCTAGAACTCTGTGTGGCATTCATCTGGTCTCTGATCTGAGCTGCTGTTAACTTGCCATTTCTGAGGCTGGTGACTCGGATGAACTTATCCTCAGAAGCAGAGGTGACTCTTGGTCTTCCTTTCCTGGGTCGGTCCTCATGTGTGCCAGTTTCGTTGTAGCGCTTGATGGTTTTTGCGACTCCACTTGGGGACACATTTCAAGTTTTTGCAATTTTCCGGACTGACTGACCTTCATTTCTTAAAGTAATGATGGCCACTCGTTTTTCTTTAGTTAGCTGATTGGTTCTTGCCATAATATGAATTTTAACAGTTGTCCAATAGGGCTGTCGGCTGTGTATTAACCTGACTTCTGCACAACACAACTGATGGTCCCAACCCCATTGATAAAGCAAGAAATTCCACTAATTAACCCTGATAAGGCACACCTGTGAAGTGGAAACCATTTCAGGTGACTACCTCTTGAAGCTCATGGAGAGAATGCCAAGAGTGTGCAAAGCAGTAATCAGAGCAAAGGGTGGCTATTTTGAAGAAACTAGAATATAAAACATGTTTTCAGTTATTTCACCTTTTTTTGTTAAGTACATAACTCCACATGTGTTCATTCATAGTTTTGATGCCTTCAGTGAGAATCTACAATGTAAATAGTCATGAAAATAAAGAAAACGCATTGAATGAGAAGGTGTGTCCAAACTTTTGGCCTGTACTGTATGTTCTGTTTCTGCATGAGAGGAAATAACTGTCCATGCCGGACAACATAACAACAACATATCCCAACGTTAGAGGAACAAAGCACATTTATGGTGCGTCAATGAACAATAACACAAACCATCACAAAATGTTTCTGCTAAAGCGCTCAATGGCTATAAAAAAATAATCTTACCTTATGTAACAAGTTTGTCTTGGTCTCACTCCCTTTTGACTTTAGCTCTTTGTTTACTTTCCTCACCTCTATTTCTCTTCTCGTGCGCTGAGCTGAACCGCCAATCAGAGGGATTTAATTCTCAAATGGGCTCCCCTGTCTCCAACTCCATTTTAACATGCTGAATCGGCTGACAAAAAAAGGGCGACAAGGGCCAACAAGGGCTAACGAGGGCCTACAGTGTGGGACATAGCACAAAGACTAGGGCGACAGATCGACAGCCCAATTTTAAGCAACGGCCAACCCTCAGCATGGTGTGTCAGGGCCTTTAAACCCCCCTGCAAACCAGTAGGCCTATGCTGGTATGGCTAAACTTAATATGACTTAAATCACGATAAAAAGCCAGCTCAAGGTTGTTTTCCTCTCTCTTCAGGGGTACACCAATGAAAAATGAAAAAAGACTGACAGAAAAACTTATAACTTACATCTTCACAATGTATGATATATATTGATCATACTGATAACACCAGCTATTTGTTAATGACAAAAAAAAATCTTGAAAAATTCCTTCTTTGCTTAGAGCGATGTCCTTGAAAATGAAAAAAAAAAGGAAAAAGTACTTGGAAGTCCTTGAATTTCATTTCATATTGTCTGAACCTTGTTGCAAGGCTTTATTGTAATTACCTCAATTTAGAAAAGTGCAAGTTTGGTTGCCGCCTACAGCAGCACCCAGCACCAGAAAGTGGAGGCTGTAGGAGCACATTAAAACCTACGGTCTTGGTTTTGGAATGAGATGTTCACCCTCACCATTTGGGAATGATTAGCTAAACTTCCACTAAGTAATATCCAAGTTCAAATAAAGTGTTACCTTTAGTCAAGTAGCAATAAGCCTACATACAGGGAGAAAAACATCCTTATCTACAACACCAACATCCTGGTTTAAAAGCATTAGACTGATCAAACAAGCAGAGATCAGTGAGTGAGGGAGGGTAAAGGTGAGATTTCAGAGTAAAAGGGAAAAAGAAAGCCTTCATAAATCTGTTCCCACCAACGACTGCTCTGTCATTAGAGGAGCCCTCCTCCTGCAGCACAAACACACAAGTCGAAATGCGCAGCAAACATCTGTATACATGCCCATAAACAAGCACATGTATTTTTTTATATTATTATCAATACAAAATTCTAATTTTAAAAGGAATGGCATAAATTAGGGACACTAACATCCTCATTTCTTACATGCATGCATGTTTTGAAGCCACACACAGCTGCTCTGCACTCCATGACCTCATTAGACACTCAGATGCTCCGTTGCTGTACGACAGGACATGTCCTCTCTCTCTGTGGTCTCCATGCAGCTGAACAGACACCTGCTTGTTTCAACTCTCTCTCCGGCCTGACAGACACTTTCCAGGCTGTTACAAATTCCATCTTTTCACCCATCGGGCTCCTGTGGCGCAAAGGCCAGGAAGCAGGCCGCTCCCAGAAAAATAAACATGTTAATTCAGACCACTCCACATTATCGTAAATTGCAGCTTTGATGCACCTCTAATCCCGTCTGACGGCAGCCTACTGTATGAGCTCGCTATTTCCTCAAGGTATGCAAAAGACTCATAAGTTATATCATATTTTTTACTCAGTATAATGTCCTCACTGTACACAGGATGTACTGTGGTTCAGTCACAACCTTGCCCTTTACAGCTGTAACCATGTTTATGTGCTGTAATGTTCCAACACTCAGCTACAGAGAGGAATTTTCTTTTCATCCTGCGTCACACTTACAGTTGCACTCACTCAAACCTTCAACAGCCACAGTCTATCATTGGTCAGTGAACAGCCACAGCAACTGGCAGTTAGGAGCCTTCATCAGTGGGCGTTTGGGGAATAGAGAGTGTTTCTCTTTTATTTTCCCAGCCACTTCGAACTCATCATCATCTAGTTTAAATCTGCTCCTTCAAGCTTTATTGTGTAAACTCACTGTTGGAAACCCACTGTTGAGCAGCAAGGGTGTTTGACCTTTGACCTTGATGTGTGGATGCACAACATGGTTTTATCCCAAGAAACTGAAGGAGTAACAGTCAATCACAAGAGGGAGTCATCATGACTGCTTCTGAGGACATGTTGATCCTTCAGGCTTTATGTATGATGAGTTTTGGTTCTGTATTGGCACCATGCTACATGGGCCCTCAGCATCTGCAGAAAGAAAGTACATGGTCACTTGACCACATGATATATGGTTGGGGTTGGATCTCTAAAGGGACAGTTCGACCCAAAAATCAAAAATACATATTCTTCCTCTTACCTGTAGTGATATTTATCAATCTAGAATGTTTTGGTGTGAGTTACTGAGTGTTGGAAATGTTGGCCGTAGAGATGTCTGCCTTCTCTCCAATATAAAGGAACTAGATGGCACTTGGCTTGTGGTGCTCAAAGTGCCAAAAAAAATAAATGTGAAAAACTCAGCAGCAATGTCTCTTTCCAGAAATCATGACTTAGTTAATCAAGATAATCCACAGACCTTGTTGTGAGCAGTTTCATTTAGGAACTATTTTCTTTTCACAAAATTACACCCACCAACTGTATCACAGTATCATGAAAGCATACATGTTCTCATGGACAAGAGGCAGCCCTCCAAGAAATGTGCCAGGCTTTGAAGCCAATTTTTGTAGTGGCCAAACAGTGATACTGCTGGTTTCTTTCTATCATATGACGCCATTAGGCCCATAAAGACCTTTTCCCATTGACTTACATTGGGAAAGAGACATCTGTAAATCAGTGGATTTATTTTTTGGAGTGTCACAACTCCTGCAAAATGACACCTTCTACTATCTAGATCTACTCAACTAAATTTTCTGATAACACTTTGAAAGTAAAGACAAGCAGCAAGATTAAATTATTATACCCCATACAATTTAACAAAGTGCCAAACCGAGAGTCAGCCACCGATCCTAGTGCACTTGCTCTAAGTGCCCAGTGATCTGGAAGCAGTGCCAATCATCCGTGTAATTTCATACCATGGAAATAGAACAATTTTGATTTCAGGTTTTGTTTTCGGAGCAACTTTCATAGGAATGAATGGGGCCCCTCCACCAATACTGTATCCAGTTATCTTAATACATTAATGACAAGAGGATCATGTTTTTGACTGTAGGAGATGTCAACATTCATGTCATCCTCCTTGGCTTAACTCTCTAACAGACCTTGTTGTGAGCAGTTTCATACAGGAACTATTAACTCTTTACCAAGCTACTGTAAGTATCACCGCACATAAGGAAAGGTGCATCTACTCGGTTGTGCTGTAACGTTATCTAGCTCAGTGGTGCTAGGTGAGCTAGCAGTAGATGCATGCTTCTTTCTGCGCAGTGATACGGTTGGCTGGCGTAGTTTGGTAGGCAGAAAATAGTTCCTACATGAAACTGTTCACAACAAGGTGATTGTCAACTGTGGATTTTCTTGAGTAATCGGGTCATGCTTTCTGGAAAGAGACATTGCTGTTGAGTTTTTCAAAAGTATTTTTTGGCACTTTGAGCACCACAAGCTGAGTGCCATCTAGTTCCATTATACTGGAGAGAAAGCAGACATCTCTATGGCTGTTATCTCCAACACTCGGCAACTCACACCAAAACAATCTAGATTGGTAAATGGCACTACAGGTAAGAGGACAATATGTATTCTTGAGGCAAGGTTTTTTGAGGGGTTTAGTGTCTCTTTAAAGCAGCCATGCACAGGAGCCCAGTGTTTCAGAATTGTTTGTCTGAAAGGCAATGCCAAAACACAAAAGACTTAAAGGATTCAAAAACATAAATACACTTCCACTTTTGGAATTAAAACTTCACATGGAAAAAAACAAAGCACAGCAAGAAACCGTCAAAGTGCTGCTTTTTCCAACATTAAAATGAAGGCCGAGGAATGAAAACAGTCGACCACATCAAACAAAGCCTTCAGGACATTTGGAGTGAAGCTCTTTGATGGCCAAAGCTTTCATTTCAGTGAGTGATGACTAATGTTCAGATAAGGAAGAATTAACAAGGTTTAGAAAAGATATGCCATCTTTCAAATATGTTTGTTAACAGCCAAAAACCATCACAATTTCCCATAAAACTGCTTTTTATAAAAAAAAAGAAACTATTATGATTCCTTTGCTGATCTTTCTAAAAGGTCATGATGAATCCACATGTAAGGTTTTACTAAAATAGGACAGACAGTAATAAACTATGAGAGTACAAAGGGCGGAGGTCAAAGTGACATCTGGCGTCACACATTTAGCCTCCCATACCCAACACATCCTGCGTTTGTCCTCTGGTTTTTATGCTTTGAAGAAAGTCATCCATCTCATCCAACACTATCTGTGTCCACGACTCAAAATAGTGACTTGTTATGTCCAAGACAAATTTAACTATTCCTGTTTACCCTCCAGGATAACACACGTTTTTGGTTTAGGGTTTGTTGTAGATTATTTGCCGAGACAGTGGAGCAGCTTTCCCCAAAATGTTCAGTCAGCAGAATCCATAGATGCTTTTAAAATTATTTTGACAGTGATCCTTTTACTGTGTTTACACTGTCTCCTGTTTCCTTTTAAAACTTTTTCATGAGGTAATCATGTCTTCCTTAAAAACAATGAAAATAAATAAGTAAATTGAGAACACATGACGAATCAGTGTCTACGGAAATAGTCACTGGATGTAGACTGTGGCTATAAGCCTGTTATTTAGGCTGTCATTCTGTCCCTCCTATGGATATGTGTGTGTTACTATTTTCAAAACCTCCTTACCTGCATAAAACAACAATAACAACATCTGAGCTAACAACCTACATGCTAAACAAGTTTCAACAAAACAAGTTCCCCAGGTAATTCTGCTGCATCCCGGGCCTAGCGCTACCCAAGACAATTGTGATTGGTTTAAAGAGATACAAACAACCCCAAACAATTTCCCCCCGTTGCAGAATTATAATGTCTGCTTCCAGACCTTTCTCTTGCGCTGACACAGCACTGTGGAGACACGCAAGACTACCACAAAACTCATCACTGAGAGGAAGTCACAATAACGACGAACTGCATCAATTATGAGAGAAAGAAATTATTTAGGAGTCAAGTTGGTAAAAGTAAACAGGAATAATCTGGGAGGCAGATACTGTACATGTGCAACACACACAACCCTTAGTGCATCTTTAGTCAATTTATGACTGCTGACACATTAAACTGTAAACAGCCACAAGAAGGCTTCGTGTCACTCTCACGAGAACAAACAAACAAATATAAATACAGTTTACTGAGAGAGGATAAAGTCATAAATCTGACATATTTCACTGAATCCTGGTTTTGAATGTTTCCTACTCATACATATGCAAACCCCTGGGGTTTTTCCTTTTAAACCTTTCAGTTTTTACTGTTTGATGACAAGAGATGATAGGGCTTTTGTTTCTGGTAAGGGCAGATAAAATGGACAAATATTTCTGAGCTAAGCACTGGCTTTGAGTTGAAATAGTTGGAGAGACTGTTCTTTATTTCGGAGAAGGAAATATCTGACCTACCAACACCACAGTCCAAAAATCTTGATTCCTTTTGATAAGCATGCCACAATGTTTCCTTAAGCCAAAAAGATCACTCACTGCACGAGATAACAGCAGCGGCATGATAATCAAAAATTAGTGTAAATTAGATTTCCTTTTGGTTTTGCATCCAACAGTTAATCACTTCTCATGTGAGCATCTGCCAAATGTCCAAAAGGTAAACATTGCTTATATCATTGCCTCATTACTCGTGCAGCCCACTTGCAGATTTGACATGCAGAGTGTAAACACACATCAGCATGGTCAAAGAAACATCTGGCCACTTTACCTCGTGGAGAATTCAGGGCAGTCATCATGAGCTCCTGTGGTTGTTTTTAAATTGGTGACAGCTTTGGTGCTCAGTGTTGTGATCTTTCCTCAGGAAAGACCTGCCTGGTATCATGCCTATCAAGCACAACATAGTAAAATCTTTCCTGAACTGGATATAAAATGACTCGTGTGTTACATCATGTGGTGAACTGAAATAAAGTGGACATTAATTTATAGGAAAACGTCAGACTTTAAAAGTCTCCGGTGCTGTGCATGTTTTTCTTGCTCATTCATGAAATCATTGTTGGACAGCGCTGAAAATCTTACCGTGCTCGAGTTGAAATTACACTTTTAATCAAAACCTTGCCTGTTACCTCTGAGCAGGGCTGCTGTCCAGATGACCTACATCAAACTGAAGCCAAAGCAGGGCCTCATTAAGTTACAATCAGGACCAAATGGAAGGACTTACGCATTACTTCCTTAAACTCTATCATCTTACGTCTGCTGACCAATTTATAATAAGGGGCCATTCTACAGGTGTAAATGCTACCTGGGTCAGGTGGGTTTATCGTGGATTTTGGATTAAGAGATTAAATAAACAGCATATTTGTGTGATGCTAAGTCTCAGGTGTAGCTTCTGCCTGTCTCTACATCCCTGGTGTATTATACGGTCCCCCACTATTTTTATACAACTGCCATCTACACTTATACGTCCAATTTCTCCCAATGTTTTGTTTGGACACAGAAGAAAAACTCTCTTTCTCTAGCACGCTTAGAAACCAGCTTTCTGTTCCTAATCGTTTCCAGAATTTGGAAACAGAAATGAACAGTTACTGCAGCAGCCATGCCAACACCTCTGTTCAAATCAAAAACGTAAACGCCAAGATACCAGAAACTGCACAAATGGGGCCGCTACAAAGTCCTGTCTTATGCTGCCTTTGCATTTTTATACAGAACCAAACAACGACAGCATCCTGCCGCTCCAATGTGTGATTTTAAACAGCATGCCAGGATCAAGGAAACAAAAGAGGCGTGACAGGCATGGCATGTAACACATCTGCATCAGCCTCTGGTGTGACATATAATATATGCATCAGCAGCACTTTGTAAACAATAACAATGGTATAACATGGCAATAACAATCATTTATCACCTCTTATATGGAAACTGATTACGTCATCTGCTCGGCGGGTAAGGAGCTCCCAGCCCTCATTGTTTTCACCAATAGCGGACACTTTCTGCCACAGTTCTTCTTCTTTGAGTGTGCTGCTAACTGCTACCAGCTATTTTTCAAAGCTCCCGCGTTGGGTCACACACATATAACATCATCAAAATGACACACCAGTGTTGCCCATGCTCCTGTCCTGCCGGCTGTCCCATTTATACAAATGTTGTTTCGATGCCGTTACTACCTCTGGTCTTTCCTCCATCTTTGACATCTTGACTCTACATATTGTTTTTGTTTGTTTGCCCTGTGTTTCTTTATTTTGTTATTTTCTTTTATGCTTGTGAAGTACTTTGGTCAAGTCTGGTTGTTTTTAAATGTGCTATATAAATAAATTTGACCTTGACCTTCTGGTGCTTAAAGGTGAGACTAGTCTGTCCCCATTCCGCGGTTATCTTGCCTGTTTATTGTCAGCTTTGTGCTTTGTAGCTGCCCGATCTACACCAGAAACCAATTTGTTCTACACATGTGCAGAGATAGTTTGGGTTAGGCATTGACCTTGATATAGACCTTGATAGTTGAGGGTCAGGACAGCACAATGGTCAGGGGATAGGACCTGAACAAATCAGGTTTACAGTACATATTGTGTAGTGACAGTACACAAACCAACCAGCCAACAGTTTGCAAGGCTGGGGTGGAAAAGAACGCCCAAACGTAGCTATCAACAATTTCACTATGTCAACCTTTTCAAAAAGGTGACTGAAGGAATGAAAAAGAGAGGCTGTATTCACACTGATGAACTTGTCCGCCATTGGTGGAAAACTTCGTAAAAATCATATTTTAATGCAATTAAGCAAAATGGCACAAGCAGCTCAAACTGTTGCACTTTCCTATATTTTGATGTGACAAATGACATGTTCCTCATCACTGCCTACAGTTATATCTTGTCTGAACTACGCTACACTGCCCCAATGATTTCCAGAGGTACTCTGGTTTGTCTGTATCTGTAAGAGGTCAGAAAACGTGTACAAATACGGATGAAATGAACACAGAGCACTCACAGAAAGCTCAATCCGTGTCTGTCTAAGTATCTAACGTTGAGAATAAATGAGCCATTAGGGCATGTTAATCGGAGTATGCATGGCTGCAAATAAAAGGGAATATTAATGAAATACTCAGTTTCATTAGGCATGTAAGCAGCTTAGTAAGAATTTTTCTTTTCTGGAATATGGAAAAAAACATTTTGTGCATGTAATTGCAGTCAATCATTTGTATTAAGAATGTAATGTAGGAAATGGCTGTGACCTGCTAATAACCCAGATGTTTGCACACATTTAATCAATCAAGAAACCAGGGGCATTAAACTGCATCAAGTCATTCAGTGCCAAGTTACTGAAGAATTGTTGAAAATGGCTAACCACTGTAGTGATTATTCTTGATCTAGAAAAGAGTGAGTCAAGGGCTTTTGTGATCAATTTCACCAGCTAGCGTAAAATGCTTACACTCATAAACCAACACAGATGCCCCGTCAGTCTTCGTTTTCACTATAAAGACCAAAGTCTGGTTCCCTTTATTCATCCTTCATATTATGTTTTTTGGGTTTAAGGAAACATTTTTCAGCTGGTTTTGTATGAGGGGGGAGAGTCTATGAGTAATATGTATCAATGCCAGTACAGCATATTCTGTCTGCATAAACAGTCACCTAAACTGGCACTGAATTTCTGATTCAGGACTAGCGGTGATGTAAAGGTTGTTAGTCACCAAAAGATTACGATCCCGCCTTTAGCCCCACAGCAAGAAAAACTAAGAAACTTGAGCTGGGGGTGGGGGAGTACAATAAGAGCAAACAAACTCAGTTGACCTTCTCTGAACAAACACCAGATACAAAGAAGAAATAATGAGTCCAGACTTTAAAGTTTAACAAAGTCTGGTCTTCTTTCAAAGTCAGATAAAACAGTGAACGTCAGCTCTTGGTTTCTGTTTTGTTTTGGGGGTAAACTCTAAAAATGAACTTGAAGCCCATCTGTGACTCAAGAGTAAAATTTTCTGATTCAAAACGGCTTCATCTGCAGATCAAATGTGCTCCAAGTAGAAAATGTTTAGTTCATCAGAATCCGTTTGTAGCAACACCCTTCATACACTTCACTGACCTCACATCATAATCATCTCGGTCATCCTCATTGTCGCCCTTGTCCATGCCATCATTGTCCTTCATCATCGCCCCCGATGTAATCATCATAACTAAATTCTCTGAGACTCACATCATCGGCCACATCATCATATTCATTATTCTTAATAGCTAACTGTGTCCCGGGCATTCACATTGTTCCGTCAAGATAATTAAAAACATTATCATTTGTGAATACTTACCATGTGTACAGCAGATGTGTTTGTGTGTCCGTTTGGTGGGTGTGGTGTACAGGCATACGCAAGTGTATGCAAGTGTACATGTGTATATGCATGCATGATTTGCATTTCAGCACTTCAGGCTAAAGATGTGGTATTGTATAGTGTTTGTAAACATGTTGCTTATTAGTAAAGATTGAAAGCAGATAATACCTGTAGCGTATGCTTTAATGATTCATCTGTAGAATGAAAACCATGACTATAGAAAAACAAAAGGCTACACTCAAAGTGCTTGGATCCTTCACAATATGGGCCATAAACATTTTACAGCTTTTTTGTTGGTTTGTTTACTTGTTTATGTAGATTTGAACATCTTGTTTTGAAGATATTTCACTGCAATGAGAACATACATTTGTTCCTCGATTTACTTACTCATTTATTAAGCCATTCATTTACTAATTAAACTTCTTTTTAACAGATAAATACTAATACTAATACTAATCATTTACTTTATGTAGCATTAATCCTTTCCATGTTCATTCATTTTTTCCCTTAATTGTTCTGTTGATAACGAGGTAATCCAGTGCCCTATATAACCCGTATCTACCGCACTGAATCACAACGTAGATTACGGTGCCAGATTGTGTGAGTAGTGCGTGTGCGTCAAAAGAGAGATGGTAAGGACAAGTGATAGTATGGCTATGGCGACCAGAACAGATGTGAACTATTCTCCACTGAATAAATGCTACAATTCCTCAAGACCCAGGCTAAGTTCCTGTGTCTTACTTGCCACTTGCTAATTCAGGTGAAGGGGGATAGCCTGAAGTTAGCAGTGAAGTTAGCCTCAAATTAAAACCTGACCAAGTAATGACAATCTCAGCCACTCCTAAACAGATAATGGAAAAATGTCTGGCTACTGAGTCTCAAAATTTATTTTGCTGTTATTAGGCTGACCGTGGAGGAGGCCACTGCTTCAGTGACAGAAGGAGGCATGCAGGGCAACTCCATGAAGGACAGCGACAAGGAGGATGGAGAGGACGACTAGAGCCCATACACTGACACTCAAACCCTTGCCCCTGCACCTCCCTCACCCCGACCCCCGCTTTCATATGTTTGACTTAAGTCTGGTAACCGATGCATGTACCAACTCAGATAGCCACTCTAGGACCTCTTTGTCAGCTCAAAATGCCTATGAAGGAACTATTAACTATAAATATAGTACTTATACTGAGGAAGATCAAAATAAAAATATTAAATAATAACCATGACTGGCAGTTTAGCTGTGTCATGATAAACATAGCGCCTATCTTTCATTCATTCATTTCTAAACTCATATGGAGAACCATTTGCTTGACAATGTTAAGTAAGATGAATAGCTATGTCCCTGTTCAATGCAAATATGTGGCGTTTGTTTGTCATATCCAACATTCATTAACGGTACATTGTCGTAATGATGAGTGTGTGCACCCTTTTCTTTGCCTTGTCCATTTTTAAGTAAGTCTTTTTTAAATATTGGTTGAGCAGCCATAAATATCATCCATCCATTTGCATATGGATTTTTCTCTCTTGCATTCATTCACTCACTCATGTACTCCATTATTTGTCAGTTAAAGTATTTATCTGCTTAGCCATTCATTCATTCCCTTGGTCATGGATCTGCTGATACCTTCATGCATTTGTTAATTTGTCCAATCACTCAAACATTTGACCTATATAGGCCTGTGTTTTCTGTCTCTCATTAATTTGCAAATTAATTTGGAAAGGTCAGTAATTTATTCATTCATTTATTCATCAATTCACAGCTTCTCATTCATTCTATTTTCAGCACATTAACTCAATTAAAAGGGACTTTATGCAAATTCAGAGCGTATGAAATATCAGGACTCAGACTCTCATCATGGAGGTGGCTGAGCAGGTGGATAGCAGCTAACGGTGCTAACTCCATAAACAGCACTAAACTACTGCAAAAGTCCTGACAGAGCAGTATCAACCAGGAGGGAGGTGGAGGGCGGGGGCTACACCTCTGATGTCACTGTCCCGTTACCACTGCTAACCACTGTATGAGCACAGGGCAAAGCAGCAGCAATGAGCTAGCCAGTGAGATACACACATGCACTAACATGCACGCATGGCTAGACTGGCTAATCACAACAAACCACAGAGAAATCAGATTACGACACACACAGAGGACACATGACTTCATTCTCTGGACACCATTAGTCCACTATCTTTACATAGCAACTAGTTGTTTGCTGCTGTATTAATGATCTGAATGTCACATAAAGAAACTTTTAATGAAAATCATGCTACATCACTCCTCTGATCAGACAACAAATTTAATCCATTAATCCATTCATCATCTGTGAAGGTATTCACATACACAACAGAGCCTGCACAGCCATTACCCACTGCTGATTTGTCCTTTTCTTTTCCTGTCTAATACAAAATGTGAGACGACACTCATCTTCCATTCATAGAAATGCTTTTGTTCCGTCAGCTCTCAGTTCTGCTGCATCCACCTGAAAACATAACTACACACTCATAACAGACACTGCTGAAAGAACCAGCATGCACTTTTTCACACTAAGGAAAAGGATTATATCAGCTATGATTCAACAATCGTGCACAGAAATGTGAATGTTGCCACGGCGACAGCTCTGTTTTCAAGGATATTTACAGCTGGAAATATTTGTCCCTGGTGCTCTCTCTCCCTCTCTCCCTCTCACCCTCTCTGGCAAGTGAGCCTGCACGCGTGTGCGCACACACACACTCCTTTATTCCCCTCTTGAAAAAGTGAATTATGGCAGAGGATTATGAATATGGCTAAAGCACAAACAGCCTGTCAGAGGAGCCTCTGGCTCAGCCAGCCTCTGCAGGATCTACAGTTGAGGAAAGTGGACCATGAAATCGCACTTTAAAAAACTTTTCTTTAGTCAGACATCAACTGAGCTCCACCCACCCCCGCACACACATCCACTGTCAAGATCTGCTGTGCTGCAAACATCCAACTCAACAGCCTCATTTGAGTCAACTCATTCAAACACGATCGTATTTCACTTCATCTCATCCTTAGGGACAGGATTTTATTGCAACTTTTTGAGCCACCAGCAGCCAAAGTGGTGTTTAATTCAAAAATGTCAGACAATTAAGCTCCATGGGGCCACATTAGCTAAAGAGACCCCACAATTATTTGAGTGGGCCCAGACAATGCTGCTTTTGTGACATGGAGGCCCTTGTGGTAATCATAGGTCAAGATATCCACACACACAAACACACACACATGTACACACATAGCTGCAAATGCCAATCTGGATTCCAGCACACTGACGAAAGCAGTGATGGCATATTAGCCTGTCTCAAGGCCAGGACGAAAACTAATGAAATGAAGCTTTCAGACATCACTGACAATGACCTTCATCTCTGACAAGCACTTTCCAATACACATTTCTAAAAGTCAGTAGCATTACATCATCCTCGCTACCTTAATTATGCAGTGCTACTGATTGCACAGACTGCCTGTCAGTGTGCACGTTGTGAGGTTTTGCCTGTTTCCAACTGCAATGGAAAAGAAACTCTGCAGCTCTCTCGGCACTAATTGGGACCATGTTGAAGTGTCCTGATTGATCCATTCATCATGGGGAAAATCTAGTTTTAAGCTGTGAAAACAGTCTGCAAAGACAGCAAAGCACTCCACGGGGGCTCTGAGAAACACATCAGTCAGGATATAATTGAAACCATCACACAGCACAGAAGCCAGCAGGTATATCCCTCATGGGCTCTGATGTCATCAAGATCCTCTAAATGCAGTGGCTCCTAAAAGTTTCCAAAGAGTTTGGGGGACGTCATGTTTCACTTGCCACATTCATACTTTAAGTGTAAACAGTGTTATATACAGTGACTTTGGATGACGTCCAGCCCAACATTAGGCATCCCATGGGATAAACTGATCTTATCAAATGGGGGGTTTAATGCAAATACAGCCTTAATTCACACACTCAAGACTCCTCAAGACTTTCCCAGGGTTTTTGCTATATAGGCACTTTATTTATCATCTCCATGTGGGTAAAGAGACAAAATGACTTGCAAAAGTGGGGTTAATAACATACCATAGGGACTTAAATGTGTTTCTGTGCTATTAAATATTGAGTTAACAGAGAACTTTGCTTGCCTTCATGAATATTTTGTAAGCTACAACATTGCTAGTTCAACATCACTTCAACATCAATTCATTAATATCCCAAAACTCAGCATTCATATGATCCCCCAGTAACAGCATGCCAGTCTTGTTGTAATTTCGCTGTTTAAGCATCTTTCTCAAAAGGTATATCATCCTGTGTCTCAATGTTGCAAGTTCAGTTTCCAGGACCAGAGTGCAACAGTTTCTTCATTCATATTCAGCAGATGAAAACTCATGAGCCAGCAGAAAGTTCACCAACAGCAGAAGGAAAAAAAAAAAACACATGATCCAGCAATAAGAGACAGTCAGAGTGCACATACCGTCCAACAGCTGAGCAGAGGAGCGACGACAGCAGAACTGGAGCACTAGTAGAAATAATCCAAAGAACCAGGGAGGAATGCTGCATAAAGACACAAGTAAAGAGTTGGAAAACTGACTAAATGTTGACTTTAAACAACTTCTCCATTGAAAACACAGTGCCTTTCATTTACCGTGCAGTCATCTTCAGTGATGGTAAGCTTAAACTAAAGTTGTGCTGTTCATGTGTTAGAGAGAGAGAGATGGAGCCCACTCTGCCTCTCTCTCTCACACTCACTCCAAACTAAAAGCCTCACACTCTCCTCCTCCCCCTCCTCCTTCTCTCCCTCCCTCTCTCTCTCTCTCTGGTTCCCAGTCAAACAAAGGCAGCTTCAGTGAGTCGGACTCAAGGGGCCCTCGCAAAGCTGAAATCCGACTCCTCCTGTCTCTCTACGGACCACCGCTTTTCTAATCCGGCCCTCTGCTCAGACATCACAACTCCAAATACAAATTAACACACTCCAGTTAAGTCCTCCTCCCACTGCTCCCCCTGCTCCCCCTGCTCCTCCTCACTGGTGTGGTTTCTCTCACTCTCTCTGAGCTTTAAAGCGCTTTTCTCGTGTGGCCTTGACCTGTGGGAGAAGATGCTTCTGGAGCCGCAGCATCAAGTCCCAAACTTTCTTTTAAGTATTTCGATCAAAGACCAGCAGTTATCACTGGATTAAAGTACATGTTCAAACAGCTAAAACAAACGCTCACCTTATCACAACAGGAATGTGTTTGCATCATGACAACCAATTGCCAATCTACTTTATTTTCCAAAAATGCAGTAAAGCAGTTATTCCCAACCTTTTCCCTTAAGAAACCCATTTTCTATCATTGAGTTAACTGACTACCCCTGACATAATGACATATTTTATGGAATTATTGAATTATAGGATTTTCTGTATTTCAAAAAAATCAGTATTTCCCCCTCTTCTGCTTGGCCATTTTTCTATTAGCCGTATAGCTTATGTTCAGGTCTTCACTGTGCCATTAAGAGATTTGTTTTAAAAGTTTGAATCTTGAATAAAAATGTTAAGTTTAAGAATAAAAGTTTTTGCAACCTCTTGCATTTGTTGGGAGCCTCAGTTTGGAACCACTGCTAATAACTGCCAATAATTTATTGGAGGTGAAATCATCACATCTCTCAGTCATTAAACATTTATTTAAGTGGTTGTGTCAAATATCACAAGCATCATTTTTAAATGACAATTTTTATTCATCCATCCATTTTCTCTTACTTATTGGGGTCCCAGTTATGGTGGCAACATGATAAGTAAGGTATTCCAGGCTTAACTTTACCCAACCATGCCTCCACCTCCTTTGGGGAGGATCTTGAGGCATTCCATGCCAAGTTTGGGGTCTTTCCCAGAGTCTCCCAATTACATTGCAGAATGTGTGCACAGGGAGGCTGATCAGATGCCCAAATATCTCAAGTGTAGCACTGCTTCAACTCTGAGTTCCTTCTAAATATCCAAATTCCCAGTGCTGTCTTAAAAATCTACCCCTTTTACCCTGTGGAATAATCACAGTTTGGCTTGCTCTGTGATCTCATTCTTTTGGTCACTACCAAGATTCATGACCATAACTGAGGGTTGGACCATAGAAAGTGTTCAGTTCAGGCTGACTTTACCAATCCACCTGATGATCTTAAACTCCATTTAACCTGTACCACATTAGAAGACCCAGGTAGTTGAACCGCTTTATCAACTTCTTGCTTACAACTCATACAAAGGCCTGGAGCTGCTGACTTTCACCCAAACATCTTCACTCTCAAACTGCTTGTGGTGGTCATGGTCTGATGCAACAAACAGAACATCATCATTGGCAAAAGGTGTAAACCTGTGATTAACAAAATCTACACTTTTCAACTGCTTCTTTGAAAATAAACAGAATTAATGGCAATGGACAGCTTTAGCACACATCTTTTCGAGTGCCCCTTTGGTCCTCAGATCAGAACTCCAAGCAATAATGGTTGAAATCTTCCCTGCAAGACTGCAAACAAGCTTTGTTGTGGTTAGCTTAGCTACACAACATGCTGCCTAGCTAGTAACATTAGAGACTTTAATTTCTGTGTCTGTTTTTTAAACTAACAGTAATGTTGGATCTACCTGTTTCTGATACACACATACCGTCAAATAACCATTTATCAATTTTTGTGTTTATTATCATGACATTTGGTTTAGAGTGTGAGGTTTCTCAGAGGCACACTTTGCCCTACCATCTGATCCCAACAAGACTCGGGACATCCTACACCTTGGCGTGAACGCACAAAAGAAAGGGGTAGGACTAAGTGATAGAGTCAAGGGGTGTACTGGAACTGAGCCTCAGTCAATTAGAAATTAAACACCACAATGTTAATGTGGTGTTTTGATGAACTAAAAGAACAGGTTGACCTAGCATATTTTACTGGCCAGAAAATATCCAGGTATGTTAAGCCAAAGTCATAAATTGCGGTGAAGTTACACATCTACTCTGGTGATGATACCAGCAGTGATTCATCTGCCACAATGTCTGGACTGAAGAGTACAAGGCGGTAGTGCAGAATGGAATCCGGCTACGACAAACATAAACACCCAGCAGTCTAGCTGCAGGAGCCAGTGTGGTAGAGGGGAGGACAGATAAAGATGTGTTCAGACCTTGTTTCTGACAGCTCAGACAGATAAGAGCCATTACAGGCTGTGAGTGATGCTGTTAGAGAGGCGGCATCGGTGATAAGCCGTCCTCACTTCACTTACCTCACACAGACTGAGTGACCAGAGCTGTTGTCATGCGACGTTCCTCCTGAAACTGTTGCAAGTCTGTCGAATCTTTAGTGAATGAGCCTTGTTCATATTCAAAGTCATCCGAGGACAATACATTTGTCTTACAGTCTCACATTTACTTAGCTTAAATATTGAGTCAGAATATAAAGGAAAAAGTCTGCCATCCACCTTGACAGACATGGGGGACAGAGCTTCTTTTCTATCCATTATAGGATTTCTAAGTATTGAAATAACTGACCTTCACTATCCATTGGGGGTGCCAAAGTGGTAAAAGAAGTCTGATTTCTCAAGAACTGTATTTGTTTGTTAAAATAAAGTTATGTTTGTTGGGCTGAGGTTTCAGTCATTCAACTAGAATCACATCCCTTATCACAAAAACTCAGAGACATACTGCATCTCTTCTAGTGTTGCAATGTATGACATTTTCACAGTAAGATAACCATCTCAGAAAAAATTGCGGTTTCTTGGTATCATGGTATTACTTAGTTATTATCATTAAAAGCCAAAATCACCTTTCAAGGTATGACAACTGAAGAGTTATTTTAAGCTGTACAGATGTCTTCTGTGTTTTCTGTTTAAAAAGTACAAACATGGGAAGACAGCAAGTACTCAGCTATCTTTTTAGAATACTGTAATACAAGATTGTTTGTTACCAGCCGGCCGCCATAGTGTCAAACAGAAGAGTTTGCATTATGTCACCTACCAGTGGGAGCGTTTATGGGTCCGCTGCCCAAAGGTGTACTCTGGTAGATGAAGGTATTCTACCTTTTGGGCAAAAGCAAATGCCACAGTGCTTTTTCTCTGTTTTCTCTGGCCATATAGCACTGATTTCAAAAGTATTTCTTCTGCACTGACAGCTCAAGACTCATGAAAAGACTATATTTTAAGCGGTGAAATACTTTTTAAGTGGTTATGCTGCGCCCCCAGTATGATCTCAAGCGTGTAGCTGATTTTGGTTTGTTTACATGACATTACAAAATATTTAACTGATTCAGTGTGGACAGAGAGAAACGCTTGTTTGCCTATAGTGTTAGGCCTACATATTCTCAGAGGGAATTACTAATTTCACTGGACATTAAAACCAGAGAGATTTAAATATGTCGAACACCAACACATTTTCTTCTGGACAAAACCCGATAATTGCTAAATAGTTGAAACATATAGCAATCATTTTCAGGGCCTCCTCCTCTTAAATGAGGGACTGGAGTGTTGGAAGTGGATTTCATTTGTCATTTTTACCTTTAGTCTCATTTGAGGCTGTTAGACCAGCATGAAGTGCTTCTTACAATAATCTGTTTAGTTTAGTTGGAAGTGTTGGAAATGCCTGCAGGTGTTCACTTTGCCTCACAAGTGTCCAGATTAGTCACTGTCTCTGAGTCAGGGTGGATGATGGAGGTCTGTTTTGGTAAAAATAAGCTTTCAACTAAGAAATTCACACATAAGAAGAGTCAGTGTTTGTGTTTCCAGCTACGTTCAAACTTTAAAACACAGCTGGTTGGTGGAGATGGACTTGGGACGATGTACAAACTTGATGCACATTGCCTGCAAAACTAGCACCTTATTTGTCTGTTGTCTGAGAATCTTTGAAGTCTGTGCTTTCAATTTCAACAAGATGTTTGATGGTTGCTGGAGTGTTTTTGGTCTGTGCTGCTGAGAAATCACTTGTCAAACACTGGTATCATTCTCTAGCATTCAATCTTTTCCTGAACTAACCCTTGAAGTATTTTAGTAGCCAAAACCTAATAAATGTAATACAGGCAGTATTTACATTTCCATCACAACAGAGCTGCCAGCGCAAATTAGTTGTATATAAACTGGACGTTTCCATACGACAGCTTAAACAAAAAGTGATGAATCATCAATTTGTAAATATGTTTGCAAAGCTTACATTTCTTTAATGGATGTTTGTTTTTGGCAAAATCTCAAGATGAAAAAAAAAAATGTTATGGGTTGCCAAAATTGCTCTATGCCAACACTCAAGACTTTTAGGTGAGTGTTCTGAGATCTCCATAGTAGTCTGTGTATTTGGTGGTAAACAAAGTGGAAAGCCCACTCTTTGTGAGGAGAGAGACTCGGAGACAAAGAGCAACAGACCAGCGTTTCTATGCAAAGAAAACACTAACACAGTGAAGGGGGGTGAGAGCAACTGATTTCAGTCTGTGGGTGGCTACAGATTAAAAAGGGGTCCAAGTCCGGGGTCTTGCTGGTATGAGTCAGAGAGACAGCAGATCGTCATCGGTCTTTAGCTGACGGTTGTGAGAAACCAGGCTGAGCTGTCCCAGCTGACATCAAAACACACCAACGAACAAAAAGAAAACACATCTGCTAGCAGTGCCTGGCTGAAAGGGGGCAATTTTTTTAGGGAATTTCCATGTTATGAACCTAAGCTGTTTGTGGTTGTAATAGACTGCAGTGTTGCTGAAAGACATCCAGAGATGTCGTGGAGGACAAACCCACCAAGACTTCAATTCAATAAATTTCTTAGTAAAAATAATAGATTGTGAAATGAAAGTTTTTTAGCGGGGGCACAAACAAAAACCATACTTAGATGATATCTGACATCTCAATCCTGGATTTGCAACCTAAACTGAAGTAGAGAGGAGATCAGATAACAGGACACAAGGGCCAAGTCTTTCAGAATAAAGCAGAAGGGGCCGGGTAGCTTTGATAAATGTAGGACAGAGTGAGAAAGCTGGAATGGGGAACCAAGAGAAGAGTTTTCTTCACTTTAGATAAGCTGTGTCTTCTGCTGCTTATATTTTAATTATTTCTTATCTGAGGCCTGGATTCCTCACAGCACCTCTGACCCACTGTAGGTGTCCATTAACCATCAGTGATAAATGCTGTGTGAGAGGAATGAACACATGGATGCTTTGCAGAGTTGGTTTCAATAGGTTTATAGGTGCATTAGGGATTTCAACAGGTAATGGGTAATTGGTCACCCACCAAGAGTATTTTTGACTGGTTAGACATTTTGGTCTATAGGTTACATTGCATGAAGACACACACACACTGTTAACAGCTTAAGAGCTTGAGAGCTTGCCCAATAGCCACAGACAGACCAACAAGTTCTAATCCCAAGTCATACACATGAGGCCACTTTGTCAGTGGCCTTTCACGTTTACATATTATGCACTAGGTATCCTCCTGTGTCTATTGTTGACGCTCCAGGATGCCGCTGCCAATGTTGGAAGGTCAACCAACGTACATGGCCATGTTCAGAAAATAACATCATTCATACAGGAAGCAAACAGTGGGTTCCTGGGTGAAAGTCCGGGGTTTGTTGCCTTGATCAGTCCACAAGTCCCGATCACTGC
Source organism: Epinephelus lanceolatus (assembly GCF_041903045.1). NCBI lineage: Eukaryota > Metazoa > Chordata > Actinopteri > Perciformes > Serranidae > Epinephelus > Epinephelus lanceolatus. Next base: position 11,984,333 of record NC_135753.1, on the reverse strand, counting down.
CTCTGATCGGTCAACTCACTCAAGCAAAAGCATCATAAATGGAAAAGGCTAATAACAACAATAATGGTGCATGTCCACATGATCCGTCATTTCAACACTTCCCATTCACTGTCTCTGTAAACAGCTTTGCAATGCATTCTGGTACCCCAGCACTGTGTTTTAAGAGACAGGGTGTGTGCGCCGCATTTGCATAAAATTGAACCTAGCCTACTTCTTTACGTAAATCAGAGGTACCTCTGGAAACTCACAAAAAATTAAAAACTAACTTTTGTCAATCTAAAATGAAGACAAAGTCCGCAACTCGATGAACTGTCTCAACTGTATTTAGGTGAATTATTTTTGTAATGTAATTTACCAATTGCAGTTTACCAATGAGTTGCTATGTTGTTCAAGTCGGGAAAAAAATGAATAAATAATCAGAGGACATTATGAATTTATTTCACAAAATCTCTGGAACAACACAACGGTCA